>NC_080387.1:70568040-70892246 GCF_028751815.1 Salvia miltiorrhiza
CCTCAATGATAAGTGGCAAAAGAATTTCCACAAAATACCAAATTCTCCCCCGTCCCAACTTTTAGTATCCATATTTTCTTTGTTGGTCGTTCTATATTTTGGTTTCCATTTCTATTTTTAATAAAAATAGGTGAGACTATTGCTCGACTTTAATTATTTTAACACTCACATAAAATATGGAACTCTTATTCCACTCACAAGTCACAACACATCCAACCACTTTATTAAAATCCGTCTCACTATCAAATAGATACTAAAAGCTGGGACGGAGGGTGTAAAAAAATCTGTAATCAGAAATAAGTAAAACGAATGCGAGAGACCAAAGAAGTGGTTAGGGCTAATAATCCTTTGATAAACACAAGCCACTAGGAATTAGAGCTGCTAAACTAGATAGAACTTAAGCTTATATTGGGAGACCTATGGTGCAAAAGTGACATAATTAGCTTGTGCTACTTATGCCAACGCCATTAACATTAAACAAATTACGTAAAACGGCAGCCTCTAATTACACTAGTGTTTTTGTGAAGCTACCTGAAAAACTCTTCCCCTCTAAACTCAATAATAAATGGAGAGTGTCCGATGATGTTGAAGGGAAGGACAGCGAATGCCATACGCCCATAGCCATAGATCCAACTCCACACTCAGCACCTGCACGAAAACTTCGTCTCAAATATCTTTTTCAAATAAACATAAACATGAAAATGAACGCGCAAGATAAAAACACCAGGATTCTGTAAAACAGAGTTCAGAAATCAAGTATGCAGTATTACTTCTTCTCAAGTTAACCAAGATATTTGAAACTGGACATAAAGTGCACACACCTCCATATTAACTAAAGCCAATGGTATACGAAGGCTTCGAGAAAAGGAAATGAAAGATGCAAAAGTACATGCTACAATAGTAATCTATCAATTTCAACAATGTGTATTGGCACTAATTGACAATCGCAATTTATTGTATTGCTGTTGACGACTGACGAGACAATATATATCAAACTCATATAAGACAAAGTCTGAATTTCTTAGCAGTTAGCACCTCATAAAATTGTGTGGATACTCAAAGTTTCACTGTGTTTTTTATAATAGCTTGGTTAGGTAAATATGCTAGGGGGCACACAATATCCAGTAGATATTATTTGATGAAGTAGATTTTAGAATCAGGATCTCTCACAAATTAAAGTAAAATCCACATAATAGCTATAAATCATTTCTAGAATATGCAATGATCGTTTCCAAGACTCGGAGTGTTCACTACCCCCTCTGCAAGTTTTCTAGCTTGAACAGAAACATGGAAATTGCAGATTTACCAGGAAGCACAAATTGAGTTCTGAGAGCTCAAATATTTTTTTTAGAATCATTGAGAACTCAAATATATCATTACAGAAATCAGAATTAAATAAAAAAAATCCAATTTTTACTTCAGGGTGAAGAGACACACTCATTCGAAAATGTGGAACAAACTTTTCTTAGTGTTAGCTACCTCTTTCTCAAATTATTTAGAACAGATACCATTTGGAATTATTGTTGAAGATTTACCATGAAGCACAGATTGAGTAATGGTTACTCAAATTAAATCATTATAAAAACAGAAGACGTGTACCGTAGATATACTTAATTAGAGTTGTCTTTGCCAAGGAAGAACATGAGAATAGAAAGGAATCGCCTACAAGAACCAACCTGCTTCCCAGTTTTTCTCTGGATCGACTCCTTTATTTCCTCTACCGCATGGATTGTGCATGCTCTAAGTTCTACCTCCTCCTCAGTTCCTGAAGTTATCTCTCTATTGGACTCAATTATACCAGACAAGGAAGGACTATATCTCAGCACTCCAAGCTGTTGAAGAACTGCAGGCACAATATAGTCAGCAAACATCGTCACTGATTCTATGTCTTTGAGTTCACCATATCCTTGACCCTTAAATGCGCCCCACAAATCTGCAGCAAATATCTGAGCCCTCTTATACAAGAAAATCTGGTGACCTTTGTACACCGAGTGATCCCTGAAACCTGTAACGTTGTACACAAATTTATCGTAGCATTAATAGTTACAAATCCTAAGTAAACAGGCTATAGAAAAATATTTATGAAATACATTATCTTGAATGGGTTTCAATAATGCATTAAGTACCAGGAAAGTGGCTCGTGATTAGCGCCACAAGCTTTCCAGCTGATTTCTCACAGGATTTCACTAGGTTTGCTGCTTTCCCATCAAAAGACTTCTCTAACTCAAATCCCACCTAACGAAACATGTGAAACATTATTGTTTAACCAGAAACTACTTAGAAGTAATCAACACAAAGACAACCTTTGGCCAAGTAAAAATATTTGGAACCACATTAATCAAAATCACACCTCATGCAATAAGCGCACTCGTTCATCCTCCAAAGGTAGTGGCCTAGGCCAATTTAGCATTTTGCGTAGTTCAGGACCTGCCAGCCATAATCTTCACGTGTAAAGTTTAGCAGTGACCCATCACATGTAATACAACTGTAGATATGCATAACAGAAGCAGCAAACAATATAGACAGGTAATTCCCAGAACCATCTCAGTCTAATCGAATTCAAACAGGACAAACTAAACAAAAACTAAGTCTTTACTATAAACTTTGAATCACTTAGCAAATGTTGTCTCTGAGAAAGAAGAACCTCTGTGAAATATATTTGGAAGATAATCAGGGGAATATAAAACTAAGAGAAGGCGATGCAGACGATGAATTCTATACCAGTGTACTTCTGTAATCGGTCTGCATCAAAAGCAGACCTATCATTCTGAAGAGCTCCCTTCAATCCCGCAGCCAAATGATCATAATTCAATTCATTATCTGCCATATTAGATGAGACATTGTATTCATATTCTATAGATAGGTAAAAGAATATTTAAAATACTTAATTCAATTCATTATCCTTTCAAGCGCAACATGACTACCAAGAAAAATTAAAAGAAATAGTAACAAACTTCTTTGACAAAAAACTTCTTTGCAGCTTCAGATGAGCAAACCTTTTCGTCATTATTTTCTCATCAGGTTTGATCATGAACAGAGGAATGATATAATTCAAATTGCAACATTAAAAGACGAAATACCAAAAGAATGAAAGCAAGTACCGGGCCAAAAGCAGAAATTGAGTGCATCCAACACAAACAGATACTGCACAGTAAGAGGTCCATTGTCGAAAAAATGGATTCCTTCGAAATCCCACTCCACCTTTGATACCGAATCTTTGATTCTTTCGGCGAGGTTTTCAATTCCTACAAACACGTGTCACCATTTAGTTCCACGCACACAACCACCCCCAAAAAATAGGAAGAAGGAAAAAAAAAAACAGAGAGCATCGCTTCAACTTCAAACAATACAATCCAGCAACATCAACACGCGATCAATTAGATAAAAAATTCATAAAAATATAAAGAAGGAAACAAGTGGCGGCGGCAATGTGATATGACCTGAGGTGTCGAGGGTGACGTGGGATGAGCGGGAGGCGACCCAAGCAGAGGTAGCCCTAACTTCTTCCATCTGCGAAAGTTTGAAGAATTGGGCAATTTGTGTATATAATGTGTGTATATAATTGAGGAATGATGCAATTAAACCCTAGGAGTAGGAATGGGTAGTAGTGATATATACGTGGGTGTCTGGATTCGAAGTTCCCGCTTTCGTGGGTGTTTGTTTTTCTTTTCTTTTTTCCTTTTCTTTTGTGTTGTCTTTTTCAAGAGTTTGACCACACGCACATTCACGCCTCCCACGTGATGCATTGGGCCATTAATTGTCTTTTTTTATTTTCTCCTAATTCCCACAACTTTTATTCCCCTCCCCTTTTCTTTAGACTTAAACGACTTTTATTTCTTACTTTAAGCGTATAGATTTATTGATACGAAAAAGTGTTCTAATATTTTTTTTTAGTGCAAAAAGTGTTCCAATAATTATACTATCTTGTTTGCTTTTTATCTCTCTAAACGGAGAAATAACAAAAATTTATGTTTTAAAATATTTATTTTTTTATCCCACATTTTATTATCCCTCCATTTTTGTGTGATAATATTATCCATTATTAAAGTAAAAATAAGGAAGAAAAAATGGTGTTTGTGTAAAATGTAGGATAAAAAAGTAAATATTTAAAGGCATAAATTTTTGTTATCCCTCCATTTAGAGGGATAAAAAGCAAACGCACCTTTAAACGGCTTGATATCGTTAAAATTACGTTTAGATAGCATTATAAAAATGTTCCGGATAATATTTTTCAATAATATTAATAATTAATAATAATAATAAAAACACGATGTATCATGCTCGAGAAAGACGCTTCCTGCAAATTGCAATCTTTCAATGTCAATATGGTCTGTAGCTTCAGATTATATGTGACGTGTAGATTTTATATCCGAACATTTTGGTGAAAGATATTTTTTTTTATGATACTGAATTACTGATTTTAGGTGGAGAAACATTATGAATGAATTTAGGTGATAATTAAATTAATTTAGGCATAGAATGCACATAGAATTTCAACAGATAATATTTTTTTTTTTTTGAAGAAAATTTCAACAGATAATATTAATAAGGAAAGCAAGTATCTTAACATCCCGAATTTATTATACGAACATAAAAATAAAAATAAAGGAAAGCAAAAATATTTTATTTTACTCAAATGTAATTATTGAGTAAACTAAAACAAAGATAAAAAAAAATTACAAAAGAATAAAGCAAAAATAGATATAATGTGGATAATACGATAAAATAATTATTATTTATTTAAAAAACAAATTACATGAATAAATCATTTTATTTAATTAATTAATGACTAATTATAACGTGGCTGCGTATATTTATTAACCCAAAAAAAATGCTTCTTGCCTGCTGCCGCCGACTAGATATTGTTGGTTTTCAAACGTTGAAGACTTGGAAGTTCTTTCCATGTATTCTTCTTCAGCAACAATTTTGTGGGCTTATTTCAATTTGGACGAAATAGGATTTTGGAGTTATTGAAAAGCAAAATTTGGGCTTCAAACCATAGAGCTAAAGCACAATATTTGAACTTTATTAGCTAGAAATAAGACCATAATAATAATTAATATGACTCATATATATATAGGGAGAGGTTCAAGTAAAAACCACTAATAAAATAAAAATAAACATTATTTTCAGTCATTTGATCATCAAGATTTACGGTCAATGCATCATCTTATTGAATGAATGCAATACTTGAGTTCGAATTAATTTTTACAACAGATGCAGTAGTTTTCATAGTTCTCATGTTTTCACGAATTTATATATATATAAATATAGGTGTATATATACATTATATTCAGTTATGACGTGATTTATAGGTGCCTTATTTAAATTATAAAAAATACTTGGAGTAAAATGTAGTAGTTGATTTTCTCATCCAAAAAAATGTAGTTGATTTTAAAAAGTTTCGGGTACCTATAAATATATATACAATTTTATCTGAAATAAAAAATAAATTCGAGATATGTTATGATTATTATTATTATTTAAGCACAAAAAAAGTTTGGGCCGGGCTAGCCCAATTTTCCAGGCCAAATTGGTCTATCGTGCTGTGCCAAAGTATTTATACAAATAAATTTGGGCTTTTTAGGCTGGACTAGCAGTGATGAGCTTTTCGGCGGCTTGGTTTGTGTACGGTTGGCCCATTCCGATGGATTTTGTAAATTTCAATATATTGGTCATAACTTTTTATAGGGTTACAGTTCTTTAATGGTTATAGATATTGAAAAGCTAACTCAATTCAATTATCTTCTCATTCATATATCACTCATTCTCAAATTCCATATTGTAAGTGTTGTGAACATTGTATGATTGTGTTAGCCTATTGGTAGGTGGTTAATGTTTCGAGGTCTCTTAGTTCGAGTTCATCATTGTGCGGTCTTTAAATTTCTTTATTTACTTGTGTAAAAAAAAAAAGAGTTACGAACATTTAAAGTTATATGTAGAAGTTGTGACAAAAAAAAAGTTATATATAGAAAAGGAGTCATAATATATATATTTTTTTAAAAATCTTTTATTTTATATATATATATATATATATATATATATATATATTCATGACTATAGCAATTTAATTATAATGAAAATAAATTATTTGTTGTGTGTAGATAAATAAATTTTTATTAACTTGTTCCTACTTGCAAGTCAGAATTTGTTTCTTTTTTTCTTTTTCGGTTCACTTCATCTCCTTTAAATTCCTCCCTCGACAACTATTCTTTCTACGGTAATATTACAAATTTTTAATCAAATTTTAATTTATTATTATACAATGTTATCATTTTTTATAGACGAAATAAATAAAGTGAAAATTGGAGTTGAAGAATAAAAATCTTTATCTTTATTTTTTTTATATCGTAAATGTTTATTCATGATAAATAAGATGCGTCGTAGTATTTTTCTAAAATTGGCAACTCGAAAATTGAAGATTTAGAATTATATATGATCAAAATTTTAATTAGGATCACTACAGCAAAATTTTCCAATACACATAACTTTAGCATGATCAAGAGTGGTAACATAAAATTTATGTAACAAAACTTAATTAGATTATAGCACATTCATCTATATACTTTTTATAAGACTTCATCATTTAAAAACTTATATAAAATGGTATTTCTATTATCTCAACAAAAAATTAACATTTAATTAGTAAAAGTGGATGAGATTAATATAATTTGAAAATGTGTCAAGATTCGTGGGACGGCCCAAAAAGAAATACGTGTCAAGATTCGTGGGACGGAGGGAGTATATGCTTACTAGCACTGTTGGTTGTAAATAAAATTCAAATGAGCTAAAGCTGCAACAATGAGTCGTGATCATTGGTCATTGCGATTTTGCTTTGCATCAGCAGATTATGGTGAAAAGCGTTAATAGTAGCAGAATTGAGGGCATGTTTGTTGCCTTGAATTCTGGTTGCTAAATTAAGTTATTTATTTATTTTATTTTTGAGAGCAACCTTTTAAATTTCTACTATTAAGTTTGAGGCTACAGCTTTCGGCCCAAAATCGATTTTAAATTCATCCATTAGCTTTGCTATATATAGGGATGGCAGTGGATCTGGACCCGGTCCAAATCCGTGGATCCAAATCCGATTTTACGGATCTGTATCTCAATTTTTTGGATCCGCGGATCTGGATCTCATTTTCTAAAACGGATCTGGATCTGGATCTTGACATTTGAGATCCGGATCCGACCCGTGGATCCGATTTAATTTAAAATATATTATTTATTTTTTATATTTATTTTATTAATGATATTAGATATATTAAAAATTAAAAATAATAAAAAAAGGATAACTTTGAAAACCTAATTTCTAAGTCATTTCTCTCTCCCCTCTCGGTTCTTCAGCTTCTCACTCCTGCGCCGCCTGACTCCATCGCTCGTTCGCTCCCATCTCCTTCTCGGCTCAGTCACGCCGCCTCACCTCCATCGCCGGTCGCCTTCTCCACTTCGCTCGCCAGCCCGCCGCCGGAGAAATAGGGAACAACAGCAGCAGTGCAGCACACTCCAGTTCGTGCGACTCCAGCCGCTTCACTCCCATCGCCGGTCTCCTTCTCCAATTCATCCGCCCGCCGCCGGCGAAGGCAGGAACAGCAGCAGCACGCTCCAGTTCGGCTCGCAGCACGCTCCAGTACGCTCGCTCCAGCAGCAGCACGCTCCAGTTCGGCTCGCCGCCAGACTCCACCGCCGCGGCGCCGCCGTCGTTCAGCCATTAGCTTGTCAACTACAGGATGCTCTGAATCAAAGGTTAGATTTTGATTTTGAGCATGTTTATGACTGAAATTTTGAATATGATTTGAATTGATTTATATTCGAAATTTATGAATGTTTGCCTTTGGTTATTAGGTTCTGATTTGGATTGTGAATTTCTGAATTAGGTTCTGCATTTGTTATGAAGTTATGAAATTAGATTTGTGATTGAATTAGGTTCTGCATTTGTTATGAAGTTATGAAGTTAGATTTGTGATTTTACAATGGTTCTGCATTTGTTAGAATTGGAGCAGGAAATTAATCTTTTGAAGATGATGTTATAAAGTTAGATTATGAAGTTATAAGGTTCTGCATTTGTTAGATTATGAACTTATTAGGAAATTGGAGCAGGAAATTAATCTTTTGGAGCAGCAAGAAATGATGTTATATTTGTTTTGTTTGTGTAGGAGAGTGAAAATAAGTTGAATGAAGAAGAGTTTGTTGAACAACTTGTGAATGTGATTGTACTTGAAGATGATTCCACCAAGGCTAAAGTAGTTGGGACCGCGGAACTTGATTTTCATGATGTATATTAAATGTTGTTGATTTTGTACAATATTTTTCATGATGAATATTAAATATTGTAGATTTTGTGAATTTATTTTTGAATTTAATTTGAAAACAGTAGATCCATGGATCTGGATCCGCGGATCTGACGGATCTGGATCTGGATCCAAAATTTTCAGATCCGGATCTGGATCTGGTATATGCAAACGGATCTGGATCTGGTAGGTATTGGCCAGACCCGGTCCAGATCCGGCCCGTTGCCATCCCTAGCTATATATCAGCAATACATATTATATCTGCACCAATCACTGCTTAAAAAGTCGAAAAGTATCATCCATTCAAGAAAGGTTTAGATACGAAATCATTCCAACATCTATCTGTTTTATCGATTCTATCTCAAACTTTTGAATTTTATTAAATCCATCACAACCTTTTAAATTTATTTAAATTTTATTATTAGAAATCATATTCGGCGATCAAATATTCAAAAGATTCATGCGAAAATATCAATGCATTGGTTAATTTGACCATTGACGAGTCCATTTTTGTATTATTATTATTATTATTATTATTATTATTATTATTATTATTATTATTATTATTATTATTATTATTATTATTATTATTATTATTATTATTATTATTATTATTATTATTATTATCATCTCCATTTCCAATATTAATTCCAAATTTCCAACTTTTAATGTACATTAGTTTATAAATCACCTTATTTAGGCAAAAAGTTACCTCTAACTTTTTTTTTACTATACATGCCAAAAGGACTATGAATTGAAAATGATGAACACTAGGACAAGAACTTTATATTAAAAAAGGAGCATTAATTTCAATAAATTATAACGCACGAAGAGAATTATAACGAAATAAGAGGAGTGCGAAGTTAAGGAAAAAGTGAATACAAAGCTAACACATCACTTTAAAAAGTAACCTAATTAGATTGTGGTTAATTCATCAATTCTAATTTAACCTCTAATCACTTTCTTAAAAAATGTCCCGACCATTAAGAAAAAATTCTATTTAGTAGCCCTGTCATTTTAGCTAATTTGTTTCAAATATTAATACAAAAACAAAATCGGTCAACTTGAATATTGAGGTTGACTGCTGAATAATTTCATCAATATATTATAATTATCTGTACAATGCATCTAAGATTCCAGTGATCAAAATCATTTTAAGTTGCCGGGATTTTGATTCGATGTTAAATTTGAAACAAAACATAAAATGTCAATTGCACTAAAATGAAAATCACAAATGCTCATGTGGAACTGGTTGTCAAAATGACACCACTTCATTCGGGAAATGACACTTGAACATTTTCGAATGACACTATTTCAACATACAAATCACACTTGAAGATCTTGAAGATCTTCAAGTGTCATTTATATATTGAAATAGTGTCATTCAGAAACCAGTTGCATAGTGCAACTGGGGAGAGTGCCTCAATGGAAATTTTAAAGTTGCCACTTTTTTGGAAAAACAATAAAAGTCACGTTAGCATATATGACGAATTAACCCTTATGATATATATATTTTTTTTTGTAAAATTATCTAATTAAATAAGCTAAACATCATTAAAAGAATATTAATTCGAGATATTTCGCATTTTATATAAGGGGATGGTGGGGGTACAAATTTCATTCTTGTCTATCTTAGCTTACTTTGAAGTGGGGAATCCATTAATTCCCAATATAGCCAAACGAATCGTTGAATTGTGTCTCACTTCGTATTTGATAATATAAAAATAATTACATGAGGTACTATTGAATTAGCAGTAGTGGGAAAACCAATTTAATATGAAATGTAACCTAAAATTGAATTACAAAAAAAGCCATGAAAGACAATATATCATCCACAAAAAGGAGAAAATGACTCGCACAATCTTCCTCAGTGGTGAATCGTGATTGAGTGGGTAATGTTTTAATCGGTGAATTGTGGTTAGATTATGAGTTTTACCTAGTATTGATCGTGGAAATTGAGAGAATAGAGTCGAATTGCTGAGAGAAAGTAAGTTTGTTGTTGTATTAGTAGAGAATACGTGAAATACACAATATGGGTGCATGAGATATTTATAGAGTACATTCGAAGGGTAAAATAATAATTTCGTCCTTGGGGTCACGTTCTCCGCGTGGTCGGGGGTACTATGGTAATTTCGCCTGTAAATGGGCGATTCCTCTGTAAACGGGCGATTCCTCTGCTTTGGCGCTTCCCGGGTAAAACGGTCATTCCTACCATTGACTATCTTGTGTGGTAGAGCGTTCCTCTGACTTCGGTGATTCCTCTGACTGATCTCGTTCCTCTAACCCGAGCGATGCCTCTGTCCAAGTCCATTCCTCTGCTCTGCATATATTATTCCTCATCACTCAGATAGTTAGATTAAAAAAAAAAATCCAAAACAAACAAATAAAAAAAGACAAACATCTATACTATATTAAAAAATGGAGTTTTCAATTTCAAATTGATTTCAAATCAATTTCAAAATTGAGTGACAATTTTGTAGTTAGAATAAAATTGAAAGTTTATTTATAAGTTATACATCTTCTTTTTTCTTTTTCTTTAACTTCTTATTTTTATATTTTATTTCTTTTTTAAAATTGTGAAATTCGACTAATTATAAAATACTATTTGATATTCATATCAAATTAAAGATCATGACAAGAGCTTTAATTTGATATATGTTATGTAAATATTGGATTAAAAATATAAAAATTATATTTATTTAAAGATTAAAACTTAAGAAAATTCTCTCTCCTCTCTCCTCTTTTTTTTTTAATAAATCTATTTTTTTCAATTATCTTTTAATTTATATTGTTTTCTTTTTTCACAATATCATTTTTTATTAATATGACTTCTTTATTATTTTTATATTAAACGAAAATATATATATCATAAATTATAGCAATTGTAATTATATTTAGAATTTTTATATAATAATCAAATGATAATTAATTTTATATATAATAAAAAATAAAAATATTTTTTGTGTGTTGCACGAGTGAAACTGCTAGTTTATATGTATATAGGTAGGGCCAGGGGCGGAGCTAGCAATACGTAGGCCCTGTGCGAATTGTTAAATTTGGGTCCTTTGTTTATAATTGAGAAAAAAATATATTATAAAAATATTTGATTAAATAATACATTTTTTGTCAAATTATTTAATAAATAAATAAATAAAAACTATGTCATTCACTTAAAATACAAAATTAGAGTTCCATAATTAAAATTAATAATAACAATTAATAAATATAAAAAACTGAAATAAAAAATAAAAACTGAAATGTATAAAATATAATTGAAAGTTTCAAAGAAATTATCTTACTTTAATCTCAAGACTCGAAAAATCACTGAAAATAAAAAAGAAGATCAAAGAAAAGTTTTGGAAAAGAAGAGAGTCAATGTCGTTGGCTTGAGATTATATTGATAGAAGAGTTTGTATTCTCACACTATCGAAAATCTAGCATCGAAAAGTCAAATCACCTCTCTCGATTGATTTGTTATTATTATAAACTCGAAAGTTGACATTTAAAGCTGATGGAACTACTGGTTGATTTTTATTTTTATTTTTCTAATTGAAATTAAAGTTGAAGAATCAATTAATTCTAACAAGTTCAAGGAACTACACATGTAATTAATTTGGGGATGAGATTGAGCATCCGCAATTTTATTTTATGTGTGTTACTATGTACCACTCCTGTATTTATTATTTTATATAATATATTTTTTTATAAAAACAAAATTTATTGTAATGCTATGAATTATTACTTATTTTTTATTTAAAAAAAATATTTTTTTTATAGTATATACCATGACTTTGAATTTATCAATTTATTATTAGTTAATAAATGTAAAATTAAATAATAAAAATACTAATTATATATCCTAATGAGATGGTAACCCTTAATTAATAATCACTAAAGTAAACTAAAATATAGTACAAAATTAAAATTATAAAAAAACATATAAAATAAATAAATAAAAATGAAAGTGAGACATCAAGTGTAGTATACTGAATCTTAATTCATTAATTTGTTCTATACTTTAATACTATACCACTGCAGGTGTGGCATATTCATTAAAAAAATCTAAAAAAATAAAATACTAGAATAAAATAAAATCTATCAATCCAACTTTTGTAGACGGAGTTAAGGATCATTGTCTGGAACACATGCATGTATACTGTAAAAAATAGTAATAAAAAATGATTGAAAAATGAAGAAGCTCAAAAAGAGTAATGAAACAAAAAATTGGAAAAAAGAAATAGAGATGGTGGAGTTTGATGAGTAGAGCGTTGAAAGTGGGGATGGTTGATATAGATATATCACTGAGCATGCTTCCCCCACTCTCTCAAATCAAACATGCACCTACCTATATAATTTAATTTTTTCATTTATATACATAAAAAATGTATCTATGTAGTATGTATTATTATGTATATAACGTAAGTAGCTCAGCCTCAGCCTAGCCTTCAGATTACGTGGGGTTCTTTTCAATCTATATCTTCTTATTAACTTTGTCGTCTTTTCAATCACCAGTTCATCTTGTCTATCAACTCGCCAAATATTGTCTACCCAAAAAAATACTAATAAAAAATAAATAACAATTGCCTAAGCATCACTACAAGAAAACGCGGTTCTAACGACCGAAAATTCGGTTGTTATATTCAAAAATTTGGTCGTTAAATGCTTAACGACCGAAATTACGACCGATATTTGTTGTCGTTGTTTCGTTCGTCGTGCAGCCTCCAATGACCGGAAATTTTCAGTAGTTAGAAATCAACGATCGTTTATTATGTCGTTAAAACCGTAGTGAAGCCGAGCACGGACGACAGTAATGGAAAATCAACGACCGAACGTAAACGGTCGTTGAATCCCGACGAGGTTTACCATCAAAGTAAACCCATCCTTTAGTAAATATGAATTCTATTCTAAAATCCACAGTTGTACACCGTTGACTCTTGGACATATCTGGGACATAAGAGTTGGGAAGTATATTTTTGGTCAAAATATATAGAATTATTGTTAATTATTTTTTCAAATTAGTAGATGTTTTTTTACTTTTCACAATCCCAAATTGTATGAATGTTATCTCGCAAAACATTGCCACTATATATTCCCTTCATTAATGTATCCGACTTCACCATGTAACCGTACGTAGAATTGTCATTTGTCACATGAGAGGCGTCTTAAATCTTTTTCTTTTTGATAAATTAAGAAGTTAGTATCTAAAGAAATTTAAAGGCAGCTAGCATTATTCACGATGAATACTCAAACCCAAAACCTTTGATTTTGAGCATTAGTTAATCATACTATATATCGATAAGACCTACACACATGCGTCTTAAATCTTACTTCATCTCAATAGGGGATTGTGGGAATCTCTCGTAATTATAAAACGAAGAGTGCTCGTCGATTTTGGTTTGGATGAATTCACCATGTTAATACGTTTAATTTTGGTGGGTCAGTTTCTCCACCTAATTTTAATATGTCCCCTTCTATACTTTATACCAATCTCTCAACATAAGAAAGTATGTACATACATCATAGGAAAAATATAAATTTAGGTCTTTATATACTTTCAAACCTTTTGGAAATTTCAATGTTTTGTACTTTAATTTGTTTATAATGCGTAAATTCTGAATCCATGTTCTCGTTTTTTTTTGTACTTAGGTATTTTATCATCTTGATATATATCATGTAATACAAAGAAAAAAAATTGTACTAATAAATTTTGTGGCATCCAAAATTATCACACAATATTTATGTTTACCAAGTGTCACAATATATTTTTGCTATCTCTCTCTCTCTTTCTGTGTGTGCGCGCACGTGTGTATGTGTGTATCACACACACTCACAAATATTAATATATATACACACAACTATTATTATAGTACTTTTAACTATTAATAAAATTATTTTTCTTAAATAATTAATTAATTATAAATTATATTATCATAAAAAATAGCTACACTTTCATGTCACAAAAATAACTACACTTTACAAAATAGTTACATATTCAAATGTCACTAAATTTAGTGATATGTCTTTACTTTTGTGTTAGTATTGGAATATCTTTTTTGTAGTGTGGACTCCAAGTATTATAAATGTTATGTTTACATTGTAACTTAAAAAAAATGTAAATTAAGGACATAAAAATGATCTTTGTTATAGGATAAATTTTGTTATCTCTTAGTGTTGTTAAGTAATAAATGGACGCAGAGTATTATGGAAAGGATGGTGGTGGATATGGACATGGCCATAAAATTAAGAGATTGGGATTTAAACAATTTGTTCTTATCCTCAAGGGACAACTCCGATCCCATGCTTTTTCTTTGAATCATCCCATTTTCGTCTTTTTCGATACACTAATATTCTGATATGTAATGATTTTGACACCACTTCCACCTCTCCAAAAGCTAGCTACTCTTCATGTTTATATATTAGTGTGTGTGTGTGTAAACCCACGATTAAATTATAATTACTGAAAAAAAAAATATTTCTCTTGAAGCCATGCATCATACTTTTTTTAATATATTTTTTTTATACATATAATTAACGTTTCTTTAATGTAATGTTCCAAATACAGGGAAGGGTTGTCTATAAAGACTTCTTAAAATATAAAATACGAATTAGTTAAAATGTATAAATTTTATGTAAATTACGTCTGAATTCTCTATTTAAATGTCTGAATTGCGAAAATTAAGATTTTTGCTACCGATGGGATTCGAATTCGAGATCATGAATTCATCCAACAAGGTGATGAATCAACCGTATGTCTTAATGTTCAAAGGGCTGAAAATAGTTCATATTTTAATATTTTGAGAAGTGTTTACAAAATTTTATTTGATGATATCCCTATGTATATTAATATACACAATTCAGATTTTAAAGACTAATTTACAATAAATTGTGTTTTTTCGAAGTTGATTATGCTTGATATATATCTGGTTCCAGTCCAATACCAAATGCCTACCGAACATGAATAATAAGTAATAATTGTGGTTAATATCTGGGGAAGGTAGAATTCATGCCCAAAACTGAAAAGGGTCCAAAAAGAAAGTTCGTCGCACATTATATATATTGAAAAAAAAATAGAAGTCCATTTTATGTATTAGTTACTTATTTTTTGGGGCCAAGTGGAAGGGGACATAGAAATCTAATAGTAATAAATATTAGCAACTACACTAGCTCCTTCGTCAATTGTCAATGAAACTAATTACTTTTCTTAAGCTTGAAAATTTAACGAGGGCGACTTAATTTGTACAATAAGATAGATCCTTTACTAAACTAACAATTAAATTCCAGAAAAATTAAGTTGTTTAACGAGCACATAAATAATAAATCCCATTTTTTTCACAGTCGAGAAATATTTAAAATTGTAGAAAAGGTTAACTAACAATTTTGACACAAAAACTGTAAATTAATTAACTTCTCCTGTAATCTAGCTCTTAGATTTCGACGTCGCCTATTAATTACTACTACTAATTACAAGATGCATTAACTCCGAGAAGATTCTATTTCTAAAATCACCTCAAGACTAAGACAGCATGGAGATCAAATGTTAATTTCACCAACCCATGTTTTCACAGACAGTTGAAAACGCAGAAGAACTCGAACGATATCCAAACCCCAAGAAAAGAAAAGAAAAAAAAAAAAAAAGGTTATAATTTGTAGGTGTTAATTAGCAAAGCGTAATTGAACAAAACATGGACATGTGGCACATGTATTCAACCTTAAAAACATGAACAAATTGCTCCCTTGTCTCCTCTTTGATCTGGTTTAGTTAATCATCATCGCATTCAGCAAGGGACCATGTCTGATTAGGGTTTGTAACAAAGGGAATCCAATCTCACTGCATGCTTGCATGGAATTGAAGTATATATCCTGAATATATATGAATAAAAATATATGAAATGTAAAATGAGAAGAAATTGAAAATTGAGGTATATATGAAATGTCATTTCTGAGGAAGGAGACACGGAGCATAATAATGGGGAATCGACTGAAGCAGGGATGCATCCTAATGTCGGATACTTAGCCTACAAACTGCCCTAAATATACAAAAATACAAAAAACAAATAATTATATATATATCCAGAAATGACAGCTCCAAATACTTCCCCCCCAGTCCATTTCTCAGACACGATAACTGCATTTATTAGTATTATCTAAAATATTACTGTTGTTTTCACTCTGTGAAGCTGTAGCTGTATATCCGTCTGGGAATACCAACACTACGAGTAATTAGTGAATTATATATAGTGATGATTAATGTTTCAAGTTGGCATTGTTGATTACGTCGTTGCTTAGTTGTGCATGCATGTGATGCTTCTACGCACACCAACTAATCGTGTTTACCAGTTTAAGTTTTAATCACTCGATTACCGTGTGTTCTAACCATCACTTCTATTAAACTAAAACTCCATTCTGGGTCAAACTTCACAATTAATTTCGAGGAAATTCAACCCTCTAATATGGAGTGGATCACAAAATTAATTGCATATTTGCAGGGACGGAGCCAGGAATTAAGTTCGGGGGCTGAACTTGTACGGGGGCCCCCGAGAAATTTTTTTTGGGCATTCTGTATATTTAAGGTATTTTTTTATTAAAATACGAGCATAATACTAATAATAACGACCAATATTTTCATAGATTATATAGTTTCAATATATCACAAAATTTTTTTTGGACATTCCGTATATTTAAGACATTTTTTATTAAAAGGCAAGCATAATAATAATAATAATAACAAACAACATGTTCATAGATTATATATTTTCTATATATTACAAATTAGTTTCAATACATTATAATTTTTTTTAGCATTTCATACATATTAGGCATTTTTTTATTAAAAGACAAGTATAATAGTAATAATAACAAACAATATTTCATAGATTATATAGTTTTAAATAACAAAATTATCCTTAAATTAAGTATATATGAGATAATATAATAACCAAATACTCTTTTATAAAACAAAATTATTTTATAAGAGGTATAAACATATACCTATATATATTTAAAAAAAAAAACTCAAAATTTGGGAGGGGGCTCTAGCCCCGGCTCCGTCCCTGCATATTTGCATGTATATACAACAACATACGTAAAATTAATTATGAATAGTGCATCATATATAGGCCCCCATATCTAGGCCACCTAGACGTGCAAGTTCATGGTTGGAAGGGACTTCTAAAAGATTTTTTGATTTTGTTACATCAATAATTTGAGTCCAACTAGTAGGGGCCGTGGGCGGGGTTGTCAACCGCACAGGGCCCTCAAAAAATAGAGGCCACCAAAAATATATAGATCCATAATATAGTTATTATGTACTCCCTTGGTCCTATTATAAGTAGTTTAAAATTTTTCGGCACGAGAATTAAGAAGAAGGTGTAAATTGGTTAAAAGTGGTAGGACGGCTCAAAATGGAATACTCCTCTTAGTAGCGTTGTTTTTTTTTTTTTGGTTTGCAAAGGCCTAACGTATTTAATAAACGACTTAATTTCTTATATGTTTATTAAGTAATTTGACAAAAAGAGTAGTAATATATTTTTTACTTATAACTTTTTTTCTCAACTATCAATAGAGGGCACAAATTTAAGAATTTGCAAAGGGCCTCTATTCTATTAGCCCCACTTCTAGTAGAGGCTTATACAAATTTAGTATGATTAAAGAAAATATTAATTTTTATTTCATATTTTACTTAAGACCCATAACATGTTACAAACAAGACTGCATGTCATAACTCATAAGTGAATATACGTTGTTACGTTAGCTACATTATTAGAATTTACTATTGTCACAAAATATCCCAAATAAGTAGTTAAATATATAGTATAATACAAAAATAATTAAGGAAAAAAATAAAAAAACAAAGGTCTTGTTCTTGAGTAGTCAATTTTCTAATCTTTGAAGGGTTCAGTTTTTGCCGGTCAAAATGATATTCCTGACAACCAACCAACTAGGTGGAGAATCGACCAAATTCCAGTAGCCATAGTAATACTATATAATATCTCAAAGCACTAAGAATTAATTAATACGATCAAAGCTATGTCGATTAATTAGATTAGTTAATTGTTAATCCCACATCCCTATAATTAACTAACTATAATGATCCCACACATTCATCGAGCCACACCCCCTTCAATATTTGGGGTCAACTTGTTCAAACCTTGCTTTCCAACGGCTTGACACAAGATCCTTTTCTTAAACAAAACCTTGATTCCTGCTAAATTCTTGTCCATTTTGTGCTCATACCGACATTTTAATCATAGACAAGATCCTTCTTCAAACTAAACAAGAAATATTTGATTCTAAATTCTTGTCTACCTTATTTAACCATCATATTAATTAGTCGTGAACAATTATCGAGGAGGAGCCTTTTGACTGGACTCATCACATCTTAATTTTATTCCAATGCTACATCACATCTCCTATTTCAATTACTCAAACAAAGAAAATCAGTATTGAATTTTTGCATTTTACTCTCTCCGTCCACAAAAAATTATCATAGTATTAACTATCGACAGCACGAGTTTTAAAATAAAATATGAGTGGAATTATTGGTGAAGTAATGGTCTCACTTTAAATATGAATGGAGTTGTGTGGACTCTACTTGTGACGCTCGGGATAGAAGTAAGGAGTGATCACCGGTGCACAAAACACAGATAAAGAACGGCTCTTATTAATACATGAACGAAGCGAAATACACCAGAAATAGATGAATTCCAAAAATATGCATGTATATATGCGACTGCATATTCGAGAAGAGTTTAAATGATTTGATTAGTGCTATTCATACTAACAAGATATATCTTCTTTTCTGGTGACCACATAAAAGAAACTCCAATGTTAAGCGTGTTTGGCTAGGAGAAAAATTTCATGATGAGTGACCCCTGGGAAAATTTCTCTAAGGAGCGTGAATTTCATAACCGAAAAGGAATTTATGGCAATTTTTTTTGCGAACAGAAAGAGTATATTTTATCAATTTGAAAAACAATTAAATTAACTTTGTTAATATTAAAGAGATTCCAATTGCGCGTGCATTTAGTTTGTTATCCTAAATATGAATGTTACATAATTTGTATGAAATAGTTTTACATATTTTTGTTTTAATAAAAGACATGGATGTTGTATTTATATGAAGCAATGCATGATATGAGGAGGTTAATGTTTGGGAGTGGGCCTACAAATGTTGTTGTGCTTAGTAGTTGGAATATGATTGGATCCGTTAATCCGTTTTGCAAGGGAACAAGATCCCCTCCATTATCAAACCGAGGCTTTTGTCTACCTATTTGTCCCTAATTCTCTTCTTCATTTCATATGTTTCATCTTTAATCATTTTTTCATATGGTCCCCTCCTCCCATCTTCATAATTTTCCCATCATTTTTTTTCACTCAATCATCAAATCCTTTTTGGTGGTTTCACACTTCGACCATCCCCAAAAAGAATGAGGATTGACGAAAGATTATATTGAAATTACATTACCACTCTATACCTTTTCTTACACATCATTTACTTATTTGAGGAACAAAATCTTGGACTAACAAGCCTCCAAATTATTTGAGTAGAATGTTGCAAGTTTTGGAGTGAGTTTTCTCAATTTCTCTTCTCAACCAAACTTAAATATTAGATTGAAATTTTATTGACGAAAGAAGAAAAGAGAATATCTAACAAGTAACGACCCTTTGCCACATATAAACGCAGACACGATTAAAGCTAGATATATAAATTCACTCTCTAAATATGAGTAATTAAACTTATAATAATAATAATAATATTCACTCTCTAAAAATGATTGTTGCATATAAGATTAAAAAAATAAAATAAAAATAAGTTGGGGTAGAAGAACTTATTTTTTGGGGAGCTTATAAGTTCTTAGAGCTATTTTTGGAGCTTATAAGCTGTTTAGAAGCTTATTTTGTCAAACACTTTGAATGAATTTATAAGCTTTCAAATAGCTTATAAGCTGTTTTGAAAAGCTTATAAGCTCAGCCAAACACTCTCTCTTAATTTGCTTGACGCGCGTGATCACACATTTGACATTGAAACAATGATATGGAATCGATTATTATTAGTTTAGTTGTATGTTTATATATCTATGACGTGATTATTGTGTCTAGTTCACTATATGAATATGAATTGCAGCCGAGCGACGACGGCTGCAAATAAGTATTCTCAAAAAATAAAATAAAATAATGATTATGCAAATAAGTATTCCATTCATCACCATCTTTATATTGTTATACCCATTTTAACATTGTACACTACTTAATTCAGTTACATTGATTTTTACTACATATGATATGGGGATTTATTCGCCGCATAAATATATTTTGTATTTCTCCAAGTGTTAGTTATTAAAACTAGCGACTTACCCGTTAAAAATCCAACGAAAATTTACTTTACGTCATTATTTAATTTGATTTTTTTAGCATAGGAAATACTATATAAATATAAATTATTAACTAATTTGATTTTGTTAAATTAATTTAGTGGTGTAATATTAATTTAAAATAATATTAATCTCAGTCATTTTGTTATAATTAAATATATGTCCCACTAAAAATGACATGTATTTCATTTTGGGTTGTTCCACTATAAATAAAATGCCTTCATAAATGACAAAATTTAACCTTTAAAAAAGTGTAAGTCATATCACTTTTAACAAATTTACACATTCTCTTACTTTGCGTACCCAAAAGTTTTGAACATTGAAATTTTGAGAATTATCTTGTCTGAAAGTTTGAAACACCACATTTGACTTTTGATCATCAACCCATACGAAGCTTAAAGATCATAACTTGCTTGTGAACATCATCTCATTTGTAGTTTGTGAGACTATAGTAAAGTTTATGAGAATATTATTTTTTGGAGCTTGATAGACAATATCTGATTTTTAAGTATCTCGTCTAGAACTTGAAATACGATAACTGAGTTCCTGGCATCATTTCACTCGGAACTTGAAAGAGCATAACTACTATAAGCATAATCTTGTCTGACGCGTAAAAAACCATAATTAAATTTTAAGCATCATCTCGTCTAGAGCGTATGTGACATTCATTCTCTTATTTCTAAGGACCAATAGCATTTAAATTGAGTTGAATTAATTATAAATTTTAATAACTAAATTGAACGGAAAATTGTTGAATATTTAAGGTAATTGTGGCATGTTTGTGCTTGATTTTTTTATTAAATGGGAGAATATAAATACCATTTTTATATAAATTTTCATTTGATAAAATTTCATAAAAAATTATTAGAGATTGGAGATATTATATATTTACGTGCACCTTGTCTGTCCTGATTTTATATAATTTTTATCTTTAAATTGTACTACCTCCGTCCACAAAAAAAAGTTTTAGAAGGGGACGACATGAGTTTTAATAAAAACGGTTGAGTGTATTGTGAGTAGAGAAAGAGTCTCACTTAAAAGGTTGTGTTAATGATGATAATTAATTGTATTGTGAGTGGAGAAAATGACCCACCATATAATAGAAACTTTTTCAAAATTGTCAAAAATGGATTATATTTTATTGCCGAAGGAAGTATTTTTTATATCTTATTGAAAAGAAGTCGTGTAATTGTTTATCTCAAAATTACATTATTTTATCTTTTATTAAAAAGAAATATTATACTCATAATTGATCAAATTAAAATTATAAATATAAATTCCTCTAAAAAAGGTCTCAATAAAATACTACATGAAAATTAAAATTGATAAACTTATACTTATATTTTTCAATAAAAAATAGTATGATTATTTATTTGACCAACTAATTAATTAGACGAATTATATTTAAAGTAATTATGGCATGATAATGCTTGATTTTCTTGTTAAATATGATTATGGGAGAATAGAACTACATCTTTTATAATAGTTTTTATTTGATGAAGTATTGTAAAAAAATCAAGGCGGAATTTGAAATTTTAGAAAAATAAATATATTTATTAAGTAAATAAAAAATTAAATATAAAAATACTTAAAGAAAATTAAGATAGATAAAAAATTAAAAATGTGATGATGCCACTTAACACCAATACATTTCCCTAGTACTATAAGATTTACAATCTCGTCAAATCTCTGAAACATCTTTCTTGATGCCGTGAATACTACAGTATGACAAGAAATAACACGAGCATTAAAGTTAAAATTAAATGGACCACTTAATTAAATAAAAAAAAGGTTTCGTGCAATGGTGATTTGTTGGAGTATATGCATATATATAATGACACAGTTGACCGTTGCAGTATTAGGCATCAGTCAATATATGCTGGACCACGATTATTTGGGATATAAATTCAATTCGAAATCCAGAGATGTATTCGAACAAATTATCAAATAGGTTAACGAATTGTGTCTATCATATTTATTTATTGGTATTTTCCGAAGTCGAATCAAGACCGTTTTCATACAATTTGGTTTCTCGGAACCGAAATCGAAATCGGTGATCCAACCCTTTTTTTATTTTGAATAATTATAAGAGGTATTTAATATATAATTAAATAAGCAATTCGTGTACAGATGAGATCTCTACATCACACAAAGGTGAAAAAATAATCGCAAGCATGCAAAATCACTATTCACATAAAAATAGAAAAATTATCCGCACACAGACAAAATTGAACCCAATGCCTCTTTCGTTTATTTTAAAAGAAAAGTTATATATATATATATATATATATATATATATATATATATATATATATCGTGAGAGCACATCTTAAACTAAGAAATAAGAGCAATTTTTAATGTATGAATTTTATATAGAACACGTATGAATTCGCTGTATTAAAGGTATGAATTGTGAAAAATAAATTTTTGCTACCTTTGGGATTCGAACTCAGGACCATAAATCCATTCCACATGATTATGAATCAACCGTAGATCTTGATGATCTAATGGCTGAAAATGATTCTTATTTTATATCTTAAGAAATGCTCTTATTTTAGCCCATCCCTATATATATATATATATATATATATATATATATATATATATATATATATGTTCCTTTGGGGAAGGGCTACAGTAAAATCAGTTCTTAAAATAAAAACTACAAACCAGCAAAAATGTATGAATTTTATGTAGAACACGTATGAATTCATTGTATAAAGGTATGGATTGCGAAAAATAATTTTTTGCTACTTATGGGATTCGAACTCAGGACCATGAATTTATCCAACAAGGTGATGAATCAACCGTAGATCTTAATGATCTAAGGACTCAAAATGGTTCCTATTTTATACAATAAAATGTGTTTTTTTTTTGATGAAATTACATTATAAATAATACAAACCACACACACACCCCACCTAGTGATTATTGTGGCCGAGAGTATTCGAACATGTGACCTCTTGGACAACAGGCAACCACCCCAATCACTAGGCAATAAAATGTGTTTTTATTATAGCCCTCCCATGTTCCTTTGTATCATAACTCATTAATATGATTTTATCTTATAAAATTTCTTAATAATTAATTGATATATTAAATATGGCTTGGTGATCATATCAAACTTTTTTTGTAATCATTTTATCCCCCACTTCAATTTCTAATCTCTCTAATGATGAATCGAGCACACACTTCACACACACACATAATGCACAAAAAAGATAACTTTATTTTTATATATGAATTAATTTGGTAAGTACTAATTTGAAGTGTAGTAAAAAGTTTTGAGACAAAATCATCATGATAATGAAGATGTCTTTGGGTGAGGACAAGTGAAATCCACCAACACGATGATATTAACACTCATCATTGATGAAGTTGCAATCATTGTCAAGAACTTAAAAGATTAATGGTGGTCAATTATTGTAATTGTTGTATTCTTTCAACATCTTATAAGGTCGCTTTCGTTTCTTTTATGGTGGGTCGATTATAATCTAATTCGTTGTAACGGCCAATGTGTCCTGTATTTATTGAATAATTACTAGGAAATGCAATATTGCACATTGGAGAAGTGGGATGGAAAATTGATGGAAATTTCATTAGTCTATTTAGGTTATGGCCTTAATTTGAAGATTTATAAATCTTGTCGAATAGAAGTTAAACCTCTAATTAGTGGGAGCACTAGCTTCGTACTTTTGAATCATGTTCACCACCATATGAGAAGGGGGGATGCTTCTAGTTCTAGTGTTGGTGCATGATTATTTCTAATCATGAAAGCAATTAGGCTTTAAATATTTCATTTTGTAAAATATTATAATTAAATACTTACATAGGAAAGAGTTTTCATTTAACCCTGAATTATTGTGATATCAGATAATAATTTTCAGTCTTTCAATTACCAAGATCTACGATGAATACATCGTCTTATGCAACACTTGAGTTGAATTCATAAAAAACGAAAATTTTGTTGTTTCCAATCGTATTTAATTTTACAATGAAGCTAGACATACGCCACAATCACAAGCGTTGCAGTAATCTTTTTATTTGAAAAAAAAATTATGACAAAATTAATGCTCGGTCATAATATTTGTGACGTGGCGGGGATAATTTAACACACCTACGTAATTAAAGTCCAATTTATTTCCATGAAATTAACAATTCTTGTTTTATTGTATGTATTTTGTACTTTATCATGAATTTTATAACTTTTTAATTACACTAACAATTTAATTATTAAAACGCTACACCATATAAAATATTATTATGCTACAATTAAACAATCCAAGTTGCACAAAATGGTAATTACTTATATTCCAAATGGTAAAATTGTCTAGGGATTATGCAAATGGAATCCTCTGTTCCAAAATATAGTGTATACCATCGTGTACCACTCTTATTATATTATAATTTTTTATTCAATTTTAATTTATTATGCTTTTATATAATATAAATATAACTAATAAGGGTTCACTCATCTATTTAGGGTTTATAATTATTTTTTTTATATTTATTTGAATTAATAATGATTATTTGGGTTCATTAATCAAAGTTAGGGTATATAATTTTTTAAATTTAAAATTTTCAATGATAAATACTAATTAGAGTTTATAATATAATAATAATTTTTATTTTAATAAAAAATAATTTATAAAACGAAGAAATGAAAAGTGGTACACGTGGTACACACTATATCTTGAAACAGAGGATCACAACTGGGGATTATGACCGCAGAAGTTCTAAATATCTTATTGTAATAAACCTTTTTTTGCGCCGTTAGAAAACGTCAATAATTACTTTGAGAATTTGAAATCACTTTCGTCTAAAATAAAATCCTAATTAAAAAGGATGAAGCAATGCAAATTTCGCTTCGGTGGTGTTTTTGCACTTTTTTCATTAAAAATAGAAAGAAAAAAAAAATTACAAAAACATAAAGGTTATATATGGAGTAATGAGTGACGTCCAATTAGGAAACTCCATAATATATACGAGCAGCGTATATTATAATGATCAAACATATATATACACATTTTCATTTCTTAGAAACCTAAAAGCACTAATCATTGAACAGTTTTTGACAATGATTGGGCATTTTAGGAAGTGTCCACGTCATCATTAAATTAAAATAATCTTCTAATTAAATCCCCAGTTGAAAAATTGACAATTTATTAGCATTTCTTTTTCAAAACTTGGCTCAGTTGCACACTCACCGGTGAAAGGTTAGTGGGGGCTATAGTTTTAAATCTGCTGTTAAATTATTTATTTTAATTCTATGACGACGACTGAGTTAAGTATTAGTAATAATTATACGATCATATTGAAATTTCATGTAGTCCTTCGCTGAAGATGAAAGGAGACGTCGCGATATATATAATATATTAATTCGTGTGAAAATAACAGTTTGCTTGATTAATTTAATAATATGATTAGATAAAAAAAGAATTGCAATTATTGAGTGATTAGCTTGTAAAAAAATGTTATGAAACTTTCTAGCAAAATATCTGGAAGTGTCGATCGCAATCTAGTAACAAACTTTTTGTTTATAGTGGCTCTAAATTTGGAACTAGTAGAATTTATTTATTTATCAAATTAAAGCAAAGCTTTTGGTGTACTGTATCTTGAACTGATTGATACCAATAAATAATTAAAAAAGAGTTTATGATGCTAATTGGATAGTTTAACTGATCGAATAATATATTTGTACGAAATTTAGCGACGGATACATATCAATAAAGTATAGCTATGTGAAAGAAAGAAGAAAATTACTCTCTCCGCCCAGCGAATCTTGAATCAATTCTTTTCGACACGGGAATTAAGAAAATAATATTTAGTGTGTTAAGTGTGATAGGTGAAAAAGTGAAAAGGTGAATAAAGTGAAATTTTTTTGTCATATAAGGAAATGACTCAAGATTTGTGGGACGGCTAAATAATTAAAAGAGTTTATGATGCTAATTGGATAGTTTAACTGATCAAATAAATATTAATATATTTGTATGAAATTTAGCGACGGATACATGTCAATAAAGTATAGCTATGTGAAAGAAAGAAGAAAAGTATTCTCTCCGCCCCGCGAATCTTGAGTCAATTCTTTTCGGCGCGGGAATTAAAAAATAGTAGTATTTAGTGTGTTAAGAAATAGAGTCAGTTTGCTACAGCAAAAAGCAAACTCGAGGTGGGTGAAAGAGGGAGACTTGAACTCGAGTTTCTTCCACAAAGCTATCGTTAGCACAAGAAAGAAGAACGAGATTTCTGGAATCTTTCTTCAGAATCAATGGACGGAGGAGCCGAGAGTTATTAAAGATTGGGTGAAAAACTTTTTCGAGAATGCTTTCAGGAGGAGGAACAAGCCGTCTTTCCCTGCTGACTTTGTTGCCAAAAAACTCACAAATACAGATAAGGAATGGCTAATCCGGCCTTTCTCTGCAGAGGAAATCAAGGAGGCAATATGGAGCTGTGATGGAAACAAAAGTCCAGGTCCGGATGGATTTAATATCCACTTCTGGAAAACATCTTGGGAGGTAATCAAGAATGATTTTTTACAGGTTATGAATGAATTTCACTCTAATGGCAGAATCCCTCGCGGTTGCAATCCATCGTTCATTGTTCTCATCCCCAAGAAAGATGATTCTTGCAAAATTGAAGATTTCCGACCGATTTCTCTAATCGGCAGTCTCTATAAGATCCTTGCCAAGGTTCTTGCTGAGAGAATGAAGGCAGTGATGGATTCAATCATTTCAGAAAATCAGAGTGCTGAGTCGTTATCTTGAACGAAGTGATCTCAGAAGCAAATAGAATGAGGAAAGAAAGATTGATTTTCAAAATCGATTTTGCTAAAGCTTTTGATTCGGTGGAGTGGGACTACATTGATCTCATGTTGGAAAAGCTTAACTTCGACCCTAAGTGGAGAAGTTGGATCAAAGGCTGCCTCTCATCGGCAACAGCGAATGTTCTTATTAATGGCTCTCCAACGGGCGAGTTTAAGCTTGAGAGAGGTCTCCGACAGGGAGACCCTCTGTCACCACTTCTGTTTTTGATTGCGGCTGAAGGTCTCCAATCGCTGGTCGACCGAGCTGTGGGGAAAGGTCTCTTACAACCAGCGGAGATCGGGAATGAGAAGGTTAAGGTGTCGCACCTCCAATATGCGGATGATATGATCTTCATTCTGGATAATGAGGATAGGAACGTGGAATCTGTCAAACATATCCTGAGTTTATTTCACTGGATCTCGGGACTTGCGGTTAACTTCAACAAGTGCTCCATCATGGGAATTGGGATCGACGCTCATTGTTTGGAACAGAAGGCAGCTTTCCTGAAATGCCATGTAGGCACATTTCCGTTCAATTACCTTGGCGTCAAGGTCGACGGGCGCAGTAACAAAATTGTGGATTGGAATTATTTAGTGGATAAAGTTAAGAAGAAGATTGAAGGGTGGAGAGACAGGACCCTCTCTTTTGCTGGTCGGATTACTCTTGTTAAAGCAGTGCTTCAGGCGATACCCATCTATCAGCTTTCCTTCACTCTCATACCAAAATCAACGGTGAGAATGCTTAACTCTTTGTTAGGTCAATTTCTTTGGGGAGGAGGTGTGTCTAGGCCGATTACTTGGGTGAAATGGCAGGAAGTGTGTCTTCCCAAATGTGATGGGGGACTCGGTTTGAAAAATATCGAATGGTTTAATGGTGCTTTGGTTATGAAATGGCTGTGGAGATTCCTGGGGGAAGGTGGTTCTTTGTGGGCTAGAATCGTCAAGTCGATTTTTGGTGATTTGAAATGGAGGGGGGAACAACCTCTTAAGAAAATTTACCCACGTCTATTCCTCCTTAGCAACAACAAGGATGGTTTCATCTGTGATATGGGGATTTGGCTGAATGGGAGTTGGGTTTGGAAACTGGAATGGAGACGGCAGCTTCTAGATAGAGAGACTGAGGCGACTAACTCTTTACTTTGTTTTATTTCTGGTTCCACTCCTACTGCAGGATGCGAGGATAAATGGAAGTGCTGCGCACATAAAGATGGAATTTTTACAACAAAATCTGCATACCTCTCACTTATGGCACAAAGAGAAGTGAGGCCGGTTGAGCAGACGATGGCGAAGGTGTATGCAAAAGTTTGGAAAGCGCCAACTCCTCAAAAAGCACGGGTGACAGCATGGAGAGCTTTGAGAAACCGACTTCCAACTTGCGACAATCTCATTAGAAGAAATGTGTTGGTGGGTGATGTGGAGAACTGTTGCGTCGCCTGTTTTCATCCTCAAGAGACGGCAAATCACGTGCTCTTAGTGTGCCCGAAGACCGAAGTGGTGTGGGACACTATCTATGGCTGGATCGGTTTTAGTTCGAATCGCTCGCAAGGTATTGTCGAACACTTTACCTCGTTTACTTCTTTGGGGAGTGGAAAGAAGAGCCGACTGTTCTTGAAAGCTCTTTGGATCTGCACAATTTGAATTTTGTGGAGACGAAGGAATGAAAGCAGTTTCGAAGAAAAGGCATGGGAGCTTCAAAGTACGATCATGGATATTAAGACTAGAATGTGGAGTTGGAACAAGATTTTTGGGATTTTTGCTTGGGATTTGCCCTTTTCTGAGTGGTGCTCTACTGAGCTCTCTTGTTTTCACTGTAATTGATTTTCGGTACCCTTGGTACCTGCTTCTTTAATATATTGCTCTTTCCTGATAAAAAAAAAATATATATTTAGTGTGTTAAGTGTGGTAGGTGAAAAAGTGAAAATATGAATAAAGGAGAATTTTTTTGCCATATAAGAAAATGACTCAAGATTCGTGGAACGGCTTAAATAGGAAAGTGACTCAAGATTCGTGGGACGGAGGGAGTAGAAGTCATTGCAATTAATAATTTAAAAAAGTTCAAACTTTGCATCCTTTTTCCATGTTTGTGAAGGCTACATACGTCTGTATGTATATATCATGTAAATCGCATTGCTAATATATTTTTTTTTAACTTTAAATAAATAAATAGGCATTTTGCTTGATCCCACCACTTTGTGGTGCATAAAAGAACTTGTCAGTAAAGATAAACAAAGAATCCCAGAAATAATTGAATTACTTTCTATTCTTGACGTACATATGTAGCAATTATTCCTTCCCTTTTCACTAAGTATGATCACTTGCTTTTGGACAGGATTATTAAATAAATTGTTTGTGAGATAAATAAATTTCCATTTTTGAAATTGATTATTTGTAATTACACAATCCGCAATAACAAAATCACCGTATTAAATGGGACAAAAGGAATACAATATGAGGTTGATTTTCTTTGATTGAAATCACGTAAATAACTTCAAGATGCAGAGAATAATATAGATTGATACAATCTCCTTTGTTCTTGATATAGTAGTAATTTTTTTGTTACTAGTTGCCAATTAGAGATTTAACAGCGGGATTTATTCTAGTTAATTAGGAATTAGGATATCATTAAGTAGTTTAGGACTTTCGTACTTTCAATTCAGTTCATGAAACATTAAGTTTAATTAAGACATGTGGCTCATTTTATTATTAATCTATCATTTTTTAAGGGTAAAAGGGAGTTGTGTTATTCCAAAACTGCTAGTATAATAATAGCAAAAGAAGGGGAGTAAATATCATACGTATTAAATATTAAATTATATTCGTTTTTCAAAAATATACTCAATTATAAGAAATATTTTTAAAAATCCCAAACTACTAGGTTTGTACTAAAAATATCTCACGTCCATTTTTCGATCTCCGAAATCATGATTTGGCTCGCCGGATGTCACCGTATAATTTATATTTTATCGTATTAAATGACATGAACGACGTCGTTTTGTGCCATATCATTTTAAAAACGATGTTGCTTTGTGTCACGTCAGTTGATTTAAATCGCGTTGAAGGTCAGTTTATCCACCGCCGATTTAATTTTTTTAAATGACATGGCATAAAGCGACATAGTTTTGTGTCATGTCATTTACAAAAATAAAATATAAATTACACGTTGGTTTCCAGTGAGCCATGTCATGATATTAATGATCGAAAAATGAACGCGAGACATTTTTAATACAAACCTAATAATTTGGGGGGGTTTTATAAAATATTGCTTATAATTTGAGATATTTTCTATAAGGTGAGTAATTAAATTTGAGATTTAATATGATATTTTCATCTTATTAGTTATTAGTGTTGATGGGTGAGCTGCACGCTCTGTTACATGGAACGTAATACCAGCCTACTCCATTCTTTTAATTATTATTTCTCTTATTACTATTCATGTTTCACACCATTCTCATAGAGGTAGCGATTCTTTTCACGATGAGTTTTCTAATACTTTTAAGCATATATGCGAGAAAGCAATTTGAGTTCTCTCACACTCAACGATTCTTTTTACGATGATTTTTTTGATACTTTTAAGTATATATATACGAAAAAGCATGTGATCTACGAGTTCTCTCACACTCAGCATGCATGAGGCCATGCTGCAATAATTATCCCTTCTCAATTCTTCCATTTTTAAGAATAATGTTAATTTTCTTACCATGCGTTTCATTTAAATCCAGTAATAATTTTTTTTTTAAAGAACGAACAAAATAGTTTATGCATAATCCATAGATCATGGAAGAGTGTCTCGTCTACAAAAAAAAAAAATCATAAATTACTAGCTATAAGAAATCACATCATGAATGTAGATATACAAGAAGAAGAATAGTACTAATGGAACGTGAAAATCAAGCTCGCAAAAAAAAAAAAAAATCACAGTCACGTAAAAGGATGAAAAAATGATTTAAAAAATATAGAGTCACGTAAAATTGATTTTTGGAGCAATAATAAGAAAAAAATGAATTTAGATATTGGTAGGATTCGGTGTCCGACAAATTAATGTGCGAGTGGATATTCGTATTTCACGTTGTTGTTATTGTTGTATTTCCCATCAAATTATGTGATAGTACCTCTTCCTAGTGGGGCAATGTTGATGCTAACGTCATATGGAATATGCATTTCAATTGCAATTATTATTACATTTACACCCACATCTCATCTATATACATAATTTTGTACATACACATAATTAGATGGCCAAATCGAATTTCCAGAATATAACTTGTTTGAAGCCGCGCGCTGTCGTATTACTATTACACGTGTCGTCATCCAATTAATTACTATAATAATAGTAATAATAATGTCAAATTGAATAATTCGACATTTTAAACTAAGATGGAGCTGGAACTTTTTTAGTTATTAAGTGAATAAATTTAATTCGGGTGTAGGATGACAATTTTATAATTAGAAGTGTAAGTTTATTTTATAGATATATAATTTAGAATTTGAAATGTTAAGAGCAGGGGTCCCAACGTCAAAGATACTCACAAACAACTACTCCTACTATAATTCAGCATTAACTTCATATATATTTTTTAATTTTTGAAACCACCCGAAGGGTGAGGGGTTAGACAGACCCCCAATTTGTATATAAACACTCAATCATTGTTCCATACATGATATTGCTCAAAAGTGACATCACCCAACAGAGATAATAAGGAACAGAAAGGAAACATCAACATGCAACAAATAGTCAAAGGACTAGCTAAACGAAGACTTCACCGAAAAGGCAAAGCAACCATCATCAAAAAAATAAAACCTGAACGAACTACCAATTATCATGGAAGCGAAATCTGAAATTATGATATTATAAGTAACTTCATTTCTAGATATAAAATTTAGAATAAAAATATTAGAGGAGGGGCCCCAACGTCAAAGACACTCACAAACAATATAATTCAGCATTAAACGATCGAGGGGCCCAATCTTTTCCTGTGTGCCTAGAATATGTTATGTTTCTTATTTTATTTTTATTTTCGTTTTCTATTCTGTTTTTCTACAGAAAATTGCATACGCTATTTATTAATGTGCCGACTTAAATAAAAGAAAGTAGAATTCAAATATGTTACATTCAACAAAAAATTGGCGAAGATATATTGTATTATTTCATATAAATAAATATTAGGATTATAAAATTGTCAAAAAAATCACTATTTTCTTGTAATTTAAAAACTATTATAGTGATTGTGTGTTGGCATGATGGTAGAATAGTTGATTTTTTTTTATTAAATAGAGGCTATATTGATGGAAGAAAAAACAGAAGAGAGAAAGAGAGGAGAAGAAGCCAAAGAATATGTTGAGAGCACAAGGAGCAAACTAAGGGTCATGCCTCGTTAAAATCTTTGCAGAGGAGTGCCTGTCTAAAGACCAAAACCCACCGAAAGGGAAGCGTTCCGGGCTTCGAACTAATCATCAACCAAAAAACGCCTACCCCAACAAACACCCACGAATGGCCACCCCCAATCAGGAGCTTCGGACTAACCAAATGGTAGAGTAGTTGATATCAAAGGTCAAAGGTCTTGAGTTCAAGTTCGATCATAGTGCAGTCTTTAAATTTTTTTATTTAATTATTTATTTATCAAAAAAAATTGTTATGCGACGATATATAAGTTTTTTTAGATAATGATTCCCTATTTTTTATGAGGTGATACAAATGCTGACCACTCTTTGGCTGGAGCGTATTACGATCTCATGATCATATATTAAATTATCTCAAAATTTTCCTTTAATATCACTTATGAATAAATTTCACATGTCTTATACGAACATCTTTTTTTTTTTTTTTTTTGAGAATTGTCTTACGAACAACTTTGGTTTAGTGAAATCGAGTGAAATCTACATGTTTTCCATTTGATTAAATTTAATCTAAATAATAAATTTGACAATGATATAACTCAACTAACAAAGTTAATATTGCTATGTAAGAATTTTAAAAGATCAGTGATAATATCCAAAAACCCTCGCGTATGATTAGATACCTTTAATACTTAATTAATTCAGTAAATTAAATTTAAAATCATAGTACTTAATTACATAATGATTTCAAATTATTAATGCAGAACTCCATAAATATATAATTCTTAGCTATATAATTAATGGAATGAAACAGTAGCTGGCTATGTAAAAAAGAAGAGCATATTTGGTGAAAATTTGTCGTTATTCCCCATGATTGATACCCTACTAGCCACCTGAATCTTTTCTCAACGAGCTAATATTTTTGAACATGTAACAAAAAAATATGTGTAATTTCTAATACATAAAAATGTATAATTAATTAAGTTCAAGTAAGTCATATATATATATATATATAATTTGATTTTCCTTCGAAAATTCATTAATACATCTGAAATTCCAATATTTTAGTTCTACCATCACAGTAAATAAAAGATTATTTCATCACTTACCAAAAAACCAGTATAATTTCTGTTGAAGAAAAGGGAAATTATATGAATCAGATGGCAACCTAATTCCGTACACGAGGACACATCGAACAATTAGTATTTAAAAAAATGAGGATAATCGAGTTACTATAATCTCGAATTTGCCTCGGGAAATTATTGCGAAATAACAATATATCGACAATATTCTAAGTTTCCCATCATCATAAAGTGAAGTCATTTACTTTAAATACTAAACTAAAAAGGAAAAAGAAAAAAAAAAGAAAAAGAAATACTAGAAATTATGTGAATGAGATTGAGTGGAATTGTTTATGGGGACAAGTCGAACAAGTATAAGAAGAGATGAGGTCCACAGTCCACTTTCAAAGAATAGTGAAAATCATATGACATGGCCGTTACATAATATAATCATCATTGATATATGTATTTATGGAAATTGTATTCACATGAACAAGAGTGGCAATCATTACAAATGGGGTCATGAATCGTGATGGTAACCCTAATCTCACTTGTACATACACACACACATACTCTGAGAGAGAGAGATGGCGCTGCGCAGCCACAGCCGCCATTTCTCTCCTCCTCTCTTTTCTGTAATGATGATCAATAATAAAATTAATTTATTAGGTATTATTATTGCTATTTTTATGAGATAGAGAGAGAGAGGCGAAGAGACATGCGGAAAAGAATAGACAGAGACTTGCCACACAGCTTTCGCTAAAATAAATCCGACTACTTTATTGTACGAGTAAATAAAGTAAGGTTAAAAGAAGAAATTCCCAGGGGGGTTTGGATTTTTCTGCGAAAATCGTCACACAACCAAATTAAACAACTAAAACCCATATATTTGCACTTTGTTTTTGGACGTGTGTGCAATAATTAGCAGTAACCAAATACCGTTTCACTTTGATTAAATTGACATCTCTCTTTCCCTATCTCGTTTATTTTATTTAATAATATTTGAGGGGCAGCCCCAAAATTCAAGTATAAAAGGCGCACCAAATGAAGCAGTATTTCCCCAGAGTGTGCTTTACAGAATGATGAAAGTGTAAACAACGCCCGCCGCCCTTTCTCTTTCTCCACCACTTGTCCTTTTAAGCTTCAAATCATACAGATTTCCCTCTGATTTTAAATAAGATCCTGCACTTGCACTCGCACACTCCTCTTACTTCACATACACGTTATTAGCAACTCACACTCATCATCATCATCATCATCATCAATAAACCCTTAATTCATCTTAATCATCATCATCGTAGAATGGTGGCGGAGGGAGAGGTGGTGGCGGTGGTGGTGGTGCGAGAGTACGACGAGAAGAAGGACTCCTCAGCCGTGGAGGAAATGGAGAACCGCTGCGAGGTGGGCCCCAGCGCCAAGCTCTCCCTCTTCACCGACCTCTTGGGCGACCCCATCTGCCGGGTCCGCAACTCCCCTGCTTATCTCATGCTGGTAACTCATTACTACTACTCTCTCTCTCTCTCTCTCTCTCGATTATTATTATTATTATTATATTTTTTATACGTGTTGTGTTGTGTTGTGTTGTGTTGTGCAGGTGGCGGAGCTGGTAGTGGTCGGCGGCGGCGAGGATAAGGAGAGGCGTGAGATCGTGGGCGCCATAAGGGGTTGCATCAAAACCGTTACTTGCGGCACTAAGCTCTCAAGAAACGGCAGCAACAAACCTCTCCCCGTCTACACTAAACTCGCCTACATCTTAGGCCTCCGCGTCTCCCCTTCTCATAGGTAACTTTTGCAACATTCACCTACTCTTTTCTTTTTCTTTTTTCTTTTTCTAAATGAAAAACAATGATGGTGTAGGAGAATGGGGATTGGATTGAAACTAGTGCGGCAGATAGAGGAATGGTTCGGCGAGAACGGCGCCGAGTATTCATACATGGCGACGGAGAACGACAACCATGCATCCGTGAAGCTCTTCACGGAGAAATGCGGCTACTCCAAATTCCGCACGCCGTCGATCCTCGTGCACCCGGTCTTCGCCCACCGCGTCCGCCCCGACCCGCGCGTCGCCATCGTCCGGCTCGGCGCCGCCGACGCCGAGGCGCTCTACCGCCGCCGCTTCTCCTCCACGGAGTTCTTCCCGCGCGACATCGACGCCGTGCTCGGCAACAAGCTCAGCCTCGGCACCTTCCTCGCGCTGCCGCGCGGCGCCGCGTGGCCGGCGGCAGGGGGGGCCGCCGCGTTCCTCGCCAGCCCGCCCGAGTCGTGGGCGGTGCTCAGCGCGTGGAACTGCCAGGACGTGTACAAGCTGGAGGTGCGCGGCGCGTCGCGCGTGAGGCGGGCCCTGTTCAAGACGACGCGGGCCCTGGACCGGGCCTTCCCGTGGCTGCATCTCCCGTCCGTGCCCCAGGTGTTCAGGCCCTTTGGGTTTCACTTTCTATACGGGCTGGGCGGGGAAGGCCCAAATGCGGTTAGGATGATGCGGGCCCTTTGTGGGTCGGCCCATAATCTAGCCAAGGACTGCGGCTGCGGAGTGGTGGCCACGGAGGTGGCGGATCGCGAGCCGCTCAGGTTAGGAATTCCGCACTGGGAGAGCTTATCGTGCGCCGAGGATTTGTGGTGCATTAAGCGGCTAGGGGAAGACTACAGTGACGGCTCTGTCGGTGACTGGACCAAGTCGCCACCTGGCAACTCCATTTTTGTTGATCCCAGAGAGTTCTGACTCAAAAACTCCAATCTAATTTTAGTTAATTAATTAAATTATAGTAGTAATTAATGTGCTAATCTTGCAAGTTCAGATAAAAATGATATTAGTGGCGGAGGAGATGGGATAGGAGATATGGATCAAACTTTTGTTGTCTAGTTGCTGTTGTTGTAAAAGGGAATGGAATATCCCTATCTCTTTTTTTTTTGTAAATGAATGTAGTTCTTGATTTTCAGTTTTAAATTTTGAGTAAATTTTTTTAAAAGTGATGTGGGATTTTGTTGGGGTATGGCAATCTTTTTCATAATATATTCGAAAGTGCGACGTATCATGGACAGGTGTTGGTGGGTGTGGGCAATATCTATCTATCTCTTGAAAATTAAAAGATGGATTTGTTAGCGACGTGTTTGTTTGGGTAGTTGCTAGTGACAAATATGTAATGGAGAAACCATGGGCGCTCAAGCCCACAATCACACATGTCACAATTTCGACTTTCTTTCAATTACTATCCAATTGGCATTTGGATTTAGGGGTAACATTCACAATTATTTTTAGATAATTCATATCCATTACTAATAAAATTTTAAAAATTATAGTAGAAAAAATTTCAATTATTTTTATATTACGAGTCTAATTGAACCTATACTGATTGAGCCTACACTTTTTGGACCTCTAAATTTGAACCGAAATTGAGCCCAAAACACCTTATCTGAGTAAAGGTTGAACCCAACAAAATCTTGAAAAGGATGAACACTAATCGAGCAATTTAATTAATCGTGAAAATTGAAATAAAAATGTGGTCCTAAAAAAATGAAATCGAGTAGGGCATGCATGTTTACACGAGTTTGGTGAAATTCAAAGGTAATATGATGATGGAAAGGCGAAGTGGAAGCGTTATTCATGAACATTTGTGCACACTTATAATTCAGTTTCCAAGCTGAGATATGGATCAGCACATACACAAAATGCTTCAATATTTGTGGCTTATATAATCATGAAATCCTAGAAGCTTCTAAATGATTGTATAGTGATACCAATCCTCATCTTTTTTTTTTTTTTTTAAATAAAAACGCCTATATTTACATGACATTTTTTTCACACGATGATTCATTAAAAGTTTGTAGTACCAATGTTTCACATGTGTAGTAGTCATGTACTACCTCCGTCTCATTTGTATTGGCCCCCCTTGTCATTTTGGGCTGTCTCAATTGTATTGGCTCATTTCTTAAAAAAAACTAAAATAAGGGTTCTTAAGTGGGCAAAAGTAAAACACTCTACCTGCTTAACTCATAAATAAAGACTTTCTTAATCTTTGTATTGGGACGGAGGGAGTATATATGTACAAGAGTCATGCAGGTTTTCATTTTCGATGATAATAATAATAATAATAATAATAATAATAATAATAATAATAATAATAAATGTGAACTAAAAATGAAAATGGAAATTTGGGAGTTTTGAAAACCGTAAAGATATAGAGTGGTGGAAGATTTATGGCGACAAGAGTAAGTTGAGGACCTTGAGGTAAGTGGTCTCAACACTCCCAAATTATTATTATTATTATTATTATTATTATTATTATTATTAGTGGGACCAAGACTATTATATACCAACTCTAAAAATCTGAAAAAGAAATGCCAATATTCAAAATTCATCTAGTCAGTTAATTAGTTCAAGTACGTGTTACTCTTTATGGGAGGATGTAGTGCCTAAATATGATAGATAGCAGATGCATCGAGCATAGTGATTCCATTATTTTGACTGCTTTTACTCCTAATTTGTGCCTAATTGAGCACCGCAAATTATATTAGTGTTGCCCTTTTGCGCTAATTCTGCGTTACCCTCTAATTTAAGGTAAATAAACTATTCATCTTAACTCGATAAGACCAGTGGGTTAGGCAAATTTTGACTGCTAAATGCTATAATAAGTTAATAACACGTCCCTAAACTTAACCTAACTCTAGCTAATCAAATTAGTGACAGGTAAACAGCTAGAGTAACAATTTTTAATTTCGCATACCAATAAATAGATATGAGAATTGTGTAGCAAAGTCCACAAAATCCAAAAAATCATAGTTGAAATTGACAAAATTAAATATTTAAATCTCAAACTGCAAAAGCACCAGAGCTCGCATAATTTTCTTTAGGAATTATGGTAAAAAAAATGCACGTACTTTGAAAAAAGTTGTAATTTTTACCTGGAGATTCAATTAAATCAAAAAAAATACGTGAATTTATATTTTTGTTGCAATTTTTCACCTAAGTTTGACTTTCAACAAAATTAGAGCTTAATTGATGTCGAAAATTCACGTGATGTTGGTCTAATTTCTGATGATGAGGAGTGTTTAGAAGCTCGAAAGTCTAAGAAGGCAAAAATTAATATATTTGACTTAATTTCTAAATTACAACAAAAATATAAATTCATGCATTTTTTGATTTAATTGAAAGTTCAAGTGAAAATTACAACTTTTTTCAAAGTTCGTATATTTTTGGGCCATAATCCATTTTCTTTAGTATCACTATTATTTTCAAACTAATATACAATACTAATATTCTTCCATAAGAGGTGGTTGACACTATAATAACAAGATTAAAGACAAATGATTCGGAGATTGTAATGATGTGGTCGGAAAGATTGGGCCTCCACAAAATTGTTTTCTAATAGGTTAATTTGGGCCTATAATTATTTAGCTAAGTAGGTGGTTTAGGTTACGAGGAAATTGCTGCAAAAATAAAACTATTATATTCAAAAGTTCAGTGCCTTTTACTTCGTTGCTTGTGTGTGTCCCATAACACGTTGCCGACCTAAATTGTAAATTAATTTAACTTTTTAAAATTGCATTCAATTTTTAATTAACGACAAAGCGAGCTAACTTCACTTTAAAATATTACCGTAAATCAAATGTAACTTATTTGATTATTTCGGTCAAATGGATAAGGAGTTTTGCTCTTGAATTAAAATATCTCCTACTTATTAATTTATGGACCTTGCTATTTGGATCAATTTGATCCGGATCAAATCCAAAATATAATTAATGTTCAATATAAAAAGACATATTTACCCTTTATGTATTTTTCATTTTAATATTAATGAAATATGTATACATATTATTGGGAACATTATTTTCAATAAATACTTTTGTGTTTTCAATGAGAAGTTTGACTAATTTATATATATTTTGAAAACCAACATGAATGTATTTAATTACTCAATCATGCATTTGTAAATATCAAGCTTTGATATTTACGTTTTTTATTTTTTTTTGTTAAAATGTTTTACTTTTATTTTCCTGAAGTGTTTCTTTACTTTTATTTTTGTTATGTATGCTTTTCTTTTTTGTAAACACACCCTTTATTTAAATAAAAAAAATACTATTACAAAAACAAAAATATGAAACAAATTAAACATAAAAACATAGATATCAAAGCAAAATTAATATATTTTGTAAACCAACATGAATGTATTTAATTACTCAATCATGAATTTGTAAATATCATGCTTTGATATTTACGTTTTTTTTTTTTGTTAAAATGTTTTACTTTTATTTTTCTGAAGTGTTTCTTTACATTTATTTTTGTTATGTATGCTTTTATTTTTTGTAAACACACCCTTTATTTAAATAAAAAATATTACAAAAACAAAAATATGAAACAAATTAAACATAAAAACATAGATATCAAAGTAAGTATACTAAAGTTGTATTAATACGTATGTACTTTAGATGCATTAAGCAATGCCAATGTACACTAAAGGAGATCGATAGACGCATAACAATCATTAACACCACCATTTGTTAAATCTCTAATACATATACTTACTAAATATTTTATTTACATTTACTGAACATGTGTGATCATTTAATACAAAAATATGATATTATTTCATTTAAAGTCTATTTTAATAATATATATTACCAATATAAATTTTCATAATATTATAAACTTTGGTTGGACAATTTATTTACATTTATCTGTATGACTAACAAATATAAAATATTAAAAAGATAAAAAAATTAACTAATAATTTAATTTACGCAATATGAAATTTTTTCATAATATTATAAACTTAGGCAATATGTTACTATTTATGTAATTGGTTGAGCTTTCATATATATATATGATATGATTTATTTACAAATATATATATATATATATATATATATATATATATATATATATATATATATAGGGTTGCATTCTACAGAAACACAATATTAGATGGAGAATGGAGTCGCAATCTGGTTCGTCAGATCAATCTTGATCAAAGGCTGAGATTAGAAGTTAATATAATTAAAATTGGTAAGATTCATAATATCCCTTAATTTACTCTCTTCTCTCTCCTCTCACGTCACCCCTCACCTCTCTCCTCTCTCTCTCTCTCTCTCTCTCGTCCCCTCTCTCATCTCTCCTCTCTCTCTCTCTCTCTCTCTCTCTCTCTCTCTCTCTTAAAATCAAAATACATAATTAAGTTCATGACAAGTTCAACACAAGTTCAGAAGTTCAGAAGTTCAACAAATTCAGAAGTTCAGAAGTTCAAGACAAGTTCAACACAATTATACGTATAAGTTCAATAAAATTATTTACAAAATCTGCCGCCCCTTCCTCTTCTCCGGCGAATGTTAAATGCACGGAGAAGGGGGCAGCGGCCGGAGTTCAGAAGGCGGCGGTGGTGGCTGAACTTGGGGCGTTCGAAGGCGGCGGCGGTGGCTGAACTTGAGGGCGTTCGAAGGCGGCGGTGGCTGAACTTGAGGGGGTTCGAAGGCGTCGGTGGCTCTGAACTTGAGGGCGGCGGTGGCTATGAACTTGTGGGCTGAACTTGGGCGGCGCCGAGGAAGGAGGTGGCGCCTTCACGCCGCCGAACTCGTCGCCGTACACCACCACCCCTCCGGCCACGTTCACCGCCAGTAGCGCCGTCGTGCACACCTTCGAACCATTTTTAGCCCTTAGATCATCAAGATATACTTCTTAAAATAAGTACACTTCTTAAAATATAAAATAAGAATCATTTTCAGCCCTTAGATCATCAAGATCTACGGTTGATTCAACGTCCTGTTGGATGAATTCATGATCTTGAGTTCGAATCCCAAAAGTAGCAAAAAATTATTTTTCGCAATTCATACCTTTATACGGCGAATTGATATGTGTTCTACATAAAATTCTAACTCAGAATCCCAAAAGTAGCAAAAATTTATTTTTCGCAATTCATACCTTTATACAGCGAATTGATATGTGTTCTACATAAAATTCATACTTTATTTGTAGTTGTTATTTTTTATTTTAAGAGGTGCTCTCACGATAGCCCTCCTATATATATATATATATGTGTGTGTGTGTGTGTGTGTGTGTATATATATATTTATATGTATATGTATATCACATACTTAATAAATTAGAATAATTTGTACAAGTAATTATTTTTAGTATGAAAAAAAAAATTGTGTGAGATTGAGCCTATTGTAATCTCCAATGAAATCATGAATAAATTACGAAGAATTTGAGTTTACTAATTTTAATGTGTGTGAGATTGAACCTATCGTAGATCTTGATGATCTAACGGGTGAAAATAGTTTATATTTTTTATTCTAAAAACATTGTAAAAGTTTTTTATCTCCTAAAATTATGAATTAATTATAATATATACATAAAATATTTTATATATACCCTTCAAAAAGTACGAAGTAATTATTTTTAGTATGACAAAAAAATTGTGTGAGATTGAGCCTATTGTAATCTCCAATGAAATCATGAATAAATTACGAAGAATTTGAGATTGAGCCTATCGTAGATCTTGATGATCTAACGGGTAAAAATAGTTTATATTTTATATTCTAAAAATATTACATTAAAATTAGTAAACTCAAATTCTTCGTAATTTATTCATGATTTTATTGGATATTACAATAGGCTCAATCTCACACAATTTTTTTTCATACTAAAAATAATTACTTGTACAAAATATTCTAATTTTATTAAGTATGTGATATACATATACATATATACAATCCTAAATTAGAATATATATTATACTCCCTCCGTCCCTAAAATAACTTCCTCTTTTTCCATTTTGGGACGTCCCCCAAATAACTTCCTCTTTCTTTCTTTCCATTTTTGGAAACCTACCCCACCACTAATAATACTTTATTTATTCTTACTTTTCACTTTTCATCACTCCCAATACTAATTATAACACTTTTCACAACTTCCAATAACAATTATATCATTTTTTCTCCACTATCAATACACTTTACAACTTTTTATTAAAACTCGTGCCGTCACCAAAGAGGAAGCCATTTCAGGGACGGAGGGAGTATTACATTTTATGACTTTTTATATTTTGGGTTGTGTTTCGAATAATTAGGATCTCATGGAAAATACTAAAATCAAGATGATGTTGAAAAATGCACAATACTTGATAAATAATAATAATAATAATAATAATAATAATAATAATAATAATAATAATAATAATAATAATAATAATTGGGGGTGTTTAAATAAAAAAATGTTACAAACTTTTTTAATCTTGATAAATAATGATACAAACTTGATAAATAATAATAATAATAATAAAAATGTTACAATACTCATTAATGATTTATGTAAAGAAATTTAATTTAGATATATTATCCAACATAATAATAATAATAATAATAATAATAATAATAATAATAATAATAATAATAATAATAATAATAATAATAATAATAATAATAATAATATAAATATTTAAATTTTTAAATTGAAACACTTTTTATAGTGATTGGGGGTGTTTAAATAAAAAAATGTTACAAAAACAAAAAAGTCAGATAAAACATAAAAACATATTAAAAAACAAGTTCTTTATATATTCCAAACTAATTATTTTCTTAAATAAACAAAAATCCTACGAATTATGAAATGTTTAATTTTTTTATAAAAAAAAATTATGAAATCCTACGAATTACAAAATCCTACGAATTACAAAAATCCTACGAATTATGAAATGTTTAATTTTATGTATCCTATATATGTTCAATGTATTGATTTAAGTGCATATGTTCATGAACTTAATTTATGGCCTAGAAAATTGAAAAGACATTCAATTTATATTCACAATATATTAAATTTAGTATTTTAAAATAATAAACTTTTATAAGGGGCATTTAATAAAACACATTTTCAGTAATTTTTTTTGGACTTTTATACCCCTACTGATCCGGATCAAATTGATCCGTATAGATTTATCCTTAATTTATTTACTTTCATCCTAACATCAGAAAAAAGTTGTGGCGGACAAAATCAAACCTACACAATTTTTTGGTTTTGAATATAGTTAATGGAAACTTCTGAGATATGCTGCAAGTTAGATATAATCTTTGAGAATAACTGCGAATCATATGTAATTTATTCTTTGAGAATTGTTGAAATTTAGACACACACGATTTGTTTTGAACATTATTATTATTATTAATAAACCAATTTACAGTAATGATCCATAAGATGTGTGCTTCATAGTGATAAAATAGTATATATATGCAATATAATAAAAAGATTAAAGATAAATATTTTTATCCTCAAGAGTGGGATTACTTTAATTCATTCTTTTGATGTGATAAGAATCAAGCAAAACAAACTTAAATGATAAAAATAATTAAGGACATTGAGATATCCCAAAATTCCAATTCAACAAAATAAACAAGAGATTAACCTTACTATTTTTATCTATCAAGGCTAATTCTTCAAAGTAAACGCCCCTTGTATATAGTAAACTTTATTTTTTATTTTGGGACACCAAGTATGGAATACCTTTGTGTTAAAGAAAGAGGTATTGGATTTAATAGAAAAAAAGAAAAAAATAACTAATGAAGTTCATCTTGATTTAAAGATTCATGGAAATATTGATAGATAAGATCGGTTTGGTGGATTAAATAGATATGATTGATAAGATTTGAGGAGTGATTAAATAATTCATCCAACTTTGGAGTGATAAACAATCACTCATTTGGGTGATTAGATGCGGGTCGAGTTATCAATCACACACTCAATCATGCGAATCAAACGCTTGATAAAAGTGAATTATTTTATCAATCATGTATTATCACTAAAACCAAACGCATCCATAATACTCCATCCGTCCACAAAAAATAGTCTGTTTCTATCACATGGTGGGCTACATTCTCTACTCACAATACAATTAATTATCATTATAAATACTACTTTTAAGTGGACATCTTTCTTCACTCACAATACAATAACTATTTTTATTAAAACTCGTGTCGTCCACTTTTAGAACTATTTTTGGTGGACAGATGGAGTATATAAAAATTATAGGATTCGTCTAGGTCCTCAAGGATGTCAAGGTAAGACAAACTTGGGCTTTTTATCTCTGAGGTCCAATATTATTGGGGCTTAGACAGTGAGGGCCCAATGGATTAATGATTAATCTGATAATCCTCATTTATGAGTGGGCTTAGTTCCACATTATGAGTAAATCTGAAACAAGGTGAGGTCTAATAACTGCATAGGTCTCCTCGTAGTCTACTACTAATATTCTTCTCATTTATGAGTGTGAGGTTAAATAACAAATTTCAATCTCCCAATTAAAAAAATAAACTCAAATTAATATCAATTTAACACGTGGCTAGGAAAGTAAGGGACATGAATATAAGAGATCTGATTGGACTTTATACTCTCTATGTTGAAATTCGCACATATTATCAAGGATATAGCCATAAGTGTATCATAATCAAATATATTTGAAGTCTCAATGCTTGTTTGGACTTGTTGATGCATATTTTGGATAACTAACCTCATATATCCAATTTCACTTTCCCAAATCTCAATCATATATGATAATTTACATATAGTATTCCCTTTTCTTTAATATACATATATATATATATATATAAAGTAAATAAATAAATTTTAAAGGCTGTGCAATGAAAGACTCGAATTCAGAACCTCAGGTATTGGACATTAACCTTCTATCACTAGGCCAACACACACGCATAACCAACTTATTATGTTCGATCAAAATAAGATTAGTTTTTGTTGGCAACATATACTAGTAACTTATGTATACGAGTTAACGTCAATTACTTTATACACTAAATGTAAAAAAAAAAATCATAATTTATGAAAATAATTCAAGTTTATAGGTAACAATCTAAACTCTAGTGTTGCTCGAGACTGGCCTAATTGATAAAGTGAGTGTGTTGTCACTGAAAAACTCGAATTCAATAATATCCTTGTAAGTGATTTTTCCCATGGTGCAAAGGCAAAATTGAAAAACACAATAGAGAGCAAAGCAAGACTTGCTATATCATCAATCACACTCTTTTAGTGTCCAAAAATTCTGATATCTGGCTTTGCAATTCTAACAAGTCAAAAGGGGAATGATCCAAGATGCATTCTTACAAGTTTGATTCACCAATTCTACGACAATGCACGTCTCCTACTTCTTGAAGGCGTCGATCTACTCTCCTCGAGGCTGCCGGACGTGTCCGAGCTGCTGTTCTCGTTCGACCATAGCTTCGACAGCTTCTTCCCGCCCCCGCCTCCGTTGTTTCTCAGCCTCAGAGAAGCCAGCTCCGCCTTCAACGACTTGAGCTCCTCGGCCGTCTGCTCACCATCCCAGTCGTCGTCTGTGTTGGTAGTAGCAGACCTCGAGCTCCCGTACGACCCTCCGGGGAGCAAAGCCCTAATAGACCCGGGTAGCTCCGGCATCGTGTGATCACCCCCTCCTCCCCCTGCTGCTGCTCGGCTGTGCTCGAAGAAGAGAACCTGCATAACAACCCGCAACGGGAGCCTCTCGTTCTGCACAACATGCGCACACGCCTCACCCGATAGCTTCCTACAATCCATCAACCGGCACATCTTCTTCTTCTCGCTCTTAGTCATCTCCGGGTGCTCCTGCAATACGAGCACGCCTCGTTTTAGCATACAACGAAACGAATAGAAGACACAACTCGGGTATATAGGAGACGGACCTTGAGATACATGTCGATAGCACGATAGATTCTATCGTGCGTCTGCCTTGGAAAGCTCGAGACCATAGCCGCTAGATCAAGAAATCTGGACAGGGGCAACGAGGAGTCTCGAGCAGCTTCAGCCAGATAACTATCGACCAACGTGGCCACGTTAGCCTTGGAAGCATCCGAGGAGAATCCTCCGTACACGTCATGGAACTCGGGATCGAGGGAGCAGTCGGTATGCTCTTGCATCACAAACTGCTCAACCAAGTCATACACTATGTCTATGTTATAGAGGGCCGTCTCACCATTAGGCGAACGTATCAGAAAATCAGCCACCGTTGCCTCCCCGAGCTGCTGCGCGATTTTCTGCATCAGCTCCCTTCTCCCCGACTCTCCACATTCCAACACGAACGATGCTTGCAGTAATTTGAGCAGGAAACTACACGGCACGGAGTTCACCTCAGTGGGCAGCAACTCCGTGATGGTTTCAACCAAGTACCGGTACTTGAGCGTATCACCACCTCGTATCGTGCCTTTGCTGAAGCCGGGGAGCCTTCTCGAGAGATAAGCTTGCAACGACTCTCCGATTACATCAGCAGAAATCCTCCCTTTAGCTCGTACCGTTGAAATCACCCGTTTGTATAAATCAATCTGAAGCTCACAAAGCTCCTCCGCCCACCAGTCTTTAGGCACCGTTTGCTGTTTCCTCACGCCATTCCAGAGTGGATCGTGTCCCTTCTCGGACAGGAGCTTCTTCCGGTTGTAGGTATACGACCAGTCAACCTTCGAAGGCTCGATGGAAGCCTTGGAAGCTATGGAATCGAGGCAGTGGCTGACGATCTTCAGTTCCTCGGACCAGGGAAGATGAGACCTTGTAGTCTGAAGAACAATGATCGAGTCTTTCCAGCTCCGGAAAATGCTAGAGCTGAGGAAGACGTCGATCTTGTATATAAGATTTCCTTTCTCGACGGTCTCGTACATTTCCAGATACTCCGATGCACAGCGCGCTGCCACCACGTTATAAGCGTTGAGCGTCGCGACCATGCCATAGCAGAACTTGGCACACACTTCGAATGCAGTAGCTCCCCCGGGAATGTCGTCTATGCGAATCTCATCATTTTCGTCGTTTGCAGTACTGCTGCCGACGAGCTTCTGAAGGTGAGAACTCTTCGAGAGAAGAGGAAACTGCAGAAGAAGAAGTGCTGCTTTAGTAGAAGAAAAACACTCATCTTATTTCCAACTACTATCTAACATAGAAGCATAAAACTATGCAAGAACAAAAGCAACTAATACTAGTCAAAAAATTAACAACAAATATTGATGATGGATTAGGTTAAACAATTGTATTAGCAATATGTTAAGCAAGAAAATGGATGTACCTTGTGGAGATAAAACTTGATATCACCAACATTAATTATCAGATCAGTCGCCAGCTCTGTTGCTACATATCTGAAACAAAATTTTCGAGCAGTCCCATTTTTAGTAAACTCTTTATATTTCTGCAACTTTATATATTGAACATTTGATACAGAAAAGGAGCAAGTGCAACACTATGAGCAAACCAGCAAACGTTATCGTCTCATCGTCTCATGAGATGTACGACATTTCCATTTATCATCAAATGTTCTAACGTTGCGAGACATGCTACTAAAAGGATGGTTTTTGTGTTACAAAATAATTGCATAGCACTTAAGTAGATAGGAGAAGATAAAGTGGGATAATTGAACTAAAAATGCATGACAAAATGTACCAAGTCACCTCAGGAGGATAGAATATCCATTTTACCAACTTTGGAGAAACATCAAAACTATTTGAGTATTCCATTTGAATACCAACACAAATCCATACTAAAAACTCGGAGATTTCCATGAAATGAGTATCTTTAGGTGACAATACAAGCCATAGTAAATATGGTGAAAAAGCTACTATTTAAGAACATAACAATATGCAATGAAAAAATGCAGCTCGAACTACAACTAAAGCATAAACAGAGAGATCAAGAAAGGTTAATAGTTAACCTGATATTGTCTCCATCATTCTGAAACTGATCAGGCTTGGATCCGAGCTTCATAAACTTCATCGTCTATCGCCTGCTGCAGGTTCTTTAAAACCGAAACAACTTATCACTCGACTACTCTAAAGGAAGTAAGCAAGAGCAAGAAGTGGAAGAAGATAAAGCTCTCAAAAGTCTAGACACTAAAGCCCTCAAAGTGAAGCTCAATAACAGAGAATACCTAATAGTATTTCTTTTCATATCTCAAACTTATAAATTTACAACTACTTCAATGAAAAAGTCAAACCCAAAGATCCACATTCCCCCAAACAAAGATTTTGTACAATCAATGAAGTTTGAAACACCAGTCAAAGCCAGCAGGAATCTTGGTATGAGCGTGGAGCATCACCTAAATCACAGACAACAAGCATCAACTAGATTTGGAGGGTAATGGAAACATATCCACCTAAATCACTCCAACCAACATATTTGTTCCCATCCCTACATCAAAATTCCCAAAGCAAAAATACATCAAAACCAATAAGTATACTCAAAATCAAGATCACACTTTTACCATTGCCACATCACAAATAGCACAACAAATTCAAGCAAGAATCATTGCAATAGAAAGTAGTAAAAGGAAAAGCAAAACTTCACACTCACCTAATCAAGAATGGTTGAATCAATGCTCAAAACAGTGTGCAAGCAAGATTGGTACAAGAGTTTTAGAGGAAGAAAAACAAGAACAGAGAAAGAGGCCAACAAGAAATGAAAAAATGAAAAGAAGAAGAAGAGTAGTTGCTAATCTTTGCCAGCCACCATAGCAACATAATGTTCTCGCAAAAAGCCAAGCTCAGAATGTTCCCACACTCATCTATCCCTTGAGAATCAGCACCACCGCCCCCACCACTGCTGCCTCTTTCTCTCCTCCCCACATTATAACTTTTCCCATTCGCCTTTCCCACATATTTATGCAAAAATTATCAATATTTTTTTTTTTTACCTTTGAAAAATCAGCTTCTCCCTTTTCCACTTCCCTTTTCTTTTCATTCACTAATAAATCATCAGTAAAGTGAGGTTCTTGAATTTCAAAGTTGTAAATTAGTATAGTGTAATGTATATACTATTTGGATTTTGGATGAATGGCAGTTCAATCTTTTTCAATGAATAAAGAAATATATAAAGTGCACAGTGTTAGGCACGCCAAACTGACACTGTTGTTGCCCCCATTCATCACATTCATACTTTTTTACTTTTCTTTTTTCTTTTTTCTGTTTTGGAGTTTAGTCAAATGTTTTTAGTATATTTTCTTTTGGAACAGAAAACGACCCGCCATCTTTTATCTCTCGTACTTTGATAATAATGGCATCCAACTTCATCATCCATGTTTTTTTATGTGAAAAGAAATATGATAATCTATTTGATTACAGTAAAATAAATTTGCTGCTCGGATTTTGGATCATCAATGGAGGTCACGTGGAGTTACGAGTTGGGTGTCGCAACTTAAACACAACCCAACATATCATTTTTTGGAGCTATTTCGATTTTTTTTCATTAATTTAAAATTTTGGCTATAAATTCAATTTAGAATCTTTTGCTCCCTCTGCATCATTAAACATGACTATTTTTCATTTAAAAACGTCTCATTAAAGATGACTCATTTTCATAAAAATAATGATGTCCGGATTAATTCGAACCGGATGAACCGACATTTGGTCAACGATCCAAACCTGAAACCGTTAATCACGAGTCGGAACTAAAATCGACAAACACCTAATTCGGATACGAGCCCGAATTTTTGAAATTCAAAATTGACAGTTAACCACTGAGCCCGAATTCGGAAAACCGCTGTTTAGGCCGAAAATCCTCGGTTAATTGATCAAAATCGGTGGTTTTTCGAGTTTTTATTTTATTTTTTTTAATTCGAAAGTTCTTGTTAAATTATTCTCTTGCTCTTGCTCTTGCTAAATTAATCTCTATTTATCCTACTATTACATTTCTTATATTATCATCATGTCTCGTGATAATCGTGGCAAGTCTATCAACCTCGACTTCAAAGACGATCGAAGTCGTAAAAATGTCGGTTCAACCCTTAGACCGTCGGTCGGTCCTTGAACCGGCAGTTTTAGGCCTGGCCCGACGCTATCGGTTCAAGGCCTGTAACCGGCCCGTCTCTACCTCTTCACAGGCCGATTACAGTTCACCTTCCTGGTTAAACCGTGAACCAACGATTCAGGCCCAAAACAAGCGGTTCTCGATCCGTGGACATTACTAACTACATAGAAAGTACTCCATATGTCCTTATAAAATGTATCCCGTTTTAAATGACACGGGATTTTAATAAATTGATTGAATATGTTGTGAGTGGAGTAAGGGTCTCACTTTCATGTGAGTGAAAAACTTACTAAAAATAGATTGAATACATTTTATGAGGACGAACGAAAATGACAAATTAAATACTTTTTATGAGGACATAGGAAGTAATATTTAACTCTTGAAAAGATGTGGGCTCTATCACTTTTATTCAATTTACACGAAGCGAGCCATTTGATTTGTTGTGGATTGGATGATGGAAAATTAGCTCATAGCTCTACAACTCATTACCTTAGTCGCCCATATCGAAAAGCTTCCTCTAACATTCTTCGTGCTGAAAAGAAGTGAGTTATGTTTAGTGAAAAAAAAGGAGTAATATAGTACTCCATCTCTCACCGTCCATCAAAAGTATGAGACTTTTGCTGGGTAAATTTTTTAATAAAATTAGTGGTGATTCTTATGTAAGTGAAAATAGTTCCACCATTGTATGAAATGAGTGATTGAGATTAAATTATTATTATTATTTTTTTATAAATAAGTGGTATTTGTAAAGATAAAATATATAAAAAAATGTGAAATCATGTCTTAAAAAAGAAAATATCATATTTTTTGTGGATATCAAAAATGACAAAAGTGTTATATTTTTCCTGGATGAAAGGGAAGGAGTATACAATTTATCCAAATCATACCTCGCCATTTAAATCAACGTAAATTTCTTCTTTTAACTAAATAGTACGGGTAGGTATTATTAACACTTAATTAATTGTAGTATTTGTTTTTTTTAATACACAAAATCAAACTTAATTGCTTTGATTCCTTGGAGTTTGTTGTTCTTGTTACTTTCTTTCTTGCTTTCTTGAATTAATATGAGAAGATTTGCTTGTTGTTTGTTGTACAAAACTTCAAAGCTTAAAGCTTATGTTTTTGTTTTAAATCTTTGAAATTTGTTTCGAGGGGTTGAATTTATATGTCGAATTCATACTAAGAATCAGCTATTCACCGTCCAATTCTCCCCCGATTCTATTACATAGATTTTATTTTAATAATAAATTAATGATGTGCGAGATAGTTAACAGAAAAATTAATAAATTTGATAAAATTGTTTAAAAATTATCCAATAATATTAATTATAAAATTAGAAAAATCTAATAAAACCAAAAAATTATATAAGGACCTATAGAAATAAAAGACTAAATTAAAAGGATCTCTAAATATATTTTGCCGATAATCTATGATGCAATTATAGATAATAAAATGTCCTAATAATGAATGGTTTGATGTCATTGACTCATTGTGCGTTAACTTTTTTAATATTCCGTATAACGGAAGATTTAAAATTCAGATCATTTCGCCTCCTAAAAATGTTTAAATAAATAAATAACAAAACAAAGTCTGACACTGCTTAATTCACCTGTGCCAAATTTTAGTTACCATTTGTAATCAGAAGATCTGTGCAATTTAATGATTTATACTCGCGAAATAAATTCTACAATTACTATGGTCTCTGCACTAATAATGATACCGGTCACGAGTATTTGTCGGCTTATTTTATTATTTTTATTTTACTCTTATTTTTTTGGATTAATTAATTTAGAGAGAGAATTTTTTTTGTAGTGGTATTTGAAAGAAATATGTCTGACAAAAAATGTTAAATATTTAAAAATTTTGATTAATTTAATTTTTTTGGTTCAGATTTAAAAGAATTTAGTTAGTATTATTATTTTCTCTATATTGTAGTTTTTAAATATTCTTTTTAATTTGTATTTTTTTTTATAATTTTTACACTTAAAGAAATTATAAAAATTAAAAAATTATAGAAAAAACGCCAATACAAAGAAAATAATAAAATTAACTAAATTTAAAATTTAGATGATTTTAAGAATGTTTCCACATGTACGAGACTTTCCGATTACCTCAAACAACGTCATTCAACGACGTTTGACAATCAAATAGAGGTAATTAAAGAGGAGGTCTTGGGTACACTCGACTCGGATAGACCCGTACTCAGATCCTGATCCGCATTTTGATCCAAATCCGCATTCTAACTCAAATCGTGTAAATGATATTATTCGATTCTACAAATGACATTGCCTGTAATTGACACTATTCTGTTATATAAATGACATTGCGTATAAATGACACTATAACATTGTAAATGACACTGTATATAATTGACACTATTCAGAAATATAAATGACACTTCCTATAATTGACACTATAAGATTGTAAATGACACTATAATATTTTAAATAACACTACAAGATTGAAAATGACACTATAACATTTTAAAATATTACAGTGTTATTTATATAATTTAATAGTGTTAATTATAAGCAGTGTCATTTGTATAACTTAATAGTGTCATTTACACGCTTTGGGTCAGGATGCGGGTTTGAATTAGTATGCGGGTCAGGATTTGGGTACAGATCAATCTGGATGTACGGTATACCCGGATGTACAGAAAATTTTGTGGTAAGTAAACAGTAATCTTGTTTGTCGTTAATTTTGTTTTCTACATGTAAATTCTAACACTGATTTTAATTATGGTTAAATAAATCTATCATTAAGGGACTTTAAGAGATTAATTAAAAATAAATAAATAAAGGGATATATTGAACCAAAATAATGTACACGAACCTATCAAAACAAAATGTAATTTGTACAACTACAAGTACTTAAATACTCCCTCATCCCACTAAATGACGTAAAGCTTTTGAACATGTAAATTAGGAAGAATGTGTAAATTAATTAAAAGCTGTAGAGTCTATAAGTTTTTAACAATTAAATTTTGTCTTTTATAAAAACAAACCACTTATAATGGAAGAATTCAAATAGTAATATCATTTTTATTGGGACAATGGGCTTAATAAATACAAGTTGTGGATCCTACTATTTTTATCCAATTTGCACATTTTTCTTCATTTTTTGCTTAAAAGAAGTTAATCATATTTAGAGGGATGAAGAGAAAATATGTTTTGCCCAAAAAAAGTATATTCCAAAATTGATTAAACACTAGCTTTGCAATGCGACATTTAAGAAATCTGAAACCTGAAATGCCCATGAAATTTTAAAGATGCCCAGTGAAATCTATAACTTCAAAACACTAGATATGTTTAAAATGTCAATCACAGATAAATGATTTTTTTTTCTTTTTTCCTAAAAATATTTTCTAGTCATCATGCCTTTCAATTCTAAATCGATTTATACATAATTGTACTTATCAAAGAGAGTGAAAGACATGGACAAACTTAAAAGATTTGGATTCCAAATGTTGTTTTCAATCTAGGATAACTTGGAAAATAAAATCTATGGATATCATATTTTTCCCATTGATATGAATCTGCAGTCGAGATTTATTTCAAATCGAAAGCAAAATGGAGTATTATTAATATCATATGATCAGCAATGCAGCCAAAAGAAGTGAAATTTTGAAGTGGACAAAATCTCCACATATGATTAATTAATCGGTTATGATATACTTAATTAATTGGGAGTGATAAAAATGTCGTTTGAGATTGTCAGAAAGAATATCCAAAGATGCTCTTCAGCACGTGAACATATATGTTTTCCACTAAATTCAGATCCGTTTCCAAATTCTGCAGTTTTTACAAAATAAAATCTTTTATTTGTTAAACAGGTCAAGTAGAAGAACAAACAACACAAGAATCTTTTATTCATTGTTAAATGAGAAGTAGCCCATCTCACTCTATTGATTACATCAGCTCTTACACCAAAGAAACCATAAATCAACGAAAATTGAAAATTGAAAATAGTGTTAATAAAATGTAAATATTTATTTCCTCAAAAAAAAAAAATGTAAATATTTAAGCTAGAAGAAACCAGTAGTTTTTAATGGGATAACACATTCCACCATTACAGCTTAACAGTATCAAAACTTTCAGTATATTAATTCAAGGCGACCATTTCTTTAATCATGAATCTAATAGACCAATGACTAAATTAGTTATAAACCATAATGGCACAATATGTAGGTATGAGTTGTCTACACTATTATTTTTTTACTTTTAGTTTTTCTATCAAAAGCTTTTGGTAACTTGATGAAGACACATAAGACGGAAAAATGCAATGATAGTAATTAAAAATAAAACCAGGATTCCACACTGAAAGAGTGTTTGGTTTGAGCTTATAAACTCGTCGAAATAGATTTTACTCCATCCATCCCACTATAAGTGGCTCAAAATTTTTCGACACAAGAATTAAGGAGAATGTGTAAATCTATGGGACAAGAGCCTAAGCATTCTATGGGACAACTTGTGGATTGCCTATTTTACCCCTATTATATATTTATAAAATAAATCTAATACTTTATAATAATCCAAACTAAAACATAGGCATTTTAATAATTCAAACTTGATAAGAGTAGATTTCTTATCGCATTAGAATTCTATTTAATTTTACATATATCAGATCTAATACTTTATAATAATCCAAACTAAAACATAGACATTTTAATAATTCAAACTAAAACATATTTACATCAAATTATAAATATGATAAGAGTAGATTTTTAATTGCATTAGAATTCTATTTAATTTTGAATTTATGAATTGATCCTATAAAAAGAGCCTTATATACAACATGTGAATTGCCTATTTTACCCCTATTACATATTTTATTTTAATGTATATTATATATTTATAAGAATATATTATTCATTAGATATTACACTAAATGCATATGTTATATATCTATAGCTATTGATAAGGCTTATAAATAAATATATTCATCCAATAAATTATATATCTAATAAAAGTAATAAATTAATAGATTTTTTAAAATAATAAATTATCAAATAAAATAACATTAATTGTAAACAACGTACGTTCTTTTTTTGCTAGTTGGTTAAAAGTGATAGAGCCTATATTTTTTTAAAAGTTAAACTTTTTCATTTATAAAAATATACCACTTATAATGGGACGACCCAAAATGAATTACAAGTTATTTTTAGTGGAAAAGAGGGAATAACTTATAAACTCTTGAAACACTTATTAGTTCTATAATATAAGTTTAGGCAAACACCCCAAAATTGATAAGTAAACAAGTAAAACAATGGACTTTTACTAGATACAGGCATGCATTATTAAGTTGATTAGAGTCTTGTTTTTGGAATATTGTATGAGACAGCATAAAGTCTGCACTAGTTTTCATGAAAACTAGGTGAATTAATATAGTGTGACTACAATCCATTTAGTAATTGGATGAATAAACCCAATTACTAAAACCAAGTTTGATACATAACACAAGATTGTAATCAACAACGCTAAATTGGTTTCATGCTTCACAACAGCAACATCTAAACCCACGATTACACGCAACAATTTAGCAACAGAGAGCTTGTTCTTGACTTACCTAATCGCAACGGTGGACTATTGAACGGCGGCGGAGAGGCAGAAGCTCAGCCGTGTGAGTTTGGGAGCGAGGCGGCGTGTAAGGTTTGTTGCGCTGTTTGTATTTTTGCACTAATGGGAAGGGATAACCCTTCTAATTAAAAGAGAAAGACAAGAGTGAAACCCTACATAATTCGATCTCTCGTCTCGCCCTAACCCCCAAAATTCAGAAATCAGAATCCCGCGCCCTAATTCCTCGCCGCTGATCCAATCGGAGCCCCGCCCCTCCCTCTCTCTCTCGTCTTGCCGCTTGCCCTGCCTATTGCTTCCGAATTGCCAGCGCTCGCGAAATTTGTTGGTTCGTACAGCCAGCCCCTTTTGAGATTTCTTGTTTCATCTTGATATATAATTGTACAGCATGATCCTTACACATGTAAATTTAAACGTGAGCTTTCTTCAGGAGCTTGTGTTTGAATCTCGACATGGATCCTAAGCACTCAGGAAACGTTCTCAAGTATATCTTCTTTGCCCATTAATTTCTTGTTATCAATGCTATTGGTGAAAATCTGAATATTTTCACCCTTTGTAATGATTGGCAGGCATTTGGAGAAGCAAAAGGAGCTTTTGATGGATGCATACAGATCAATGTCTCATGAATTGCACAGAATCCAGGTACTCTGTTTGTGATTTGAAATTATTTGGTGTGTGATCATCTAGGTATTCATGCTATCAATTGTGTTGAAACTGTAGGTAGAGGAAGAAATGTTAATGCGCAAGTATTATGAGTTTATGACTGCTCAAGAGAAGGTATGCTTCTTGCTTCCTTTCAGAAGTTCTGCATTGTGTATTTAGGGTTATGGAACTGAATTTGATTGAGAAAATCTTTCTTCTTTTTTTAGTAATATAATGTTTGATTACACCAGATCTCAGCTACTAATTTTGACATGATTGGGGTTGGAAAATGCAGAAAACTAAAGATGATGAACAAGGTAGTGAAGCTGGAACAATGGTTGTTGCTGCTAGCAGGGAAGAACAATCATGATTCATGATATCTTCTGCTCCATCATTTTCTATCAAATTCTGTTTTCGAATACAACACTTATTTGGATAGGTCTGCTTCTTTCAAATCTTTTTGATGTAGTCCTCAAATTTCTTTGTAAATACTGAGTCTCTATAATTTCACTTTTTCTTTGATTCTATATTATTTTTTATGTTTTATGTTTTGAATTGGATCTCTGAATTTCATTTGCAAAAACTAATTTCCTATAGTATCATCTATGATCCCTTCAAAAAAAAGTGAAAGTATAAGGATTTAAATGTACATTTTATATAAAGAAAACATCCATTTATGAAACTCATTCCTTGCCTGGAATAGAGTAACAAATTTACAGAGTATGTGAACATGAGTTACAAATTTACAACTGAAAATCTACCAAGAAACAGTGAAAATTTTTCACCTCTTCAAACTTGAAACTTCAATGGCTACAAAAGATGAGATCATATTTCAGCCACGGCTACCAAACCCTCAAGATTTTTACAGTAGGACGACGTCGTCTACACACAACCTGCGTGCGTTCGTGACTGAAGGATCGAGTTAGAAATCATCGTTGGAATCACGACTGCTCTTCTATCCTTGCGGTGTACTTGTACTTGAGATATGCTTTGATGAAGGGCTCTAACTCGCCATCCATTACTGAGGCGACGTCTGATGTCTCGTGCCCTGTACGCACGTCTTTCACCAACTTGTACGGATGGAACACGTAGTTCCGTATCTGCTGCCCCCACTCGGCCTTGACAGCGTCGCCTTTGATTTGCTTGATCTCCGACGCCCTTTGCTCCTCTGCTATCACTAGTAGTTTCGCTTTCAGTCTGCTCATACCTTTGATCTTATTTGCCAGCTGACTTCTCTCCTCTGAAATTGTGAAGAAAAAAGAAAACATAATCTAAATAGGAAGCAATCTATCTACATGATCTAAGAAGCAAAGAAAGCAAAGAAAATTACTTGCCAAAAATATTATGGTGGTCACTAGTTAAACATCGGATTCGAACTTGCCAAAAGTAGTCGTACGAGTAACGGATATTCAGACGAGGCTAACTAACCTGTGCAACGAACTGTCACTCCGGTAGGTATGTGAGTAATCCGTACAGCAGATTCGACTTTATTAACGTTTTGGCCACCTTTCCCTCCTGCTCTAGAGAAGCTGAACTCCAAGTCTTCTTCCGGTATTTCTACGTTCAACGAGTCCTCAGGAAGAAGAGGCATGACTTCAACACCGGAGAAACTAGTCTGCAGGAAATCAGCACAAGGATGAGTGGACAAATTGGATTGGGGCGAAGATGTGAAAATGTTACCTGGCGAAGACCTTTGGAGTTGAAGGGGGACTGTCGGACAATACGGTGGGTTCCTTTCTCACCGGAGATGTAACCATAGACATATCGGCCTTCCACTTCGATAGTAGCTGATTTGATACCAGCCTCTTCTCCCATCGACTTCTCCACTACTTTCGTCTTGAACCTCTGCTTTTCCCCCCACCTTACATACATCCTCAGAAGCATGTCAGCCCAATCCTGCACTGGAAGATATCAAAACAATTTAAAGAATCACTTAAATATAAACTTTCATCTTATTTCCCTCCCCACAAATAGCAATGCATAACTTGAGATATTTACTTTTAACATTACTGGAACTGGAGTTACCTGTGCATCAGTACCCCCTGCACCAGCCGTGATGCTGATTACAGCACCTTCTTTATCGTAAGGGCCAGCAAGAAGCTGCGTTAATTCAAATAGGTCCAACGCCTTCCTCAATTCTTTAATGATTCCAACTGCTTCTTCAAGGAGCCCTGTATCGACTGAGTCCATCTCCTCTGTGAGATTAACTATGGTTTCTGCTTCTTCAGCCTGCAGCATATGATATGTTGGCTATGTTTAGACGCGAGCATAAATGAATTCTGTCCTTGATTCGATGCATAAGAGTTTGAATTGATAGAATTGAAAAACCTGTGCTTTGAAGTCATTGAGAAGTTTTATTTTTTCTTTAACGTCAGTCAAAGCCTGAAGCGTCTGCTGGGCTTTGGCACGATCATCCCATAGAGAGCTATCACCTGAGGCTTCTTCCAAATCGGCAAGGTTTTTCTCCAGCTGTTTCAGACCAGCACCGGCCCTGATCTCTTCAACACGCTCCAAGACAGTCTCTACTTCTTTCCTCAACGTATAGAAATCTGCCAATAGTATTACATCTTTTGTGATTTTGTGGTTCACATACATAACATAAGCACGAGATGCATATGCCACAGTTTGTAGCAATCTAAATCATCAACCTAGTTAGCTTGAATTCTGCAATTCAAGTGCACATTGAATCCAACATTTTCTAAGTTCCATTACATGAGCTCTTCAAGAGTGCAATATTTTAACATGAAGCGAATAAGATGAACAAATGCGTGCACTGCCATCTGCTACTCAACATAATCATACACTTCATAAAACCGATTATCTTCACATGAACAAATGCATAAGCAAATCACTCTCACCGACAGTGTCGGATATACAAACTTAAAGCATTAGTACCTTACCTTGCATAGCCCATTCACTTGTTTCTGTACTTACTCCCGCCTCAGGCGTTGCTAAAACAATTCTGTCACCTTCTGCAGCCAATTCAAGAAGATAACATAATAAGATAGTCTGATAATCTTTTACCTAAGGCTCCAAAACTTAACCAAATTCGTGCTCCACACACTATGTAATACATCAAAAACAGGCCAAGATGTGTAAAATATAGAAGAATCACACAACTATTTAGTAGGATGCTAATGCTTGTTGGGGCAAACTAGTTGGTGAAGTGGAGTACACAATCTCATTACTCATTACCACAATAAACCCACATCACAACTTCTGCTTATATGAATATTAATCCACTCCATGAAAAGTAAACAAAACCAATAAAAAAAATTGAACTTTTTACACTATCATCCTCAAATATCGCAAACCCAGGATCAATTTTTGCTAGAAAACCACAAAACGAGCTCTGAATACATAGAGAAAAAGAAAGAGGAAGGAGCTCACTATTTGTAGAAGAAAGTTTCGAGAAGTGAGAGGGTGATATTTGAGAAGAAGCATAACAGCAGCGATGAGTTGATAAAGAGAACGGAGGTGGGCCGGAAACTCTGATTGCTGCGAGCGAGATTGTTGAATTTAAGGATTTGGGAATGCAAAATGGGGGTGTGGAGGTGCAGCGCAGTGCAGAAGCAACGCCCTCCATTGTTCCAGCATCAGAGAAAAACAAGATAGAGAGCTGCTGCTTTTATCGTCTCTCTATCTCAACTGAAGTTGCTACTGCTCCATACACGACTTTGCAACGACTATTTAAAAATTAGGTCTATTTTTATTTTATTTATTTTAGTCAAAACGTAACGTTAGACCTAATTTCCCCATTTTCCTTATGAAACGAGCTCCAAATGAACGCTGTTAATGGCGGAAACGAAGCAGAAGCCGATCCACCTCAATCCATCCGCATTCAATGAATGGCAAAACTTCTCCGTTTCAGAAACCTTCTCCTCTCTCACCCCTCCAAGCCATTCTCCTATGCATCCTTCTCTCCCTATTCAGAAATCAACGCTTCTCATTGCACAAACGGGAACCACAATTTGTCCGCCGCCATCACAAGCAGAGCTCTTTACTTGCTCCAATGCTGCAAAACCTCATTCCATCTATTCCAACTCCAATCCCACTTGATAACTTCCGGGCTCTTCCGAGACCCCTCTTTCGCCGGCCGCCTCTTGAAGCTGTCGTCGGCTTTGATCAACGATTTTTGCTACACGTTGTTGATTTTCAAGCGCGTTGAATCTCCTGATGCGTTCTGTGTCAACACTGTCATCAAGAAATATTCTTGCAGCAGCTATCATGCAGAAGCCGTGGTCTTCTACGTCGAGATGCTGAGAGGCGGTGTGTTTTACCCCAATTCGTTCACGTTTCCGCCATTGATTAGTGCTTGCGCTAAATTGGGTTGTTTGAGCTCGGGGCGGATGTGCCATGGCCACGCAGTGAAGTTGGGAGTGGACAGTGTTTTACCGGTGCAGAATTCGTTGCTTCATTTCTATGCTTGCTGTGGGGTTATGGATGTTGCTCATAAAGTGTTTGTCGAAATGCTTGTGAGAGACTTGGTCTCGTGGAACACGATGGTGGATGGTTTTGCCAAGGCTGGTGAAATGGGATTAGCGCATAAGCTGTTCGACGAAATGCCTGAAAAGAATGTGGTCTCGTGGAATGTCGTGATCACCGGGTATTTGAATTTCCGAAATCCGGGGAATGCGTTGAAGTTGTTCAGAGAAATGATGGGGCAATGCTGTGAGAGCAATGATACTACCATGGTGCAAGTGATCACAGCTTGTGGGAGGTCTAATAGATTGAAGGAAGGAAGATCTGTTCACGGGTTTCTCATTAGGTCGTTTTTGAGATTGAGTTTGATTATAGATACTGCTATGATTGATATGTATAGCAAATGTGGTAGGGTGGATGTAGCTCAGTTGATTTTTGGGAGGATGCCGAGGAAGAACTCTGTTTCTTGGAATGCAATGATTTTGGGACACTGCATTCACGGCAATCCAGTCGAGGGGCTTAGTCTATACGAAGAAATGCTTAGGCGAAAGGATAGTTTAGGCGCAGCAGAGGAAGGGAAGTGGATTCTCCCCGATGAACTTACCTTCGTTGGAGTTTTGTGCGCTTGTGCGCGCCTTGGGTTGTTGGAAGAGGGGAGAAATCACTTCTCCGAGATGAGGGACGAGTTGGGCATCAAACCGAATTTTGGTCACTACTGGTGCTTGGCTAATCTGATGGCTAATGTAGGTCTAATGCAGGAGGCAGTGAGCATATTGAAGAACATTCCGATTGATGAGGGGATGTCTTCACTGTGGGCGGGGCTGTTTGGTTCGTGTCGTTTTGAAGGGGACGTGATGTTGGGAGAGCGAATAGCGAAAGACTTGATCGAACAAGATCCTCACAACTTCTCCCATTACAATCTGCTGGTTAACGTTTATGCTGCAGCAGGAAAGTGGGAACATGTTGCTACGACTAAGGAAACCATGAAAGAGAGGGGAATTCGAAAGGCGCCTTGTTGCAGTCTTAAGGGCTTGAAAGAAATAGTTAGCAGTCTTGAAATGTAGTTGATTGTGTAAAACTTTGAGATTTTTTGGGTGACAGAATGATGATGAAGAAGCCAAGATTTGGTAACTCATATTATTGAAGGTTGAATGATGCATTTGTTGAGGTAAATAGGCTAAATAGCCAATTTCAAATATATAGGTTCTTTAATCTTGCTAATATTTTATAGTTAGAATGCATTAATATGCAACGGTTGCGAGTAGCTCATAAACAAATTTTTTATAAACCCAAATCAATATACATCACTGCAAAATCTTGTAAATTTGAACTCGACCTTGCTGTTGTTTACAGACTTAACTCTACACTTCAAAAAAGATACTATATCTATACCCACACTTCAAAAATGATATATAACTATACACAAATTCTCATCAACATAAAAAATACATTGAAGTTAGGATTGGATCAAGAACCTGCAGCCACGCTTTCCTTGAGACTTTTGAGAACAGCTTTGCAGGCTAGTCTCTCGGCCAGCTTCTTGTCTTTAGCAGACCGTGTTTCCTTGTGCACAACGCCACGAGCTTCAACCTCTACCGTTGCATATGCCAACCCGTCGTGCCTAGAAGTTACGGGCTTCTGCATCGTATAGTTCTCTTTCTGGCACAGTTGGTTCAGTTCCCTTTTGGGGTGGAGGCGTAGCGTCTCCAGGGTGACCAACGGATCGAGCAGAGGCTTCATGCACCGGAAAACAGTCTCCTTGTCGTGCCCGGAGTCTACATAGATAGCGCCTGCTAGAGATTCGATGACATCTCCAAGCACCTACATTCATCATAGACGCAAAGAAAGGTGAAAACATCCCAAATCCAAACAGAACAGAAACTAAAAAGTAAAACAAAACATCCCCTCAATATTCTCAAGAGATTACCTTTGGAAGAGTCATCTCTGATTCCCAACCGTAAGTCTCGACTGATTGTAAATCCTTGCCCATAGTCTCGGCTATATGCCGGTGAAGATCAGGCGAGAGATGCAGGATTTGCTTATGCAATCCTGCCTTAATGGCTGATAGGGCATAACAATCATTATTCACAGATGCAGACCTTAAATCAGTAAGCATCCCCGGGGACAGGCCGGGATAGTTGTGATAGAGATGCACTGTTATCAGATAATCGAGAACTGCGTCCCCGAGAAACTCCAGCCGCTAAACAACAATAAGAGCTTCATCAGATGATGAACAGACTTCAAAATGCAGGTAACTAGCAGTCGAAAACAGTACACGTACCTGATAGCAGCCAGGGATCTCGGGCCGCATGTACGAACCATGCGTCAGCGCCTCAACCAGAAGGGAAGCGTCTTGAAAATTGTATCCCAGAAGGGACTCTAAGTATCCAATATTTACATGCATCTCAGGGTTTGTGACAAACGTCCTCGTGTAAGGTACGTTCTCGAAGTTAACTTCGATACCCAGCCACACCATGAAGGATAATGCCGCTACTTCCCCTGCGGCGCTTAGATATGCACCGATTAAGGCTTCAACGACATCTGCTACGGTTTTACCTTTTATTTGTCTGCTCCCTCTAGTGTAGACTTTTCTAGTCGTGGATAACTGCTCTTCTTTTAATACGCCATAACCACAAGCTATGCCGGGTATCGTCCATGTCTTGAGGTCAAATGGTTCAGTTCGGATGAAGCCCTAAAATGTAGAACACAGCTCGTTAAGAAACAACTCTCCCAAACTTATGGAAAGAAACACATTTATAAGAACAAACACATCTCTTGATATCAAATGGTTCGTTTCGGATGAAGCCATGAAACGTATAGATGGAAAACTCTCATAAATTAAAGAAAAGAGAACAAAAGAACAAGAACAGATCTTGTGATCTAATGGTTCGTTTCATATTGAGCCCCGAAATGTAGAATTGAATCTTTATTTACCGGAATATTGCGGTCACATCCAAGTTTGCACAACGCAGCATTGCAAATTATTCGCTGCCTTTTAAGACTAAGAAGCCCCTCGTGCCGACTTTGATATGTTTTGAAGAGCTGTTGAGTAGCAGCGTATTTGAGAAATGAATCTCCAAGAGTCTCCAAAGATTCTAAATGAAGTTCCTCTTGGCATTTCTTTGTAGTGATGGCTTCCAAAACCTGATGGACAGTAACAAATTAGCATAAGTTGCTTGCAGCGCAAATATTTTTGTAGGAAAAAGACGACCAACGAGCTCTCTGCAAAAATAAATTCGCATATAGTAACACCCCCTTCGGATGGTCTCATCATTAAACAACATCAAGAAACCAAACATGCAGACAGAAAAAGAAGCATGAAAGTGGTTAAGGTGCATTCATCAAAAATATCATTTTGCAAGAAGACTAAAAAACAGGGAAAGAGAATGTCATGCATAGGCGTAAGACTAAAGTAATCGCGTTATTTGCCATCAGAGTAACAAGAAAATCAGATAACGATAAAACTAAAATAACCAATTCAATCCATCAAAATATCAACATCTTGATGGCACTTTCTGCCAGAACATACCTTAATTGCTGGAATTTCAACATTTCGCATGCCACCCACAGGAATACTTTTCAAGTTGGCAGCTATAAGCAAGGATTCTACCCGATGCATAACAGATGGAAGAAATGAGAAAGAGTAAATTGTAGAAATTGAGATAGGTGACATGACGATCATGCAAAGCTCAGGTGGTAATTCGCATGAGCTATAACTCAGTTCTGCACCAAAACAAAAGAGAGTGTTTAGCAAAAGAGGACACCTACACTCAATTCACAGATTCACAATCTTGATATTAAATAGTAAAAGCTTTACTGAAAATCCAAGAATCTTACTAAGCCGCCTCATCTTATTAGCCTCACAATAAAATATAAGCCCTAACGCATTTTCAATCAACAATATGACATTTGTATCAATTTCTCAAGCTTTACTTGGTTTGACTCATCTCCTACTCTCCACTACAGCCCAACCCAATTTGTCACGTAATAGTTAAAACAATAAATGAGCAGAAAAATTGAAATACAGAGATCGTATCTATAGTCAATAAACCTTTTTTGTTTGGAGTTCGACATCGCTGAAGGCAACTATGCACAGTGAATATGTGTTTCCCGTTAAGAAGACTCTCCCGTTCATATTGCAAACTTATGCCATGCCTGCAAGAAGTATTTCATCAATCCAAAATACCTTCAGCTCATAAAGAAAACATTAGTTTTTTATTTAAAAATGTAAAATACAAACCTCTCCTTATAATACTGTTTATATGTAATACGTTCCTTGTCTTTGATAGTAAAATAGGTATTTCCACACACACCATCCAAAGTGCCTCTTACACAATACAGGGCACCATTATGGGGTGTACATACTAAGGAATTCTGTAGCACACAAGGGCATACCAAGCCATTCTTCGTGTGGACTCCAGTCACTCCACTTGAAGAACATTTTTCATGATTAATCAAGGAAGCATTTTTGTAGTAAAGAACAGAATTAATGCATCCCCAATCAATAGATAGATTGTGACGCGAGCCCAGAGCAGGGATAAGAAGATAATTAAATATAGCTGAACCATCTCTTCTAGAATGTTGGTCGTCTTCACACAGCTTGTCTAAGTTGCATTTCAGGAGAAGATTGAAAAGTTTTATTTCAAACTGCTGACAGAGGGCAACCTACAAGCAAAGTTTTGTAAAACAATTGAATGATAGCAAAATCATATTCTCAGCTATTGAACTGAACAATACAACATAACCCCAAGAAATTCAGGTGTACCTCGTCCGGAGTCAGTGTAAAGTGTCCAACAAGCTTCACATGCACAATCAGCTTTCCCCTATCAGCGTTCAAATCGAAGTCAAAATCTTCGAGATCTTGATGTAGCATCTTATGGACAGCCAGTACAATGTTCTGAGGCTTCACATCATAGTGAAATTTTTGCTCTAACTCAATCAAATAACAGAAATAAACCATACTAGACTTATTATTGTGGGAGCCAATCAACTCTTCAGGAAAATATCTTGCCCGCTCATCCAAATATTCATAGCCTGTACATTCAGTTTCGATTACTCAGTGTGTAAAACTAAAGATGCCAACCATTTTCTTTGGTCATAGTATACATGGCATAACAAAAGGGATTTCAAATGGAATCCAACTTAATGATTGTGAAAAGTACCAAATTCTTGAGGCTCCTTCTCTTCCTCCACCATATCAGGGACAAGGTTGTCTGTCAGAGCACGGACTCGATGAAGCTCTTTGCAAGCTTCGAGGCATGCGAGTTGCTTCAGTGATTTTGTCCCAGAGACTGTAATAGTTCGAACTGGGCAGCCATGAGGAAGTTGAAGTGTACAACTTCCCAGCACTTTATCAACATTACAGAGAGGATATGGCTTGAAGTACCTGTGTAAATCAAGAACAAGAAAGCAAAGAATCAAATACGCTTCATTGTGTTTCCTATTCGTAGATAATTGAACCATGTGCCACATCCACATGAGATTCTGAAGGAATTTCACTTGGCATAAACTCAGAGATTTACAAAATGTCGAAGATTTACAAAATGATTAATAAAATTACTCAAAGATTTACAAAATGATTAATAAAATTGGCAAGAGCAAACCTGTCTGAGGGCAGCCGTGAACAATAAAAGTAAAGCAACGCCACACTTGAACTCAAAGTAACAATTGCTCCTGTACTCTCAACTTCATACCATGGCTCGCCATGCATTTCTTTACCCAGTGGTTCACATGGATGATCGGCATGGCTCAAACACTCCTGCCGCATCATACTTCCACTAGCCAAATAGTTATTCACACGAGCAATGGCTGAAAGATCATCACTGCAGCTTGCAGTAAAAAGACCATTTATTAATATAAAAATCAGCCACCATTTTCACATTAACAATTCTCCTATCTTTCGTTAGTTTATGAGACCAGACCACAAAGAAAGAGAAAAGTCAATTTATATGAGCAAAGAAGAAAACGGAGAAAAACAAACAGCAATAAGGATTTTCTTTGTGTCTTAAAAGAAGCAGCTAACCTTTTCACCATTAGCACGAAATCTGAGTTCTGCATTCGTGCACGGCCACGGGATTGGATAAAACTGCATATGGTGGCAGAAGGGTCAAATCTAATGACCAGGTTGCATGTCTGGACGTCTAAACCCTCTTCAAGCATAGAGGTGGCAATGATTATATTTACCTGAAATCATGTCATGCAAAGGACAGCATCAACACTCAAGATGCCAACCTAATAGTGAAAGCCAATATGGCCAATAAAATTCCAAATTGCAATGATAAATCACAAACGAAATTTCAAATCATACAGTTCCCTTTCGGAAGTCATCAACAATTTTTTGTTGATCTCTCCTACTCTGAGACTGAAATCGCGAAGCATGCCCAGCCGTGTATTCTGTCCTCCACCCAGTTACTTCTGGAAGCAATTCATTCAACAGACTGCGAATAACAATTGCAGTGACAATCCTCTCAACAAATACTATACACCTCAAATCCTTCAGTTCTCTGCACCCGTTAATAACAAACTCTCAAAAAGTCATCCATATCCATATATAATAATAAAAACAGAACCTGAAATACTTGAATAATTGTATCACCAATCATAGTTGATGATTCACAATTAGAAATAATCTGAACATGGCAGATCTAAAATTTCAGTATGTGAAATAGTTATCAAAACCTGTACTCCAGAAGGGTCTCAACAAGACATATGATTTTCGACGTAAGATACCCACTCGTCAAGTTTGCTCTTAGATCATTAGGTATCAACCACTTAGGACCTAAAAACATGCCAAGAGAATAATCATGAACAATACAACAAGGCCTTAAGAGGTGAGCCAGAAAACAAACAAAAAGTTCAGCTCAATTGCTGAAATAGAGATGTACCAGTTGGAATGCGTGCACACAAGAATTGTAATGCATCAGAACTGAAAGCCTTCACAACTCTCTCACCACATGTATCCATCTCAGCCCACATAAAGATGGTCCCATTGTCACGAGAGTAAACTTCTGCTGCCTATTTCATAACATAAAAATTCAGCCAACCGGCATAGTTTTAGATTTCTGCACATACATCAAATAAATATACCTTCGCAGCTAACCAAATCCCCAGGTCAGTCAAACAAAACGTTATTGTGGACAAAACCTTCTTTAGTTTGTCCTTCGCAGATTCTGCGACAGAGTCTGAAATTCTCGACCTGCTTAGGGCAGATACATGCTGATGACAAGATATAGTCAGTGGAATGACATTAGAATGCAAACTCAAAGGACATGTTAGCTTTGATCAAATCAGAAACGACGCCGTGTGACACTGAAAATACACACGTGTGCATGCACTTAAGTTCCTTCAAGTTAGAATATAGAGCGAAGATACCACATCCATCGCAAAAGCACACATACTAGAACGAATGAGAGTCTATCCTTCAAGTTAGAATATAGAGCGAAGATGCCACAATATTAACATCCAATTGAGCACATCAAAATCACAATATTTACTTACAACAGGAGATTTGAGCTACAAGTACCTTATCTGCCAATTTCTGCAAATCTTCTTCCAGGGTTTCGAGAATCATGGGATTATCCTTTTCACTGTACTCCTTCAATTTTGGAGTTGAAAATGGAATATACCGAGCTAAAATAGCATCCGATTCACATGTGAAAACCTTCACATAAGAACATGACAATCAGTTACCATGGTATAAGCATAACATGCCAAATGAAGATTTTATCAAATTATTAGTTAGAAATAAGAGAACACAAACTAAAACACAGTTAGTAACTTAGCCAGTCCTATCGTAACACAAAGGCAACCATCCCACCCCTATTTGCCATAAAAGTATATTTCAACACTCTATGCAAATATTCTGATAGCATAAATGGTAAATACTGGGCAATCATTCTCATTATTGAAACTGTGACAAACTTTATTGGCTACATTATATGGTAAACAGATGGTTCAACATTACTTACATACCGTCTACATTCATTTTTAGCATATAAATCCAAGATATCATCTTACAACCTTTGAATGCATGAGGTTTTCGAGCTCATTTATCTGTTTCCAGTAGGCTTCTGCTGAAGATGATGCTGTACGCAAAAAGAAAAGGGAGGGACACAGAATTATTAAAATGACAGCCAACTCCACTAAAACTATCGTATATTGTTCCATTGGACTAACCTTTAGCCTTTATAGGGGAAGCAGTCATCCCAAATACTCTGGGAAGCTGCCTACTCTTTGAGGCTAACTCCCTGTGATAGAACTCCTGCAAATTTGTGTATTCTCATACATTAATATACATTTAAATATAAAAATGCACCTTATATATACCAAAGAGAGGCTGGTAACAATCTAAAGCATATTTTTTTATAATTACAAGTACTTATTCTAATGATAGAAACCAGTATTGGTTAGATGTGCATTCTTTTTTACTCAGTAGTTCAGGATATACATGATCTAGAGATGGCCACATAACTCTTAAAATAAAGCATACCACTTTATTGAGTATATACGCATATTTATATAGAATAGAAAAAAAGTTATTTTCATTGTACCGTCATAATGCAAGCATATTGATGCTTGCCTCTCGCATTATGGCATTCATCGAATATTAGAACCTTAATTTGGTCCAACCTCAAAAATGTGCGCGTCAATGCATCAAGCAAGATTTGTGGTGTCATTACAAGCACCTGGAAAATGGTATGTATTATTTTAGGTCACAAGAAGATAATTCTTTCGTAAGTAAATAAAGCAACACACTAGTTTAACTTCTCTTCAAAATTCACATTTTTGCAAGTAATGTGATGTCATATCTTCAGTTTTAAGTATGCAATTTAACTAGAGGAATTTCAAAAACTCTAATATTCATTTTACTGTTGTAGAGACATTTGCAACAACTTAATTGACAAATCATACATTAGAACAACAGAACTTATGTTTTATCAATTAGGACTACATATATGCACTCTGTAGTGCAAAAAGCTCGGCTATCTAATTCAATTCAAACCTCAAAAACTTGGTGTGGATCTTATGAAACATCATTTTACTCGTAAGATGTTGTTATCCAGTAACCTTTGTATTCTCTGGCTAACATCCAAAGAATAACTATAAAATCTCCGTAAAACTCTGTAACTAAGAAGTATCACCATGTGTTAAAACTTCTAAAATCCATAAGACGATATTAACCAACATGGAAAGTGTAACTAAATAACCAACTACAAGTAAGATTTATAATACATGGTAATATAATACATAAACAGTTATAATATAAAAAGAGTGAGTCAAACAAACCTCATATTTATTCACCTCCCGCTTCCATGTTGCCTCGTCCCAGAAGTTAACACCCATCTCCCCATAATACTTTCCCACTTTGAGGTCCGTATGTAGGGCCACAACTTCAGATTGCTGATAATCATAGAAATGACTAACTTCAAGATCAAGACAGCACCATGTAATAATACAAGTTGATAACGGGAAGGCCATACAGATGCCTGATAATATTAAGGGCACTTTGTGATATACAAAATGAAACCATGGACGCAAGAAAGTGTGAAAAATAAAATAAAAATAAAATGTATCTCTGAACAACTTAAGCAACCTAAGGGTGGTAGCAACAATAAACCCACAAAAGTAACTTTAACAGCTCCACATCAACGCCACATCAAAACTTTGAACCTACCAACTTTTATAAATCTATCTCTGCAACAATAAACCTACAAAAGCAACTTCATTGTGGGCCTTACCAATTTAACTGAATTTCCGCTCTAAATAGTAACTTAACTGAATTTCCGCTCTAAATAGTAACAACAATAAACCCCTGGGTGTCTACCTTTAAACTCTTTACAACAGGAATTTGACCCCCAGGGGTCTACCTTTAAAAGGTGGAAAGAGAAGAGAGAAATGTATTTTACAAGAGGAGAGAGAAACTCTTAAACTCTTTAATTTGATATGTATATTAAATTTTTTATTATTGTCTATTTTTCGTTATTCTAGGAAAAAAAAGAAAAAACGAAAAAAGAAAAAGCAAGAAGTGAAAAGGCAAGAAAGAGAAATTATTGCACTCTCTCTCTCTCGTTCAATGTGTTGAACCTGGTTCCTCAATTTGGAAGTTGGGTTTATGTTTTTTTGACACCTAAACTTGTTTGCAATGGTACAAACCCAACTCCCAACTCCTTAAACAATGAAAAAAGCTACCAATGCTACCACCTTAAGATATAACCAACCTCTAAAGAAAAGCAAATAACTAGAATATCAGCATATCTAATTAAAACAAGAATCCAAACTAAAACACTACATACTTGAGTAACTAGGATAACTTTAGGGACCAAAAACACAGCAATATAAGGTGCCGGCTTTCTCAGAAGGTGAGAATAGCTGCGAAGAAGCATTATTGCAATTAGGGTCTTCCCAGTGCCCGTCTCAAAGAAAACAATTGTATTATCTTTGAGAGCCATCTCTAGTGCTTCCAACTGATAACTGCAAACAAAATAAAGAACTATATAAACGGAAGGCAGAAGTATCTTAAACTTAAATTTGAGTTTCTTTCGACTCTTTGTTAGCACTTAAACTAGTAAAGAAACTTTTCCAATTAGGCAGACTCTGTCACCAAACTGCTACAATTGTGATTCAGTGAGTACTAAACTCATGTCTCGCCAACGAATGTACGCACATAGATATGTTAGTGTATACATACATAAATGTGCATAAAATGCCTTTATAACAATAAAACATTCTTCTCTCTTGTAGCTTTTGCATCAAAGGTTGCACGCTGAGAATACAGCAGGATAGATCAATTACCTCCTGGCAAATGAGAGAGGATCTGCCATAAGTTTTTGGTCTCCTTCATCCATAATCATATTGATATCCTCGTTCTTTCTCTCTATCTCTCTCTGAAACCAAAAAATTCCAGTGCATCAAATCAGTAAACCTTACCTGAGTCTTGATGAACTCAGTAAAATTAAATGGTTGAATAATTGAAAAAGTTGCTTTGTTGCCTATTCCGTTAGGTACCGCGGATTTCAACAGGCGCAGGAAGAGCTCTCTTGGAGACTTGTTCACCCGAGGGCAGAAGACTTTTGGATGAAATCCTGTTCCTTCTTTACTATATAACAGAATAAGAATCAAGCTAGCGCCAAACCCACTCTTCCTCCTCCCTCGGATGAAACTGAAACCTGCAAATACCCACAATAGACCTTTATTTTCCTTCTTTACTATATAACACAAGAGTTGCAATAATGAGTGTAAATCACCAAAAATTTACAATTTCAGTCACAGCCAAGCAGGTGAACAGAAAGCATAAACATTGTCAACCAAGATTCCAAAATGTATCATTTTACATATTCCACTAAAGCCAGCAATCACTCATGAAACTCGTGTAGATGAATCCAAATAGTGACATTTTAAATAACTAAATGGGCCACACCCAATTCATCAAACAGCCAAAGAAGTGATGAAGAACACATTTATAGTACATGACAGCAGCATTTAGTTCGAAAACAAGGCATGCCATAAAGAAGCGTTCACCCAAAACACAAACAACAAACCCATTAAACCCCCACTCTCATCAAACACAATATCACCGAATATCAAGAATGTCGATGAAAAAGAAACAAACCCAGAATCAATAATTTTTCATACCTAGACAGGCAAAAACTTGATCGGAAAAATGTTCGGGCGGGCGCACTAAATAAACCCCACAACAGACTATTACTTATGTAACTGAAGAGTCAAAACTTCGAGAGGAAGGAAGGATTGCAGTCCAAAAGAAGATGAAAAAGTATGGGCCCAAATTCTGACTATATATTTGAAACGATAATGACTGTTGTGTGTGTGTGTGAGAGAGAGAGAGAGTTGAAGGAATGTGAAGTGAAGCACCAAAAGAGAGTCCAAACCCACCAATGATCACACGTACTCCCCTCGCGCGGCAAGAGACTGAGAGAGAGAGAGAGAGAGAGAGAGAGAGAATGAGAGAGAGAGTTGGCACAGCAAAATCAAATTTTTGAGTCACCACAGCCGTTTCCTATACATCACGGAGACAGAATTTTGTTTAAAATTCTAAAGTTAAATTTAGGAGTAAATAGGAAACGGCTGTGGTCTCATAATTTAACTATTTCATACTCCCTCCGTCCGCGATATTGTTTCCACATTGTGGATGGCACGGGTTTTAAGAAAAGTGGTGGATAGTAGTGGATATGTAGTGAGTGGAGTTTGGATCCCACTATTGTTGTGAGTGGAAGTTTGTGGACCCTACTTCTATAAATGGATGTGGAAACGATATCGCGGACGGACCGAAATGGCAAATGTGGAAACGATATCGCGGACGGAGGGAGTATTTATAAAGAAAATTTTTGTGAAGGAAAAAATATTAGTCAACTACTCATTAATCATTATATAACTATGAAATAGTTAAATTAAAATCCTAATAATTTTGGTGAATTTCTCATAATTATAATATATTGTGCCACGCTATTGTTTGTTTCTAGTGAATATTGATCATTAATTTATAGCAAAAAATACTGTGATTAAACAGTGTTATTTTAGTCAGTTAGCAATCAGAATGGTAAGTAAATAAAACATAGAGACCTTACTACTATTATTCCTGCATTGCTACCCTTAATTGGTTTAGTTTAGTTTTAAGATATTTGTGAGAATGTGATTTTTTCATATTATTTTTCTCAATCGATTTTTCATTTCTTTGTGATATTAGGATTCATGGTAATATATATTTTTGTAATTTACATCCCAATAGTGGATTTTTTTGGCCATGAAGCATTCACAAGTTATACTTTATAAATTATAAAAGAAAAAAAATATATATCTCTGGTGTTCGTTTTAACATTTATGCTCCTATTGTGTTCTTGGTATTGTCTTCTAAACATTTTTTGACGATATCCATTGGTGCAACAACTACTTTCATATAATAAGGATATAAATAATATAATATGCAAATAATTTTTTACAAATAAAGCTTTGTTTAAATATGATAAATTTATAGCAATAATCATAACCAACTAGTTTTGAGTAAGTCATAGTAATAAAAAAAAATTACGAAATTAAACCACAATACAAATTTAAGGATGACCTGCATATTGAACCCCTCGAATACTAGCTAAAAATATTGACCTCAATTGGACGTTTTTGGTTAATTCGTATATTTTTCTTTTTGGTTAATTCGTATAATAGCTGGAAACCATATTGACCTCAATTGGACATCTTTACAACCAAAAGGGGACATGTATCAACAACACCTTTTCTTTTCTTTTTCTATAATCTGCAGAATATGTTATTCAAAATTATTTATCATAACTTTATTTGAATCAACTTGTTAAAGAATAACTTTAAGGGGGGAGTTTAAAGAGTAACTTTGAATTCAAGATTTGGGAAATCTTCAAAAAAAAAATAAGTTTGAGCCAAATTATAGTTGCTGGACTTTGAGTAAAAAAATTGTTGGCTTTATTTTATTTTCGCTTTTGAGTCCTTTAGATTTGAGAAGACCAAACATAAATAGTTAGGGTCGTTCGGTGTGAAAGATCAGATAGAATTGGATTAAATTAATTCGTGCATGATTCAGTTTTGGAACAATGTCATATAAGAATAGTCTTGGCTTATGAGTTTTAGCTTATCCCTTTTGATAAAATTAATTTGGGATCAACCCAATCTCAAGCTAATTTAATCTCGACAATCGAACACCCTAATTAGACTAAAACAATCGTTCTCCTAGTTTACATTTATCTTTGGATATTTTTATAAATCTAATTTGACAATTTTTAGAAAAGTATCTAAAAAAAGAGAGAGAAGATTGGTAGAACCGTAGAAGTATAGATAAAAATTTAAAAGAGAAGAGAGATAAACATGTATGATACAATTAATAGTCAGGAGAAAGAAAGTTGGAAAAAATAATTGAAAGAAGAAGAGAGAAAATTTGCCCGAAAAAAATAATCGTCCCAAACTGTGTGTGTTTCATCATTTCATGTATTATAACACATTCAATTCAACTTGAGCTATTATTCCTTGTGGGCTCTTAATTAATTTATTTAGATGATTGGGCTTTAGGGAATATTAAAGATAGTAAAATGGGCTTTTTTTATGAGTTTGATAAGAATTGGTCAGATTTTGTTGGGTATTGAGTAGCCTACATGAGCTAAGTATGGTACAAATGTAAGTTAATTAAACAAGTACTTCATCCATCCCACGAATCTTGACATATTTTCTTTTTTGGGTCATCCTATAAATCTTGACACATTTTCAAATAAGGTAATAATTATTACATTCTTTTTCCTACTTTATCTCTTTTATTACATTCTCTCTCCTACTTTATCACTTTTATACTTTAATCTTGCTAATGTTTTATAGTTAGAATGCATTAATATGCAACGGTTGCGAGTAGCTCATAAACATATTTTTTATAAACCCAAATCAATATACATCACTGCAAAATCTTGTAAATTTGAACTTGACCTTGCTATTGTTTACAGACTTAACTCTACACTTCAAAAAAGATACTATATCTATACCTACACTTCAAAAATGATATATAACTATACATCAATTTTCATCAACATAAAAAATACATTGAAGTTAAGATTGGATCACGCTTTCCTTGAGACTTTTGAGAACAGCTTTGCAGGCAAGTCTCTCGGCCAGCTTCTTGTCTTTAGCAGACCGTGTTTCCTTGTGCACAACGCCACGAGCTTCAACCTCTACCGTTGCATATGCCAACCCGTCGTGCCTAGAAGTTACGGGCTTCTGCATCGTATAGTTCTCTTTCTGGCACAGTTGGTTCAGTTCCCTTTTGGGGTGGAGGCGTAGCGTCTCCAGGGTGACCAACGGATCGAGCAGAGGCTTCATGCACCGGAAAACAGTCTCCTTGTCGTGCCCGGAGTCTACATAGATAGCGCCTGCTAGAGATTCGATGACATCGCCAAGCACCTACATTCATCATAAACACAAGGAATGGTGAAAACATCCTAAATGCCTACAGAAACTGAAAAGTAAGACAAAACATCCCCTCAATATTCTCAAGAGATAACCTTTGGAAGAGTCATCTCCGATTCCCAACCGTAAGTCTCGACTGATTGTAAATCCTTGCCCATAGTCTCGGCTATATGCCGGTGAAGATCAGGCGAGAGATGCAGGATTTGCTTATGCAATCCTGCCTTAATGGCTGATAGGGCATAACAATCATTATTCACAGATGCAGACCTTAAATCAGTAAGCAGCCCCGGCGACAGGCCGGGATAGTTGTGATAGAGATGCACTGTTATCAGATAATCGAGAACTGCGTCCCCGAGAAACTCCAGCCGCTAAACAACAATAAGAGCTTCATCAGATGATGAACAGACTTCAAAATGCAGGTAACTAGCAGTCGAAAACAGTACACGTACCTGATAGCAGCCAGGGATCTCGGGCCGCATGTACGAACCATGCGTCAGCGCCTCAACCAGAAGGGAAGCGTCTTGAAAATTGTATCCCAGAAGGGACTCTAAGTATCCAATATTTACATGCATCTCCGGGTTTGTTACAAACATCCTCGTGTAAGGTATGGTCTCAAAGTTAACTTCGATACCCAGCCACACCATGAAGGATAGCGCCGCTACTTCCCCTGCGGCGCTTAGATATGCACCGATTAAGGCTTCAACGACATCTGCTACGGTTTTACCTTTTATTTGCCTGCTCCCTCTAGTGTAGACTTTTCTAGTCGTGGATAATTGCTCTTCTTTTAATACGCCATAACCACAAGCTATGCCGGGTATCGTCCATGTCTTCAGGTCAAATGGTTCAGTTCGGATGAAGCCCTAAAATGTAGAACAGAGCTCGTTAAGAAACAACTCTCCCAAACTTATGGAAAGAAACACATTTATAAGAACAAACACATCTCTTCATATCAAATGGTTCGTTTCGGATGAAGCCATGAAACGTTTAGCTGGAAAACTCTCATAAATTAAAGAAAAGAGAACAAAAGAACAAGAACAAATCTTGAGATCTAATGGTTCGTTTCATATTGAGCCCCGAAATGTAGAATTGAATCTTTATTTACCGGAATATTGCGGTCACATCCAAGTTTGCACAACGCAGCATTGCAAATTATTCGCTGCCTTTTAAGACTAAGAAGCCCCTCGTGCCGACTTTGATGTGTTTTGAAGAGCTGTTGAGTAGCAGCATATTTGAGAAATGAATCTCCAAGAGTCTCCAAAGATTCTAAATGAAGTTCCTCTTGGCATTTCTTTGTAGTTATGGCTTCCAAAACCTGATGGACAGTAAACAAATTAGCATAAGTTGCTTGCAGCGCAAATATTTTTGTAGGAAAAAGACGACCAACGAGCTCTCTGCAAAACTAAATTCGCATATAGTAACACCCCCTTCGGATGAACTCATCATTAAAAAACATCAAGAAACCAAACATGCAGACAGCAAAAGAAGCATGAAAGTGGTTAAGGTGCATTCATCAAAAATATCATTTTGCAAGAATACTAAAAAACAGGCAAAAAGAGAATGTCATGCATAGACTAAAGTAACCGCGTTATTTGCAATCAGAGTAACAAGAAAATCAGATAACGATAAAACTGAAATAACCAATTCAATCCATCAAAATATCAACATCTTGATGGCACTTTCTGCCAGAACATACCTTAATTGCTGGAATTTCAACATTTCGCATGCCACCCCCAGGAATACTTTTCAAGTTGGCAGCTATAAGCAAGGATTCTACCCGATGCATAACAGATGGAAGAAATGAGAAAGAGTAAATTGTAGAAATTGAGATAGGTGACATGACGATCATGCAAAGCTCAGGTGGTAATTCGCATGAGCTATAACTCAGTTCTGCACCAAAACAAAAGAGAGTGTTTAGCAAAGGAGGACACCTACACTCAATTCACAGATTCACAATCTTGATATTAAAAAGTAAAAGCTTTACTGAAAATCCAAGAATCTTACTAAGCCGCCTAACGCATTTTCAATCAACAATATGACATTTGTATCAATTTCTCAAGCTTTACTTGGTTTGACTCATATCCGACTCTCCTCTACTGCCCAACCCAATTGCCGCGTAATAGTTAAAACAATAAATGAGCAGAAAAATTGAAATACAGAGATCGTATCTATAGTCAATAAACCTTTTTTGTTTGGAGTTCGACATCGCTGAAGGCAACTATGCACAGTGAATATGTGTTTCCCATTAAGAAGACTCTCCCGTTCATATTGCAAACTTATGCCATGCCTGCAAGAAGTATTTCATCAATCCAAAATACCTTCGGCTCATAAAGAAAACATTAGTTTTTTATTTAAAAATGTAAAATACAAACCTCTCCTTATAATACTGTTTATATGTAATACATTCCTTGTCTTTGGGAGTAAAATATGTATTTCCACGCACACCATCCAAAGTGCCTCTTATGCAATACAGGGCACCATTATGGGGTGTACATACTAAGGAATTCTGTAGCACACAAGGGCATACCAAGCCATTCTTCGTGTGGACTCGAGTCACTCCACTTGAAGAACATTTTTCATGATTAATCAAGGAAGCATTTTTGTAGTAAAGAACGGAATTAATGCATCTCCAATCAATAGATAGATTGTGACGCGAGCCCAGAGCAGGGATAAGAAGATAATTAAATATAGCTGAATCATCTCTTCTAGAATGTTGGTCGTCTTCACAAAGCTTGTCTAAGTTGCATTTCAGGAGAAGATTGAAAAGTTTTATTTGAAACTGCTGACAGAGGGCAACCTACAAGCAAAGTTTTGCAAAACAATTGAATGATAGCAAAATCATATTCTCAGCTATTGAACTGAACAATACAATATAACCCCAAGAAATTCAGGTGTACCTCGTCCGGAGTCAGTGTAAAGTGTCCAACAAGCTTCACATGCACAATCAGCTTTCCCCTATCAGCGTTCAAATCGAAGTTAAAATCTCCGAGATCTTGATGTAGCATCTTATGGACAGCCAGTACAATGTTCTGAGGCTTCACATCATAGTGAAATATTTGCTCTAACTCAATCAAATAACAGAAATAAACCATACTAGACTTATTATTGTGAGAGCCAATCAACTCTTCAGGAAAATATCTTGCCCGCTCATCCAAATATTCATAGCCTGTACATTCAGTTTCGATTACTCAGTGAAAGTGTAAAACTAAAGATGCCAACCATTTTCTTTAGTCATCAGTATACATGGCATAACAAAAGGGATTTCAAATGGAATCCAACTTAATGATTGTGAAAAGTACCAAATTCTTGAGGCTCCTTCTCTTCCTCCACCATATCGGGGACAAGGTTGTCTGTCAGAGCACGGACTCGATGAAGCTCTTTGCAAGCTTCGAGGCATGCGAGTTGCTTCAGTGATTTTGTCCCAGAGACTGTAATAGTTCGAACTGGGCAGCCATGAGGAAGTTGAAGTGTACAACTTCCCAGCACTTTATCAACATTACAGAGAGGATATGGTTTATAATACCTGTGTAAGTTGAGAACAAGAAAGCAAAGAATCAAATACGCTTCATTGTGTTTCCTATTCGTAAATAATTGAACCATGTGGTCCATGTGCCACATCCACATGAGATTCTGAAGGAATTTCACTTGGCATAAACTCAGAGATTTACAAAATGTCAAAGATTTACAAAATGATTAATAAAATTACTCAAAGATTTACAAAATGATTAATAAAATTGGCAAGAGCAAACCTGTCTGAGGGCAGCCGAGAACAATAAAAGTAAAGCAACGCCACACTTGAACTCAAAGTAACAAGCGCTCCTGTACTCTTAACTTGATACCACGGCTCACCATACATTTCTTTACCCAGTGGTTCACATGGATGACCGGCATGGCTCAAACACTCCTGCCGCATCATACTTCCACTAGCCAAATAGTTTTTTACACGAGCAATGGCTGAAAGATCATCACTGCAGCTTGCAGCAAAAAGACCATTTATTAATATAAAAATCAGGCACCATTTTCACATTAACAATTCTCCTATCTTTCGTTAGTTTATGAGACCACAAAGATAGAGAAAAGTCAATTTATATGAGCAAAGAAGAAAAAGGAGAAAAACAAACAGCAATAAGGATTTTTCTTTGTGTCTTAAAAGAAGCAGCTAACCTTTTCACCATTAGCACGAAATCTGAGTTCTGCATTCGTGCACGGCCACGGGATTGGATAAAACTGCATATGGTGGCAGAAGGGTCAAATCTAATGACCAGGTTGCATGTCTGGACGTCTAAACCCTCTTCAAGCATAGAGGTGGCAATGATTATATTTACCTGAAATCATGTCATGCAAAGGACAGCATCAACACTCAAGATGCCAACCTAATAGTGAAAGCCAATATGGCCACTAAAATTCCAAATTGCAATGATAAATCACAAACGAAATTTCAAATCATACAGTTCCCTTTCGGAATTCATCAACAATTTTTTGTTGATCTCTCCTACTCTGAGACTGAAATCGCGAAGCATGCCCAGCCGTGTATTCTGTCCTCCACCCAGTTACTTCTGGAAACAATTCATTCAACAGACTGCGAATAACAATTGCAGTGACAATCCTCTCAACAAATACTATACACCTCAAATCCTTCAGTTCTCTGCACCCGTTAACAAAAAACTCTCAAAAAATAATCCATATCCATATATAATAATAAAAACAGAACCTGAAATACATGAATAATTGTATCACCAACATAGTTGATGATTCACAATTAGAAACAATCTGAACATGGCAGATCTAAAATTTCAGTATGTGCAATAGTTATCAAAACCTGTACTCCAGAAGGGTCTCAACAAGACATGTGATTTTTGACGTAAGATACCCACTCGTCACGTTTGCTCTTAGATCATTAGGTATCGACCACTTAGGACCTAAAAACATGCCAAGAGAATAATCACGAACAATACAACAAGGCCTTCAGAGGTGAGCCAGAAAAGAAACAAAAAGTTCAGCTCAATTGCTGAAATAGAGATGTACCAGTTGGAATGCGTGCACACAAGAATTGTAATGCATCAGAACTGAAAGCCTTCACAACTCTCTCTCCACATGTATCCATCTCAGCCCACATAAAGATGGTCCCATTGTCACGAGAGTAAACTTCTGCTGCCTATTTCATAACATAAAAATTCAGCCAACCGGCATAGTTTTAGATTTCTGCACGTACATCAAATAAATATACCTTCACAGCTAACCAAATCCCCAGGTCAGTCAAACAAAACGTAATTGTGGACAAAACCTTCTTTAGTTTGTCCTTCGCAGATTCTTTCACAGAGTCTGAAATATTCGACCTGCTTAGGGCAGATACATGCTGATGACAAGTAAGATATAGTCAGTGACTCAGTGGAATGACATTAGAATGCAAACTCAAAGGACATGTTAGCTTTGCTCAAATTAGAAACGACGCCGTGTGAAACTGAAAATACACACGTGTGCATGCACTTAAGTTCCTTCAAGTTAGAATATAGAGCGAAGATACCACATCCATCGTAAAAGCACACATACTAGAACGAATGAGAGTCTATAATTAGGTTAACATCCAATTGAGCACATCAAAATCACAATATTTACTTACAACAGGAGATTTCAGCTACAAGTACCTTATCTGCCAATTTCTGCAAATCTTCTTCCAGGGTTTCGAGAATCATGGGATTATCCTTTTCACTGTACTCCTTCAATTTTGGAGTTGAAAATGGAATATACCGAGCTAAAATAGCATCCGATTCACATGTGAAAACCTTCACATAAGAACATGACAATCAGTTACCATGGTATAAGCATAACATGCCAAATGAAGATTTTATCAAATTATTAGTTAGAAATAAGAGAACACAAACTAAAACACAGTTAGTAACTTAGCCAGTCCTATCGTAACACAAAGGCAACCATCCCACCCCCATTTGCCATAAAGTATATTTCAACTCTCTGTGCAAATATACTGATAGCATAAATGGTAAATACTGGGCAATCAATCTCATTACTGAAACTGTGACAAACTTTATTGGCTACCAGATCTGCCAGCATTAATTATGTGGTAAACAGATGGTTCAACATTACTTACATACCGTCTACATTCATTTTTAGCATATAAATCCAAGATATCATCTTACAACCTTTGAATGCATGAGGTTTTCGAGCTCATTTATCTGTTTCCAGTAGGCTTCTGCTGAAGATGATGCTGTACGCAAAAAGAAAAGGGAGGGACACAGAGTTATTAAAATAACAGCCAACTCCACTAAAACTATCGTATATTGTTCCATTGGACTAACCTTTAGCCTTTATAGGGGAAGCAGTCATCCCAAATACTCTAGGAAGCTGCCTACTCTTTGAGGCTAACTCCCTGTGATAGAACTCCTGCAAATTTGTGTATTCTCTAACATTAATATACATTTAAATATAAAAAATGCACCTTATATATACCAAAGAGAGGCTGGTAACAATCTAAAGCATATTTTTTTATAATTACAAGTACTTATTCTAATGATAGAAACCAGTATTGGTTAGATGTGCATTCTTTTTTCCTCAGTAGTTCAGGATATACATGATCTAGAGATGGCCACATAACTCTTAAAATAAAGCATACGACTTTATTGAGTATATACGCATATTTATATAGAATAGAAAAAAAGTTATTTTCATTGTACCGTCATAATGCAAGCATATTGATGCTTGCCTCTCGCATTATGGCATTCATCGAATATTAGAACCTTAATTTGGTCCAACCTCAAAAATGTGTGCCTCAATGCATCAAGCAAGATTTGTGGCGTCATTACAAGCACCTGGAAAATGATATGTATTATTTTAGGTCACAAGAAGATAATTCTTTCATAAGTAAATAAAGTAACACACTAGTTTAACTTCTCTTCAAAATTCACATTTTTGCAAGTAATGTGATGTCATATCTTCAGTTTTAAGCATGCAATTTAACTAGAGGAATTTCAAAAACTCTAATATTCATTTTACTGTTGTAGAGACATTTGCAAAAACTTAATTGACAAATCATACATTAGAACAACAGAACTTATGTTTTATCAATTAGGACTACATATATGCACTCTGTAGTGCAAAAAGCTCGGCTATCTAATTCAATTCAAACCTCAAAAACTTGGTGTGGATCTTATGAAACATCATTTCACTCTGTCATAAGATGTTGTTATCCAGTAACCTTTGTATTCTCTGGCTAACAGCCAAAGAATAACTATAAAATCTCCGTAAAACTCTGTAACTAAGAAGTATCACCATGTGTTAAAACTTCTAAAATCCATAAGACGATATTAACCAACATGGAAAGTGTAACTAAATAACCAACTACAAGTAAGATTTATAATACATGGTAATATAATACATAAAACAAACCTCATATTTATTCACCTCCCGCTTCCATGTTGCCTCGTCCCAGAAGTCAACACCCATCTCCCCATAATACTTTCCCACTTTAAGGTCCGTATGTAGGGCCACAACTTCAGATTGCTGATAATCATAGAAATGACTAACTTCAAGATCAAGACAGCACCATGTAATAATACAAGTTGATAACGGGAAGGCCATACAGATGCCTGATAATATTAAGGGCCCTTTGTGATATACAAAATGAAACCATGGACGCAAGAAAGTGTGAAAAATAAAATAAAAATAAAATGTATCTCTGAACAACTTAAGCAACCTAAGGGTGGTAGCAACAATAAACCCACAAAAGTAACTTTAACAGCTCCACATCAACGCCACATCAAAAGTTTGAACCTACCAACTTTTATAAATCTATCTCTGCAACAATAAACCTACAAAAGCAACTTCATTGTGGGTCCTACCAATTTAACTGAATTTCCGCTCTAAATAGTAACTTAACTGAATTTCCGCTCTAAATAGTAACTTAACTGAATTTCTGCTCTAAATAGTAACATCAATAAACCCCTGGGTGTCTACCTTTAAACTCTTTACAAAAGGAATTTGACCCCCGGGGGGCTACCTTTAAAAGGTGGAAAGAGAAGAGAGAAATGTATTTTACAAGAGGAGAGAGAAACTCCTAAACTCTTTAATTTGATATGTATATTAAATTTTTTATTATTGTCTATTTTTCGTTATTCTAGGAAAAAAAAAAGAAAAAGCAAGAAGTGAAAAGGCAAGAAAGAGAAATTGTTGCACTCTCTCTCTCTCGTTCAATGTGATGAACCTGGTTCCTCAATTTGGAAGTTGGGTTTATGTTTTTTTGACACCTAAACTTGTTTGCAATGGTACAAACCCAACTCCCAACTCCTTAAACAATGAAAAAAGCTACCAATGCTACCACCTTAAGATATAACCAACCTCTAAAGAAAAGCAAATAACTAGAATATCAGCATATCTAATTAAAACAAGAATCCAAACTAAAACACTACATACTTGAGTAACTAGGACAACAGTAGGGACCAAAAACACAGCAATATAAGGTGCCGGCTTTCTCAGAAGGTGAGAATAGCTGCGAAGAAGCATTATTGCAATTAGGGTCTTCCCAGTGCCCGTCTCAAAGAAAACAATTGTATTATCTTTGAGAGCCATCTCTAGTGCTTCCAACTGATAACTGCAAACAAAATAAAGAACTATATAAACGGAAGGCAGAAGTATCTTAAACTTAAATTTGAGTTTCTTTTGACTCTTTGTTAGCACTTAAACTAGTAAAGAAACTTTTCCAATGAGGCAGACTATGTCACCAAACTGCTACAATTGTGATTCGGTGAGTACTAAACTCATGTCTCGCCAACGTATGTACGCACATAGATATGTTAGTGTATACATGCATAAATGTGCATAAAATGCCTTTATAACAATAAAACATTCTTCTCTCTTGTAGCTTCTGCATCAAAGGTTGTACGCTGAGAATACAGCAGGATAGATCAATTACCTCCTGGCGAATGAGAGAGGATCTGCCATAAGTTTTTGGTTTCCTTCATCCATAATCATATTGATATCCTCGTTCTTTCTCTCTATCTCTCTCTGAAACCAAAAAATTCCAGTGCATCAAATCAGTAAACCTTACCTGAGTCTTGATGAACTCAGTAAAATTAAATGGTTGAATAATTGAAAAAGTGGCTTTGTTACCTATTCCGTTAGGTACCGCGGATTTCAACAGGCGCAGGAAGAGCTCTCTTGGAGACTTGTTCACCCGAGGGCAGAAGACCTTTGGATGAAATCCTGTCCCTGAAAGGAGTAGCTTACGCGGTAGAGATAAAACAGAATAAGAATCAAGCTAGCGCCAAACCCACTCTTCCTCCTCCCTCGGATGAAACTGAAACCTGCAAATACCCACAATAGACCTTTATTTTCCTTCTTTACTATATAACACAAGAGTTGCAATAATGAGTGTAAATCACCAAAAATTATACAATTTCAGTCACAGCCAAGCAGGTGAACAGAAAGCATAAACATTGTCAACCAAGATTCCAAAATGTATCATTTTACATATTCCACTAAAGCCAGCAATCACTCATGAAACTCGTGTAGATGAATCCAAATAGTGACATTTTAAATAACTAAATGGGCCACACCCAATTCATCAAACAGCCAAAGAAGTGATGAAGAACACATTTACAGAACATGACAGCAGCATTTAGTTCGAAAACAAGGCATGCCATAAAGAAGCATTCACCCAAAACACAAACAACAAACCCATTAAACCCCCACTCTCATCAAACACAATATCACCGAATATCAAGAATGTCGATGAAAAAGAAACAAACCCAGAATCAATAATTTTTCATACCTAGACAGGCAAAAACTTGATCGGAAAAATGTTCGGGCGGGCGCACTGAATAGACCCCACAACAGACTATTACTTATGTAACTGAAGAGTCAAAACTTCGAGAGGAAGGAAGGATTGCAGTCCAAGAGAAGACGAAAAAGTATGGGCCCAAATTCTGAATATATTTGAAACGGTAATGACTGATGTGTGTGTGTGTGAGAGAGAGAGAGAGAGAGAGAGTTGAAAGGATGTGAAGTGAAGCACCAAAAGAGAGTCCAAACCCACCAATGATCACACGTACTCCCCTAGCGCGGCTGCGCGGCAAGAGACTGAGAGAGAGAGAATGAGAGAGAAAGTTGGCAGCACCTTTGTACACGAATTTTTTCGACTCAAAATCAAATTTTTGAGTCACCACAGCCGTTTCCTAATTCCTATACATCACGGAGACAGAATTTTGTTTAAAATTCTAAAGTTAAATTTTAGGAGTAAATAGGAAACGGCTGTGGTCTCATAATTTAACTATTTCATATTTAAAGAGAAAATTTTTGTGGAGGAAAAAATATTAGTCAACTACTCATTATATAACTATGAAATAGTTAAATTAAAATCCTAATAATTTTGGTGAATTTCTCATAATTATAATATATTATGCCACGCTATTGTTTGTTTCTAGTGAATATTGATCATTAATTTATAGCAAAAAATACCGTGATTAAACAGTGTTATTTTAGTCAGTTAGCAATCAGAATGGTAAGTAAATAAAACATAGAGACCTTACTACTATTATTCGTGCATTGCTACCCTTAATTGGTTTAGTTTAGTTTAGTTTTAAGATATTTGTGAGAATGTGATTTTTCATATTATTTTTCTCAATCGATTTTTCATATCTTTGTGATATTAGGATTCATGGTAATATATTTTTGTAATTTACATCCCAATAGTGGATTATTTGGCCCCGAGGCATTCACAAGTTATACTTTATAAATTATAAAAGAAAAAAAATATATATCTCTGGTGTTCGTTTTATAACATTTATGCTCCTATTGTGTTCTTGGTATTATCTTCTAAACATTTTTTGACGATATCCATTGGTGCAACAACCACTTTCATATAATAAGGATATAAATAATATAATATGCAAATAAATTTTTACAAAATAAAGCTTTGTTTAATTATGATAAATTTATAGCAATAATCACAACCAATTAGTTTTGAGTAAGTCATAGTAATAAAAAAAAATACGAAATTAAACCACCGTACAAATTTAAGGATGACCTGCATATTGAACCCCCTCGAATGCTAGCTAAAAATATTGACCTCAATTGGACATTTTTGGTTAATTCGTATATTTTTCTTTTTGGTTAATTCGTATACTAGCTGGAAACAATATTGACCTAAAAATATTGACCTCAATTGGACATCTTTACAACCCAAAAGAAAAGGGGACATGTATCAACAACACCTTTTCTTTTCTTTTTCTATAATGTGCAGAATACGTTATTCAAAATTATTTACCATAACTTTATTTGAATCAACTTGTTAAAGAATAACTTTAATTAAGGGGGGAGTTTAAAGAGTAACTTTGAATTCAAGATTTGGGAAATCTTCAAAATTATAGTTGCTGGACTTTGAGTAAAAAATTTGTTGGCTTTATTTTATTTTCACTTTTGAGTCCTTTAAATTTGAGAAGCCCAAACATAACTAGTTAGGGTCGTTCGGTGTGAAAGATCAGATAGAATTGGATTAGATTAATTTTATAATATCTTGTTCGGTTGGGTTGATAGTACGGCATGTGATTCAGTTTTGGAACAATGTCACATAAGAATAGTCTTGACTTATGAGTTTTGGCTTATCCCCTGTGATAAAATTAATCTCGGGTCAACTCAATCTCAGGCTAATTTAATCTCGGCAACCAAACACCCTAATTAGACTAAAACAATCGTTCTCCTAGTTTACATTTATCTTTGGATATTTTTATAAATCTAATTTGACAATTTTTAGAAAAGTATCTAAAAAAAGAGAGAAGATTGGTAGAAGTATAGATAAAAATTTAAAAGAGAAGAGAGATAAACATGTATGATACAATTAATAGTCAGGAGAAAGAAAGTTCGAAAAAATAATCTTTATATATATAAAGAGCAAAGTAAATGTAAATAATTTTAATTGCAAGGATATAATTGGAATTGAGTGACAAAAATTAAAACCAATTTTAACCGCTGATTCCATTTCCCAATAAAACGGCATTACTATTTATCTTTTGCTTTTCAAATGATATAAGCATAACTTATTATTTTTATTTAATTAAAATATAAGTTTGTTAATTAATCAACTTGTATTTTTAGGGTCGCCAGTTACATTTTTTTAATAACAAAATTGATTAGTACTCCCTCCGTCCCACTAGACTTGGCACTTTTGAGTTGGGCACCGAGATTAAGAATAAAGGGAGGAGAGTGTAAAGTTGGTAGGGTCCACTTATTTTATGTGAGTAGAGAAAGTAGGGACCACATGCTATTTTAGGAAAGTGCCAATTCTAGTGGGACAAACAAAAAAGGCAAGTGTGTCAAGTCTAGTGTGACGGAGGGAGTATATCTTTAAACAAACTCAACAAATTTAATATTGCCAATATTAATATAATTGACTCTTTTAAACAATAATATTAAATAATTGAACTTTTAAAGTGTTGTCAATTACTACCTCTCAAAACAAATTGAACTAATTAATAGTAAATGAATTTTTACTGAACTAATTCAATCTGAATAAATATCAATTTCAAAGATATAAATGAAAATTTTGAAAAAAAATACCACTACTCTAATTGTCTAATACAGTAACACCAACTACCGAAAATATTAAAAAAGAAACTGATTTTTTAAATTTATTTGAAAGAAAAATTTATTTCTATCCATTTTTTGGATGTTATTTAAGTTTTGTGCTTCTTAAAATTCATTTTTTTAAATTATAATATTTTAATTTTTTAAATTGTGTGTGTGTGTGTGTATATATATATATTTGAAAAATAACTGGATTGTGTAATTTTAATTTGTTTTCTTTATTATTTACACAAAACATGTCTTATTTTTTTTTGTGGTTTCATCTTAGATAATATATATATATATATATATATATATGTTATTTTTTTATTTAAATTACATTGGTTATATTAAAATATTAGATCACTTTGCAAAAAATAAATTTGATATCAATATTTAATTTCATTAGTTTATATTAATATTATAAAACATATATATGCACATTTTGCGCAAGTCTAAAATCATATTCACCGCGCATAGCGCGGGAGGTACACTAGTTGAAAGAAGAAGAGAGAAAATTTACCCGAAAAAAATAATCGTCCCAAGCTGTGTTTTTCATCATTTCATGTATTATAACACATTCAATTAAACTTGAGCTATTGTTCCTTGTGGGCTCTTGATTAATTTATTTAGATGATTGGGCTTTAGGGAATATAAGAGATAATAAAATGGGCTTCTTTTATGAGTTTGATAAAGAATTGGACAGATTTTGTTGGGCATTGAGTGGCCTACATGAGCTAAGTATGGTACAAATGTTAGTTAATTAAACAAGTAACTTCTATTAAACTTTTTAATCAGCTCAATATATTTTGAATAATTCAGTTTTACACCATAATGTTTTTATTAAAATCCAGAAGTCCTCATTTGTTTGGAGAGCACAATGAACACCAGAAGATATTTATGATATTCTGATTATGGTGAGAGCTAATCTCTTAATTGGTGTTTTCAATGGATATTTATGATGTACATGCAATGTTCGATTTCACTGTGTTCGACTGAGAATTTTTCTATATGAGTAATAATTAATGATATTTAAATTTATAATAACCTTTTCAAAATAAGCTTCCTAACTGTTACTTAAACATAGTGACACATGATTCTGCCTTTTCAAAAAGAATTGTACATCATTGAGATTTGATAACTTTTTTATGTACCAAAGCACACAAGAGCCCACCACCATTTAAAAAAAATAAATAAGTCACCATTTTTCTTTGCTTTATGTGGCTTCTTTCCACTTGAAAATGTGCCAAGTTTCTAACAAGATAAAAACAAAGGTCCAAATTGAAGAAAATGCTTATTTTATTTTTAATATGTTTTCAATATTGCCAGTCAAATCATTTTCTGTTGAGCAATAGAACTTGTCTCAGATATTTTTCTTTTTCCCTCCCTCTCTGATTACACTAAAAATCCAAGAAGACTAATTATTGCAGAAACTTTATCTTTTCTGTAAAATCAGCTACATGCATTATTACTATTCTGTTAAATGAAATTAATCATCATTGATATTTTTCAATTCTATATACATCATTTCTTAAATGTAATATGGTATGTGTTTCAAAAAAAAAAAAAAAATTGGTGATTTACTACACATACCACAAACAGGATAACTGATGAGCAAATTAGTTGAGTTTGAGCAAAAACTCCACTACTTTTTTTTTAAAATTATTTTTGTTTCTTAAGAAATTTACTTCCAGAATAAGACTATTCCAATTGTTTCCAAAATAAGATCATTCATTTTGTCTTGGTGACTAGATACCCTAAAATTCCGCAATCGAACAAAAACGTCAATTCTCACATAATATTATTCATATGAATAATGAAAAGAGCAAATCGTGTTCTCATGAATGATGAATCATAGCATTTCTTTTAATCATAGAAGTAAGTAATACATATAATATAAACACCAATTTGTGTCCTAACATTTGTACTTTTCAATGAAAATATTACAATCTTAAAATATTTAGTACTCCCTCCGTCCCGGTCCAATAATCTCATTTCATTTGGACACAGAGATTAAGAAACTTGTTTAATTTTTTAGTGTAAAAGTGACTAAAGGTGTGTAGGACCACATTGTTTATATTGTAAAATCAATACCAAAAATAAAAATGGGACTATTGGAGTGGAACGTCTCGAAAAGGAAAATGGGACTATTGAAGTGAGACGGAGGGAATAATTATTTACCCAATCTTTCAATTTTTTAAGAAATGCAAACCAACTTAAATTTGCAATCGTCGACTATTGCTAATTGCTGGAATATAATGTGTAAATACGTACATATTTAAATAGTATTTTAACTTAGGTGGAATTTTTTTTTTTGCTCCGTGATGCTTTGAGTCTGAAAATTTGAAATATTGAAAAAACCAAGACACTGAAAAACAAACCATTAATTCTTTCTCTCCCTACCTTCTGAAACCATTATTCATTCACAAAATATATTATCCTAATATAAAAATAATATCAAGTACAGATAAAAATATCAAATTTAAAATAAAATATAATATCTAATATTCGTATCTTCATTCAGATCTCCATCAACGACAACGAGTCCATCAGTTGATGCAATGCCAACAGTGATATTTCTGGTTAAGGTAGAATATATAGTTATGCACGAGTGAGCAATATTCTTAGGCATACCAAATTCAATTCATGATTAAAAAATGATCATCATGGCAGAATGGAATAAATTTATCACATATTATAAAGCTAGTCTTTTTCTTAAAAAATAAAGTGGATCAAACACCAAACGTCTTATCAATTAAATTGTATTTCATCGTCATAAACCTCATCTTATGCAATATGCACTGAAAAGTGAGATTCAAAATTATGTGTGCATGTGTTGACCTAGCGATAAGTGGTTAATATCCAAAGCCCGAGTTCGTGGATTCAAATCCACAGTGGTGCAATCTTTAAATATTTTTATTTACTTGTATAAGTATGTAATTTATCAAAGAGAGAGAGAGAGATTCAAAATTAACACCAAGCGTTTTATTTTATTGATAAATTTATTAGGAAAAATAGAGTGATAACAAAAAAAATAAAAAAAAAATCTTTAATTGTCTATTTTCTTTTCTCTTATTTTCTACAAAAGATAATTTATCATTTGTTATTTCTTTTTTTCACTCAAAAAATAATTAATATTATTCCTCTATTTTTGGTTTCCTTGAAAGTGAGGAGGAAAGAGAAAAAGATGAAATTCTCTTTTGTAGAAAATGGAAGAAAAATGGATGAATTTAAAATCCACAAATATTTTCTTAACCTATGACAGTTTGTCTATTATGTGTGAATAATAATAATAATAATAATAAACTACGATCGCAACAAAACTAGGATCTAGCACAATCCAAGATGGAATTTTAAATTAGAGACGATAGTATCACTTGTAAAAGTAGCGGCTGAGAGAAAATAGGGTGTCATCTTGCTATACAATTACGAAAATGAATATGAAGCATTTTTTTTTTGTTAAACCATATCCAAACAATAAATATAATATGCATATATTAATATAAAAATGGTTAAAAAGTAGCATGACAATATTGCAAAATCTTCTTTAAAACTTGGTGTGTGTGTGTGTGTGTGTTTGCTGACACAAAAAGTGGAAAAACTTGACAGCAGCCACACCAAACTTCAATCAAACCCCCATTATATAACAAACCAACCATTTGTATATATGCCCTCCTAATCTACACTGATTAATTAACACAACCCCAACTTATTAATTAAAGCATCCCACACACATGTTTTCATGTCTCCTTTTCTCTTTCTAATCCTACACTCTTTTGGATTCATTCACGGCCATGATCATTCTCAACAAAACTGATCACACCACTTTTTCCACACCTTCATAATCAATTCATCTCCTCTCCCTCTCCCTCAACTCCATAATCAAGAACTCACAAAACTGATCAAAAGTTGATTGGGTTTTGGTTGAAGAATGGAGGCGTGGCGGTGGCAGAGCAAGGCGTGGACTAAAGAAGAGAACAAGCGGTTCGAGAGCGCGCTGGCGATCTTCGACGAGAAGACTCCCAACAGATGGTTTAAGGTTGCAGAGATGATTCCTGGGAAATCTGTTTATGATGTAATAAATCAGTACAGAGAGTTAGTTGCAGATGTTAGTGATATAGAGGCAGGTTTGGTCCCCATTCCTGGCTACTTGGCTTCTTCATTTACATTGGCAGATCATGCCGATTGCGATTTTGATGTATTTAGGAAGAGGCCCAAGAATAATTGCTGCGATCAAGAACGCAAGAAAGGGGTGCCATGGACTGAGGAAGAACACAGGTGAGCTGAGCTAGACCTAGACCTAGACCTAGACCTACTAATTAATTTGATTAATTCTATGATGATGATGATGATGATAATGCAGGCGGTTCCTGCTGGGGCTGGAGAAGCACGGCAAAGGGGACTGGAGGAACATATCGAGGAACTTCGTGGTGTCGAAAACGCCGACGCAGGTGGCGAGCCACGCGCAGAAGTACTACCTGCGCCAGCTCTCGGGGGCCAAGGACAAGAGGCGCCCCAGCATCCACGACATCACCACCGTGCACCACCCCGTTATCAACGACGGCCACGGCCAGGAGCCTCTGTTGGATAAATTTGCTCGTAATATTGTTTCCACAAATGCAGCTGCTGCAGCTTCGGCTATGGAGAGCACTCCGAGGATAGTGATGGATTGGAGCCACAAGAACGAGGCGGCGGCGGCGGCTCTCGTGTGGCGCTTCTTGCCTCGACGTTGATATACTAATGTGTAGCTGTCTGAAAATGACTGTGTATGTATGTCCATCATCATCAACAACAACAAATGTTGTCTTGTGCTGTGCTGTGCTGTGCTGTATGAATTGTGCTTGTCTACTCAAATTCTATCGCTCTCTCTCTATTTAATTGTGTTTATCGCCATATCATATCATATCATATCATGCACCCATCATAACATAGTTTTTAATGAAGTTCATCGATTTAAATGTACGGTTTAAGGGGTGTATAATGAATTATAAGTTTGATTGGGCAGCAGTGAATCCCACATGTATATTGCATCTAAAATTAATAGTTAGAATAAAAATTAAAGCATTCAATTTGGCCAATATTGCTTTAAGATTGATCACATCACAAATTGTCTAGTCTGAGTGTGAATTCCACTGAAATGGAGCATCTTTTGCTTTAATCATCCTAAAAAAAAAAATGGTTTTACAGTATTTTTTTTTCTTTTGTTTTTCACATTGCTTTTTGTTGATTGGAAATCTTGTAATTTTTGTAGGGATATTGCAATCTCTTTTCACATTTATTGGTCAATGGTGGCATATTCCACATGGTGTGCAGCTTCTTATTAAAGTCTCCACAGATATCATTGTTTATTTTATTTTCATTCCGAAGCTAAGTATTAGTAAGCGTTGAAATGATTTTAAATTTTAATTGCTCCTGAATAATAATTATTTTTCTCACCATTTGTCCACGAAGGGGCGTCTAGCTTTACTAAATATGATTACTTATCATTTTACGTGAAATTGCGCCCCACATAATAAATTACGATTTTAAAATGGATTTAAATAATATATGTGTATATATCAAAAAATATACTCTATGAATGATCGGAGATTTTCTCTCTTATATAGTTATATTTGTAGATTTCACTATATAACTATTTTAGTTTAGAACTTTAAATACTTATTTTATAAAATAAAATATTCTATTTGTGTGTGTATATATATATATATATTTAAAGTATATAAAATAAGATTATGAAAGGTACGTCAAATTTTATAAGAACAAATAATATGAAAAACATATTTTAGTTACATACATACATTAGTAGTATTTAAAATAATATACGAAATAAGGAATTCAGATTGGCCAACAAATAAGACAAATTCCTTGGAACCCACTCATTCAATGAAAAGTTTAATTTTACCTAGCTAGTTTTCGGAAATTAACTCTAAAAATAGGATACTTGATTTTACAATGATTGATATAAGACGTGCATGGCCTTTAATACTCCATAAAAGTTTTGTACCACGAGCCTGCTAAATAAAATCTTTTTGTAAGAAATGAGATATCATAGTGCGAATTTTCATTTTTAATTAATGATAGTTATGCTAAATATTAGTACGATTTAAATCTGAGCAATGCCCTTGTTTTGTTGTTTTTTTTTTTTTTTTTTTTTTTGAAATATAAATACATATCATATCATATCATATCAAATCATAAAACCAATTACAAACTAAACTATACTTTAAACCAATTATTGTACTTGCTAGACTTTCCTAGGATATATAATTGGTTTCTTGTTGTATAGTATTGAATAAAAATGACCGACACAATAAAGGGGAAAAAAACTTTCACGAAAAAAGATGATAGAAAACTACTTTCACAAATAAGGAAGACGACACTCCAGCTAAAGGAGGGACATTAAAATGAGAGAAAAATATATATATAACTATAAATAAATTATTGTACCCAAAGGAAGATGGGGAAGAAGGGTTTGTGTGGACTGTGGAGTAGAACTTAGTTTTTCAGAGAGGGACAGGAATAATTAATTAAAAAATAACATGTATAGTTCGAAGTTACTCATATTTGATATGCGATTCTTTTGTAATTAATTAATGATGAAACATGACGTGGTAAAAGAGTGCATAAAATTTTCTTATAATGTAAATACATGTACCCAAAATTGTAGTAGTGGACGCTTTTATAATCACCATGATCTATTATTTCATAGTTTACTAATATGTACTCGTATTGCTACAAGTGATAAAGGGTGTTTGATGTATTTATAATATTTTAATATTTCATTTTCTTTAAATACAAGATATTTTATAAAAGATATATATCTCTTAAATTTGTATGATTATATATATATACTTCAATATCCGTCCTATTTTACTTGGCTTGTAGTCACTTTAATTCCTGTTTCAAAAATAGATAATTTTGTATCTAACTGTATAAAGGCAGGCGCAGATCCACTTGTCTTGCATGGCATGTTTTCTTTTTGAAACATTACAAAGATTCACGCAACTTGGCACTACAATCTTACTCTCTTGGATGATCGTGCCAAATAGAAATAGGTCAAGTCGACCAGGACAGAAGGAGTATTAATTTATACTATTAGGGTACTAAATTAACTTCGATTGCCTTGGTTAAATTATTTTTCAAAATTAAAATGACATTTTAGTTTTAAAATTTTATACATTTGATTTTAATACATTCTATCAAACATGATACTGATATCTTAGATTATAAAATTAGACATCTTAAGCTATCAACTTATCAAACTTTATTTCATACTATGTGACAAATATACTTTTTCGTCTCCTAAATAAGTACTTGTATTTCCTTTTTAGTATGTCCTCCAAATGAATACTTTTTTTTTTGGTAAGTGGACCTCACACAAATTACTTACAGTAAAAGTAAGATCCTCTTCTATTAATTTCTTAAAATTCTTGTAGTTCTCAAATAGGTTCTCATTTGAGGGGGCAGAGGGAGTATTACCCAATTTATATATCATATATTCATGTGCTAAATTACTAATGTTGCATTCAACACAAAATCCTTCCAAAATATCAATGATCACATATAAATCCTGCTCATCATGGCAATTTCTTGTATATATTTACTTGTTTATATAAAAATTTCCGAAACAAAAGAAAGTGATGGAAATAAAAAAGAAAATAGAAAGCGAAAGGCAAAAGTGGGAAAAAGTGGCGGCTTTTCACAGTAACTATTACTCATGTTGTTCACAACGGGAATACATGAATCTCAAATCTCATGACAAGATCACTAATACTTTTTTTCGTTTTTTATTAAGTATTCATAACCTAAAATACGAAGAATGTCATTATTATACTTTTAAATTTTAAAATAATGTGATATTTATTAGAGAACAAGAAAAATATTAAAATAGAACACTTAATAAAAATACGGAGGGAACATCTCACAACTAGTTAGTTATGAAAACTCGATGTTTTTCACCATCCTTTATTAATGACTCTTTAACTTCATATTGATATTTCACATAGTATTTAATTGCATGTACATAAAAAATAATTAAAGAAGGTGATTTCTCCCAAGCTTGTCACGCACCTTAAATCTACCTAAACATTAACTACTTGTGAATATTTTTCTCTCAAGCATGACAAAACTATCAACTTTCTGGTATTTTTATAGGAGACAACTTTTCTTCTTCTTACATAAGGAAGCACTTCTTCGAACTTTTGAGCTCTACTATACCTTTTATTTTATTTTATTTATGCATAAAAAAACTTTAGTGAAATACATACTAAGATAATACTTTTCGCCCAACTATTGGGTTTTAACATTTTTTCTTTTAATTTATATAATCTAAGACACCAAATTGATCATCATCAGTGAATCAATTCAATATTAAATGGACCACATCGAGCTCATAACCTTAAATATATGGTTGTTTATGCATCCCTATATCTTTTAGTTTCACTACAACAAAAATACCAATAAACAACAGTTCAAAACGGAGTAATGTTGTTTTTGCCCATTAAAAAAAAAGTAATATTGTTTTAGTGTACTTGCTTTATTTCATTGTTTGCCTCCATGAGTGAAGTCATATCATGTGTTTGTTCATGATAATTTTTAGGTTTAATATTTTTTTTTAAGAACAACAAGGACCCGTAGATGCATACAGTAGTTTGATCATTATAATCAAAGGGTTTTAAGACTTTCTTAAAATTTTCCGAAGATAAATTTACAAGTTTCAAAAAAAAAATACTAAAGTTGCAAATGTAAATGTCCATTGGTATATGTAATTTAATGGTTGAGGACACTTTTTAAAAAAAAAACCTGGAGGGCCGTGAGTAGGGTTGTAAATGAATCGAATAATTTTGCTCGATTCGAGATTCGATTCGAAATTGCCTGATTCGTATTCGAAATTATTCGATTCGTATTCGATAACAAATATTCGATTCGATTCGATTATTATTCAAATACTTAAATGAAATATTGATATTCGATTCGATATTCGTAGATATTCGATTCGATATATATATATATAAATATATATTTATATATTTTTTAAAAGTCAATTTAAAATCAAATAGTTGATTTATATATATATATATATATATATATATATATATATATATTATACACAGGTGAAGTCAATTATCGAGTAATTATCTTGAAGCCAGGTTGGTAATTATACACAGCTCATTCACTAAAATCAGCGCCGCACAACTCATATTGAATATACTAAAAAGTACTCCAAAACCTAAACCTAATTCACTAAAACTTAATTCAGCGCCTCCTCACTTCAGTCCTCAACCTCATTCCTCAAATCAGCGCCGCACAGCTCCCGCCTGCACCTGAACCTCGTCGCCCCACCCCGGCCGCAGATCTGCGCTTGCACCGCGCCGCCTGCACCTGAACCGCGTAGAAAATACACCTCAAGATGATGAGATTATGGTGGAAGAAAATGAGGTGGAGAAAGAAGTTTTGGATATAAATGATGATAAAGATGATAATACAATAGAAGGAGATGATGGAGAGAAAGATAAAGATGATAGTATTGATGGAGAAGATGCTAAAGATGGGACAAGCAGGAGGAGAATAATGTTTTTGATAAGAAGAAAAGGAAAAAATGTTCCAAAGCTTATGTATTTATTATTGTCCCTTTATTGTTATGTGTTTATTTGGTAAATATGTTGAATATATACCTATATTATTGAACATTTTTTTTTCCTTCAAAATTTCGAATCGAATATTTTCGAATCGAATAGTATAGAATACAAGTCGAATACTCGAATCGAATATTCGAATCGAATATTCAAAAAAAAAAATTAAGGTGCTTTCATAAGACGAATCGAATACTCGAATCGAATCGAATAATTCGAAAATAGCAACGAATCGAATAACGAATCGAATTTGGTATTCGAAATCGAATCGAATCACGAATCGAATATTAGTATCATTTCACGAATACGAATCGAATATGGTGATATTCGCTTCGATTCGATTCGATTACAACCCTAGCCGTGAGTACGTACATTTCCCATGCAAATTAACAATTGTTGAAAACAATTATATATAAATAATAGGGTTAATTAGTATAGTTTATAACCTGAATTTCCACGAATTCAATTTATAGTCTCAACTTTAGCTTAAACCGTTTCATTTTTTTATTTTTTAAACTAAACTATTTTCCACAAAATGGAACAATTTTACTCTAAATAAAAAGGGGGATTAGCTTCAATAATGTTAAATAAAAAGGGAGAAACAGAAACCCTGGCTCTAAAATGCTAAATATTGAATTTGAATCTAAAATAAAGCCCTAATGTTTAATAATTTAATAATTAATTATTTTAAAATATACTATATTATAATAATTATTAATTCGGGCGGGTTCGGTTTAAAAATCAAACCGTTTTTTTCAAACCGAACCCAAATAAAAAATTGGCGGTTTGAAAATTTTTAAATCGAACCGCACCGTTTTATCTATAAAAATCGAACCAAACCGTCCAATTTGGTTTGGTTTGGTTCGGTTCGGTTTTACTTAGCCCTATATAAGCTACCTACAGTTAAACATGTTCTTTAGCATAGAATATATTAATTCTGATTTCGTGGCGTTTGATAATCTATTAATGTGTAATTTCAACATGATTATGACTATAGCTATACAATTGCTCGGGCCGTAAATTATAATTAATTCTGAACAGTGAACAGTGAACAATAATTGGTAAAATCTTACTATGCATGTACTTAGAATAATCTAAATTAAAATAGTCCTAATCAAACATATAATTAGATAAGAATAAGTACCATCTAGCTTTGAAGGAAACAATTGGCATTAGTATCTTGTTTTTTGCCTTTTTGGCAATCTATGACTATGAGCTTATGTACTACTCTTGCCGTTTTCCTTTTTCTTTTTCGTTTTTTATTTTATCCTTTTATTTTTTTCTTTTTCTTTTTATATATATATGGAAATCTACTTTAATTTCGATTAGTATATTTAAGATACGTAGTGTGAAGATATATTATTCCCGCCAGAAATACTAGAAAAACTCATCCTCACTAAACAATATATATTCCCACTATGACTCAATCGATTAAGATCATTATTTTGATCAAGTCCCCTTTTTACGTGATCACTCACACTAGCTAATTGCGAGGATTAAAATGAAATAGTGGGCAGTTTATTAAAAATAAATACGGACCATATAATTATAATAAATTATTATTATTATTATTATTATTATTATTATTATTATTGTTGTTGTTGATTTTTGTTTTTTTTAAAGGAAAGTCAATTTTTCGAGCGTTTGGCTAAGCTTGTTCTAGAAAACTTATAAGATATTTCTAGAATTTACAAGATGTAATAGTTTAAGAACTTTTAAACTATCAAAATATTTGCCTATTTAGATAATTGAACTTATAAGGTAAAAAGAGAATTGTGAGTTAGAGAGTAATGAAATTGGAAGGGGTATATGATGAAAATAACAAATCATAATATACATATTTTTGCAAATATTTGTTGTTTATAAGATTATGAAAAAATAATTAAATTGAAGTTGATGACTTTTTTTTAGAGAACTTATAAGTTGTTGGAGCTTAATTAATTTTATGATTTTGTTCATGAATTTATTTTAATATATACATTTATCAAAAACTTAAACAGCTTATAGGTTTTTTAAGAAATCATTTTATCAAATATTTGTCAAAAGTTTAAATAGCTTATAGTAGTTTATTTTAAGAAGCTTATATGTTCGACCAAACATTCTCAATATCAAGCTGGATACATTATTAATGGGTATATTTTTTTTATGGTTTGATATGAATATATATTATTAGCATTTATAATTGTAACAAAAAGTCTCTTTGATTTCCAACAAAAAGGGGAAACTTTCCAACTATTATAAACTTTAGATTTAAATTTTCGAAAAAGAATCTCCTTAAAAAAATATTCGAAAAAGAAAAACAAATGGGCTACCGGCCACCCCCTTCACAGTCCAAACAAGCTAGTCCATTTAGGTTTGCTTCTAAACAACATGCTTATAATTCTCTACCTTTTTTTATTAATGGGTTTACTGCTTAAACAGGCCGGGCCCAGCCCAAATTCGGATCAGTATTCACAGTGATTACGCAACATGTCATTTCTTGGAACTCTATTTTTTTGAAAAAAAATTGAGAATGCATGAATTCTTAAACATCATCATAGATTCGAACGTGAGACCTTTAATTTTATACATTTATCATTAACCAGCATATACATATGCGAAGCCCTAATTCTAATAATAAAGCAAACAACATACGATTTTGTAAAATATTAGTAATAAATAATAAAGCAGTAGAAATTCGAAGGATGCAGTTTTCTTTAGGAAAATTACAAAATCCAATGCCAAAATTTAAATTTTTAAAGAAATTGCTGAACTTCAAATAATATAGTGAAATTGTGTTTACCTGAATCGCGAAACGTGTTACATAGAAATATAGAATCAATCATAATGATCCAGATGTAGTTTTAACATTATAAAATAAGCATTATACCGAAGCATGTTAGGTTTTTCTAATCAGGTGCATTAAAGGATGAACAAAATACATTTTTATTATTTTTCAATTTTTTTTATATGTTTTGTGTGGTAGATAAATTTGTTTAGGTAACATTGAAAGAAAAAAAATCGAACATCCCATTTTTTCTTCAATTTACTTTAAATCATAATAACATTATCATAGGATAACGATGTAGTGATAATTTTTTAGATTTTTATTTTTTAAAAATATAAAATAAAAAAATGGTGGTGTATTAGTCTTTGTAAATGTTATTGGCGGTGTATTATTGATCCTTTTCTTTATTTACACTCATCTTATGCGTTTCCAGGGCCGTCTTTGAGGGCGGGCGAGCATGGGCGACCGCCCAGGGCCCATGATTTTCGGGGGCCCAAAATTTTTTATATCCTATTATATATACTATATTATTATAGGCCCTTTTTTTGTTATCTGCCAAAAAAAAATTTAAGGCCCTAAAAATTTACATTCCATATAAATTTTGTAGCCCAAAAAATTATATTCCCAAGTACTATCTTTTAATGTGATATGCGAAAATAAATTACCTAGTGGCCCAAGTATCTTTTAATTAAAGCAAAATTAGCGTAATTGCGTCTTTAATTCTGCCGCTGCAACGCTTCATCTCTCCCGCAGTCATAGCGATTCTTCATCTTCTTCTCCAGAATCCAGCCGTTCTCTCAAAAATCTTTTCCCAATAATTTTTGAACCGTTAGAATCATGAAGATAAATAGGAGAAATTATAGATTGTATTATCCTACAATTTTATCTTGTTCTTCAGATTTCAATCTTCAATTCCTTGCCCAAAGTAATCGCTTTCGCTTTGCAATCTCAGACTCAGTTACCTAAATTCTGAAATTCGTTGGTCCAAAATTGTAAGATTCTTTTGAAGAATCGAAGAACTCAGAAGTCAGGAAATACAAGAAAATCTTAGAGGCTTCTGAGAATCTGAATTCTGATCTGCTGAAATTCGTTGGTCCAAAATTCCAACTTTCGGTTAGTCTCTTTTTAACCTTTCTTTTGTTTTATTGTTTATTGTTTTGTAAATGCATGTATTTGTTTTATTATTTATCCAACTATCGGTTAATGCTTGTAACTTGCTTATCCAATTCCAATTTCCAACTATCTGTTAGCATATATAATCTAACATTATATTAATTATTTTTCAGATTTTGATCTCAAATAGTTTGGGAATTGGGATAATTCAAAGTGCAATAATCGTCAATCTGATATTTGATATCTCAACCATTTACCATTAATTTATCCAGGTGCCATTGTTCTTTTATTATTGTCTTATCATTGATTTTGTTTGATGATTTGAGCTATAGCCTATATCAAAGTTTTATTTTATATAATTGTTGTGGTTTGACCGATTGAGTATTAAGCATGATTCCTAAGAAACACATTAAACACATTTCTGGAAGTGAGAAAAGAAAAAAAAAAGAAAAAGATTAGAAGAACTCACTAAATCGCAAAAAGGTGATATTGATAAATTTTTTGCTAAGAGTAAAAATGATAGTGATAAAGCTGAAAATTCGCATGTGAATAATGCTGAAAAAAATGTGAATTCAAGTGTGTCGGTTGAAGTTGATGATATTTGTGAGAATAGAGATAACTTGAGCGAGCATGAAAATATTCTTAGAAATTTTAGAGGGAGCATGAAAATATTCTTAGAAATTTTAAATGGTTTAGCAATTTTATGTATTGAGAAAGATATCTTAGAAAGTCTTGAAACAAATGATATTATAGATGACTTTGCAAGTCATCAAAAGGCGAGAAGAAGTCATTTTTGTAATTACAAATACCTTTTTTCTATTGAAATGTTATTATTTGACTTAAAAAAATGTTATCTTTGTATTTTTTATAGTGTTACCTAAATAGGGCCCATTTTTATCGTTTCGCCCTGGGCCCATTTTTGATCAGAAACGGCCCTGTGCGTTTCTAAGTTCAAAGCGTTACAAAAATTAATCCACGTTACACATTTCCCAAATCCCAATCTAAAATTTCCGATCACAGATAACTTTCAAGAAAACTCCCACCAAACTTCGAGATTTCAGTCGCATTTTCTTCAAGATCGAAATATTCGAACCGCATTGTGAAAAATAAGATGCCCTGCAGGTTCCAGACGCCTAACAGATAAGATAATTAAAAGAAAAGAAGAAAAATGTAAATAGTAGTCCCTCCGTCCTCTTATATATGTCCCCAAAAAAATAGCACCCGTAAATTTAAAAAATGAAGATAAAGTAAATATTGGCAAAAAATAAATGAGAAAAAATATATAAAATAATTTATTTTCTTTTTTGAATTGGTACGCATTATAAATGAGATGTCTCCAAAAAAAAAAATTGAAACGTTATAAGCGGGACTGAGGGAGTATATATCATATACTCCTACTTAGAGCATCAACAACCCTTGGTCCCACTTCTATTGCACCCACTCCAGCAATGGTATTGCACTCACTTGGGTGCAATGAATTTTATTTTATTTTTGATATAGTTTTATTCTAGTTTTCATTTTAAATTTACAATAATTGATAAATTAAAATTTCATTGAATTCAAATTCAAATCCTACATTGATTGAATTAAAGTTGCAATACAAGAAATTAAAATCCTAAATTACTTAAATTAAAACAAACATAATATAAGTAGAAGATGAAGAAGAAAATGAGGAGAATGATGAATATTTGAGGTATTTGTTGATATATAGGTGCTATAAGAATTAAAAAAAAAAAGAAAAAAGAAAAAAAGCCAACGGATACAAAAAAAACGGATAGAAAAAAACGGCTATTGCCGATTTAATTTTTTTTTTCAATTTTCCTTTTTTTTTTTGGTTTGAAAAGGGGCGCGTGTAAACACGCCCCCTCCTTCGCTCCCACAGCAGCCTGGTGCGTTCCATCGCCCCACTCCCTTCGCACCCGGGTGCAGCAACGCCGCTGGGTGCGATAGGCCAGGTTCGATCCGGCCTTCGCACCCAGCGTTGGTGATGCTCTTATGAATTAAATGTAACGCTATACTTGGTAGTCTATACTACCAAGGATAAAACAAAGATGCCGAAGCACGTAACGCAATTAGAATGTAGAAGAAATCAAACAATTAGGTATTTACAATTTAAACAAGTGAACAACAACAGCATCATCCTGTTTTAGCGCTACAGAAGTAAGATTATTGAAGTCGCTTCTACAAGGCAAAATTTATTAGTTAAAAGTCTCTAGATAAGTTCAGAAAAGTGGAAGAAGAAGAAGAAGACAAGACATGTATGGACAAGGTAACTGAAAAAAGAAAAAAAGAAGTGAATATGCAAGCAACAAGATTCAAGGTGCCAAGGGCCTCACAGTTGATGGAAAATCTGTTCTGGGGCCGGCAAGGGACCAATAGGCGAGTATGTGTGCTGGATGCTCTTGTCTCGATGGTATCAGCTCTATGTTCCAGTTCGGCCTCACCATTGCCAGCAGATCTCGACCATTTGCAGATGCTCGATACCCCTGCACCCACAAGTACCTCAGGGCCGCCAACTGCAGGGCCGCCATTGCCAGTGCACGCTCGCTGAAGCAACACCCTCTCATTTCCAGCTTCTGCAGGCTCGGGCACCCCTTTGAGAACTCCAACAGCCCTTCATCCGACTCTCCTACGTACCCCAGAAGCATCCATCTCACGTTGCTGCTGTATTGCCCTATGTAGCTCAGTCCCACGTCGCTCAGCCCACCAGGCCGTAGATACAGCGCAAACCTCCTCAGTTTGTGGCACCCCATTAATAGGGACCGAACTCCGTTGTCAAGAGGGAGATCTGTAATTCTTTCCTCTCTGTCCAGTAAGACCAACCGAAAGTCACATAGGTTTTTCGAGTATGTTCCCATGCACTCCAGCGACGCGTTTGTGATATCGGATGCGTACACAGCTAAGTATTCCAATTCCAGACATCCTTGTGCCAGAGCCATCAGTCCTCTCTGGGAGACCACACCTTCCACATCTTCCATTTCCTGTTCATCAGCTCCACGCTCTATCCTCAGTCTTTTCATTTTCTTGCAGAATTCGCCCAGAATTTCCAATCCTCTATCTCCAATCACGTTTCTTGTCTGTTCCATATTTCTCATTAAAATCAATTTCACATGCATTAGGAAAAAACAATAACAATATTGCTATTTCAAAACATTGTATTTACTAAAAAAAATATTCTAGTCCCCGACTCGGGGAGAATTGAGAAAAACAGAAATGTTATGCTGAAACAGAAAGCACAGATTTTATCAGTGAATCCATCTTCACAAGTCATGCACTTGCTCTACAAAAGCAAAAGGCTTAAACAACTACAATCCAAGTTCAGACAAAAGGTGCATGAAAGTCGAAAGACCACAATCTGAGTTCAGTAAAAAGTAACAAAATGAAGAAATTCACAGAGAAATGTCATAAGCTGTCTTCCATGAATATTCAAAATTAATCCATTGCAAACAACAGTGCGCAGTGAAACGAAGCAACAAAAAGATCCATGGATAGCAATGGCAAGAAAAGGGCACCCAGAATAATAAATCAAGAAGGCAAACCCTGAACCTCCATCATAAGCTGTCCTTCTGAGTGGAGCTGGAAAGTTACCTTGCAATGCAAGACAAAAAAAAAGCCATGGATTTCTTTGCCTACTTATTTTCTTTCTCATGAAAGACTCCTGCCCATACAAGACATAGACTCATAACTTGTGTGTTGAAAATGATGAACTTAGTCCTGCATGATTGCAATCTGCGTATCAATCATTTCTATTTTTATTTTTTTCTCAATAATCCTATACTCATGAGGTAGCAAAAGCTCAACGTGAGCTTCTTCTCAATCAGTAAAGAACCTACTTACCAGAACGAAGATGCACAAGTGATCAGAAAGTTTACTGACGAGAAAGGTAAATGTTAATCTAGTTTCCACTGATAATACGTACCTAGAAGCCACTAAAGAGTGCAGTAAGGACAGTTATTACATGGACAATACTGATAGGCACTGCATTTTCAACAAAAATTGCATATAATCTAATGGGGCACTACTTCAAACAGACATGTCTAGCACATTTTATTAGCAATAAGGATATCTCAAATGAAAAACAAAAGCATTAAAATTTACCTCAAGAATTTCCAGGTTAGGGCATCTCTGCAGTAACTGATAATGACCTTCAGTATCCAGCAGAGCATAAAGGAGATCCAATTTTTTAAGTCTGGAAGCGACAGGATATACAATGGGCAATTCTGCTTTGCCGAGGTAAGTAAGACCCAAGCGGCACAGCCTACTAGGGAATACAACTTTGGCATACCTTTCCAATTGCTCATTAAAAACACCTTCACCAACCTGTCCAGGGGGCTCACTAAACGATCCCCCACAGAACTCTTCCAATGAAGCTGCTGCTCGGAAAAAACCTATAAGGTCTGAGACATCGCAATCACTAATTTTCATTGAGGCCAAAGACGGGCATCTTCTTGCTATCAGTTCAAGGTCTCTAGATCTGACTTTCATGAGATCAGTCATGTAGAAATTCAAACTTTCAAGAACTGTATTGTTCATTGCAAGCTCATTCAGCCATTCTCCATCATTCTCAATTATTGAGCTCTCTTCCAAAAGCAAGTTTCTCAAATTCCTACAGAGAAGAAAAAAAGTGTAGAATTAGCAAACAGAGTTTCATATTCTCAAACTAGAGTTAGCACTTGCAATCCACAATGCATAAAAGAAAATGATGTTACAGCAGTACCATTTACTTTATCCAACTTGTGCTCGGAATTCTTCAGGTGATATTAACTAATGAACCTATTGGAAAGTCATTTTGATATATCTATAATATTTGTTTACTTTTTCCTTTCTTTATATGTTGGAGCCCACTAAAAAACATGGTGGAAGTTCTTTTATACTTCCAAAACCCTTGAAACGAGACTTACAAACAAATTGTCAAGACAGACAAGAACTTGAAGTTTCTTAAGCTCCTTTCTACAGAACCATACAAAAAAATGGTGTAACCACTTTATTGTTTTCATTGACCTAACACCTTTCTGAGCACCAATAGTTAAAAAACTTTTAACCATACAAAACTGTTCCCGGTTCACTATGAAATGTTTCGATCAGATTAGTTAAAAAGACTTTTAAGGCCTCCTATGACTGTCCTATTTGCTGGGTCATATCTCATAATTAAGCTACAACATTTTGCAGAAAATAATTCCTTGCCGAGTCATTCAGTATTTCGATTCCACAAACATTGGTATGCATGAGGTGCGCAGAGTATATAAGTGGTAGAGTGGAAGTAACGACTAATGATGAAAATTTGAAATAAAATAAAATCGAAACAATGCCTGTGTCATCCTAATCAGCAAGCTTACAATTGGACCAATGAACAACTATTATTTGGTGAAAAAACAGGATAAAAGAAAATGAATATAGCGAGCTGATTCGGACATACGAACTCCAAATCGTCGCCAAATCTCATTGAAAATGAAAAGTCAAACTTATGCATCGGGAAACCACATGTATACGCCACCTACTTAGAGTTCAACCATTCAGATCCAGCAATACTGACAATCATCACCACAACAATGATAAATAACAGAAATTCAAAAAATTAATGACTCGAATAAAACTCTTCCAAGAGATCAGCGTATACAAAAAATTCAAGTGAAAAAAAACGGAATATGTCATCATATATTCATATCAATAACAGAAATTACCAAATACAGATGAAAGCATAAAACTGAAATCAATTCATAAATCACATCACATAAAAACAATAATTAACAGAAAGCAGTGTTCACGTTTTACTACCTGCAGAATTTGCCTATACGCAAAAGCCCATCGGTAGAGAAACCCGAGCACTTATCCAGTCTCAAAACTTCCAGAACCTTGCCGAGCGACGTCGCGAGAAGCTCGAGATCTGAATCCTTGACAATCATCCGCCGGAAGTGCAGCACCTTCATCCTCCCGAAAGACCTGATAATTTCCTCCACCCAGGGCGTGACGAATCCGCCCCAGTCCTCTTGAATCAGGTTGAACATGGCGGCGCGTGGCTTGCCCTTGAGCTTCAGCGACTCCAGATGGGGGAACCGGCGCGACAGCCGCTGCGGCGTGGCGGTGTAGCAGAGCGCCATGGTCACGTGCTTGCGCGTGATGGCGTCGATCTCGTACCACCGCTTGCACACCAGCGACACCGCGTCCCGGTCGCGCGGGTCCTGCACGTACGGGATCACGCACTCCCATACGGTGTCGTACGCGCCGCTGCTACTTCCGCTGCTGCTGACTCCGCAGCTCCGGCTGCTGAAACCGTTCGGTCTCTTCGATTTCCTCTCATCCATTCCTCGCAATTACTCTCGTCTACAAATTAAGCATCGCAAAAAAACACAATAAACGAATAAGAGAATGGTTTGGCTGTGAAAAGCTGTGAGATTGATGAATTCGGAGACTGATCGAAGAGAAAATAATGAGATAAACGAAGGCTGGATCCTAGGGTGGGGTAGGCGGGGGGGGGGGGTCAGGAGTAGGGTAGGGGTGGTTTTGGGAGTGATTGTGGTGTTGATGGAGGGCAATGGGGAGATGGCTTTGAGTTTCTGTGCGGCTGAAGAAATGGGTGAGAGGGTTGAGGAGAGGACAAAAGAGGCGAAAGGTAACCAATTGGGGGAAGCGGACGTCAGCCTCACCCCAATCTCATTATAGACTATATATATGCTATGTATATGTGTGTGTTTTTCACTGGTGCATCACTTTTTGTGTCCAATATTCAATTTCAATTAATTCATTCCACAAAATTCTTTGCAGTTATAAATTTAGTTAAACAAAATTCTAAAACTATCAGTGACCATCTCGCTCACTTCAATTTTTTTTAATGTTTAATTAATTAAAATTTTCCCCCATAATTAATATCTATACTATATTAAAAAAGTCAATATTTAATTTCAAAATGATTTTAAAATTGAAGGTTTATTTATAGATTATATTTTTTCTTTTTATTTCTTTTTTCTTTATCATCTTATTTTTTTATTTTATTTCTTACTAAAATTACGACAAGAGGTTTAATTTGATATATTTTATGTAAATATTTGAGTTAATATATAAAAATTTTATTTATTTAAATATTGAAGTTTTAAAAAGTTCACTATCTTTTCTCATCTTCTTTTAATAAATCTATTTTTTTTTCATAATGTCGATTTGTATTATTGAGAATTCTTCTAATTTTTTTATTTTTTCAACATTCAGCCCATATATTTTTAGTTACAATTAATTTTTTATTATATTTACAATTATGATAATTGAGTTGGTATTATTTTTAGATAAATATAGAACATAAAAACTTTCCTCCGTGCATTGAAAGGGTGCAAATACTATAATTTGAGTTAATAACCTGTAAGATACTAAACTTTCATCAAATTTTGATTCTGCATACAAACTTTGAAAAGTATGTAGTGTGGTGATTACTGAACCATTGATTTAATCTGATTTTATTACCAATCGAGATTCCGATCAATTTTACTACTAACATGGCGAGGCGAATAATTTGATTTTACATAATTTCGAAAAGTAGTTACGATGTGACATCACATACGTCGTTTAATCCCCCCCCTCCCCGATTATGCTGCATCACTTATTCAGCTAGTCATGTCAGCATTAAATTTGATCGAAATCTCAATTGATAGCAATTCACTTAAATCAATAGTTGAGTAATTATTACGTTAAATTTTAAAGTTTGTACGTAAAATTAAAATTTGATGAAAATTCAGTACTTACCACGCTACCTTTTAAAGTTTGTATGCAAAATTAAAATTTGATCAAAGCTCAATAGTTACCAAACTATCTTTTAAAGTTTGTATGCAAAACTAAATTGTGATGAAAGTTTAGTAATTATCACCCTATCTTTTAAATTTATATGCAAAATCAAAATTTAATTAAAGTTGATGATTTAAGGGTAATTAACCCTTAATATCTATTCTAATCCGATCATATATTTTGATGAGTTATTAATTGTTCGATGAGTTTATTCTACACACTCAATCATAAAACTATATAACTATTTTATTATTACTTTTAATTATAATATCTTCAGCGATTTTAAATTATTATTATAAAAATTCAAAATACGAGAAATTAGTAAAATTACAACGATTTAAATCGGTGAGAAGTTTCTGAAATTGCTTAGACCGTCAGGTTTTTATACAACATTAAAATAGTTTGCAGCTATATAGACCCCTAGAGATCTATAAAGCAATTGATGATAATTCCTTGAAATTGTTAAGATTTTGTTGTCATGACATGGTACGTGCGTTGAAATATAGTAAAATTGATATTTACTCATAGCGAATAAAAAAAAGGAGTTAATTGCACGTAATTGCATCAATTTTAGCAAAAATTCATTTTTACCGCATATTTAAATTTTTTTAATAAAATACACGAACTTTAATAGTTATTCAATTTTAATTTCGATGAGCCATGTAGACATATATATAGACATTATGTAGACGTCACATGGATGACACGTAAACGCCATGTCATTTTCGGTGAGCCACGTAATCATCATGTCAATTTTAAACTTGAGAAAAATAAAATCGGAGTCAAAATTGAACAACTAATAAAGTTCGTGTATTTTATTGATCTTTTTTAGGAACACGTCAAAAATGGATTTTGGCCAAAGTTGGTGTATTTAGTTACATGCAATTATCCCTAAAAAATACAAATTCTAGTATTTTTTTAAAATATATTTTTAACAAATTATATAAAAAATATAATAATTTTATCTATATGTCAAAATTAATGACCTATAAAACGAAGACCACGTTCATTTTCTCATAGTCGATCGCTCCATTTAGACCTTTTAAATTAAAAAAAATATAAAAATTAAATTAAATTAAATTTCCTATGTCACATACGACCATATCTTCACAAGGTCATCGATATATTCAAAGTTTTAAGCAATTTCCTTTAAGCTAAATATTTCAATGGCTTATTGTGAAACAGTTTAAACAGAATCATTCTTTATCTTTTACAGTACAAGACTTTTAAGAGCTTATGCTTACCTTTTTATCTTTATGTATGTATAAAGTATGTTGTTGAAAAGGAATTAATAGTTCTTTTTCAAAATAAAATAGTTTCGGAAGTAGGATGCTCACTTATTTTCAAATCTACTATTATGTCATCATTCTTATAAATTTGATTTGAAATAGACTCGTTGTTTTTTGTTTTATCCCAATATTCAAGAATTTGTTTTTTAAGCAAAATCTTAACATCTTCTAGAGTTTACCTTGCAAGTTGCAACAAATGTTTCGAGTCTTTTAAAGTTCGGTTGTCTTTTATTTTTATTATACTCCCTCCGTCCCTGAAACAAGTTCATCTTTTTTCTTTTTGGGACGTCTCTAAATAAATTAATCTTTCTTTCTTTCCATTTTTGGACAACTATCTCACCACTAATAATATTTTATTTATTCTTACTTTTCACTTTTTTAACACTTTCAATGTTAATTACTAACATTTTTTCACCTTTTCCACTATAATACACTTTACCACTTTTCCTTAAAACTCGTACCGTCTTCAAAGATGAAGTTATTTTAGGGACGGATGAAGTAGTTTTTTAGCAATTCTTCAACCTTTCTTAATTACATGGTCAAATGCAAATTCTTACAGTATAATAAATTCTCTTATATGTAATTTATGTTGTTTATTGATGCTATACTATCAAAATGTAAACTTTAAGTAATGATTGTACACACTTATATAATAATATTAAAAGTAATTATTTGTGTGAGCCTTAGTTAGACCATCTTCTTCAATAAAGATTTCAAATTGACGTTGAGCGCTATTTTAAGACAGATATGCACTCTAAGCCCGCTCTATTCTGCTGTGCAATTTTAGTGCAATAAACAGTGTTGCCTTATATATAAAGTAACAATATTCATATCACTTTTATTTATTTATTTATTTATTTATTATTATTATTATTATTATTATTATTATTATTATTATTATTAATTGGTATAAATGAAATTGAAATTTTCTTTATCTTAGTTTAAAATTTTTTTTTTTTGATAAGGAAAGAGTAAATTTATTAAGAGGAAAGGTACAAGAAGTACCGAACACGGGCCAACCCGCAGGAAACAACAAGAACGAGATAAACAGCAACCGAGGATGCCAAAACAGCCACAGACCAAGGCTAGCCATGAAGGTTAACAAATGCAAACCATCTGCAAAAGTCTGAGTTGGGTAGATTCAAATTGAGAGCCAAACTCCAACCCCAAATTCTAGTCTTGATTTCGGCAACCATTCTCTCCTTAGTCCAAGAACCTTGATTGAAAATGCAATCGTTTCTCTTCTTCCAAATGCACCAAACAGCGCAGCTCCAAACAGCGGTTAAGAACTTGACATCTTCCTTATTCCCAAGGTTAACAAAGGCATTAAAGTGAGTCTTCGCCTTAAGATGAAAAACGACTTGCTTACCCATCCAAAGGATCAACTCCTTCCAGACTTCTTCAGATTTTGAGCAGGAGAAAAAGAGATGCTCAATGGACTCTTCCTTCTCCTTGCAGATCACACAAAGGTTCGGAGCCTGAATTGCCACCTGCCGGCGGATAAGATTGTCAATGGTTGGTAATAGTCTAAACAATTGGAGATGCCCTCCTTTGGATATATTTCTTTTACCCGTATATTTTTCATACAATCAGGGTCCACCAAGATATAATGGATAGACAATTGACTAATTGAAACCTCAATTCTCCAAACCAAACTACCATCCATCCTCCAAACTCAAACCCACTAATGAGCAAGAAAATGAGAAAAAGATAAGAAAAAGAAAAAAGAAAAAGATAAGATTAAAGGTTTGGGTTCGAATTCTATGTGACACAGTCTTTAAATTTCTTTATTTAATATTGTCAATAACACTTAGGGGTCGGTATGAATCTAGTAATACGTAATTAGGCTCGAACTCGACTCCAAATACCCGCAACCAAAGGAAATGTGAGACGAAAACTAAGGGGTTGGGTTAAATTCCCTATATATAATGTTCATTTCTTTTCTCCTTTTCTTCTATTCACTTCTTAAAGTACCGATTCAAATAAAAAACAGTAGTTTCTTTTATTCGCATTAATGGATATTGAATTATATAGATGGATACCTAAACTTCATTTGTATTAATTTATCCAAACATATCAGAACATAATGTTTGCTTGGTTGCGTACAGCTATGGTTACAATTTATAATCATAATAAAGATAACATAAATAAGTAATGAGGTTGGGTTCAGTTAATAAGAAACATTAATGTACAAACAACTTTATTCAACCAATCACAACTACCATCTCTACACACGCACACGAACTAAGCTAACAACAGCTTTATATTTAGAAATAAAGTAATGCAAGATACTATATGAAAAGCTTTTTTTTATATATTACAACCCAAAACTTTTAGTTATTTTAGTATTTAATTTGAGTACATGTAAAATAGGAGTATTATTTATTCCATCTGTATAATCTTACTTGGCACCTGAAATTCTTAGCTAGAATAGCATATGTTTTTTTTGTATTTGTCACTTTCAATAAAACATAAAAATGTAAGAATAAAAGGATGAATACTTGGACTAATTGATCATTTCAATTTAAGTAGACTAATCATTTCAAAGTTAAGTTTCCAAAAATAAATGTTATTTCGAATACGACTTTGCACCAAGATCGAGAAAATATGTGAACGGTTTTGAATGGTTAATGAATTGAATTTAGCAAAATAACTTTAATCATCTCAAATCAGCATTTTAAAAAAAAATCTTTAATCATCTCAAATCAAGCTACAGCAAAGCTTGGAGATTTCCCTATTTCTCTTGAAATTAAAAGTCTTTTTTTTTTTTTTTATGTAATCCAAATATACAGGATCGGAGCAACCTAAAATGGAGATCTAAAGTTCTGAAAGATACAAAACATATAGTCCAAAATAATCAAGATATATAATGAAACAAATAACAAATTCAATGTCTCAAACTAAAGCAAGAAATACTATGAAATAAATTTGAAACCCAAAATCAAAATTATTTTAGTTATATGACTATATCATCGTCTCTGGTCGACAAACGACATTTCATTTGCAATCTTTCGCGGTAAATCAATAATATATACTAGGTCGTAATTAACTATTCCCTCCGTCCCACGAATCTTGACACATTTTCCTTTTTGGGTCGTCCCACGAATCTTGATACGTTTCTATTTTGGATAATAATTATTACCTTCTCTCTCCTACTTTATCACATTTATTACTTTCTCTCTCCTACTTTATTACATTCTTTCTCTTACTTTATCACTTTTATACTTTATTAATTACACACTTAAAATACTAATTTACAACTCCTTAATTTCCGTGCCGAAATCAAACGTGTCAAGATTCGTGGAACGGAGAGAGTATATAAGTAATATAATAGAAACAGTAATAATGCTGTTGATATTTATATCCTTTTCTTTTCATAGTCCTTGGAATGTATACAAAGTTTATAAAATTAATAAAAATCATTTTATTTTCAATCAAGTTAACTGTTTTGAGAAGACCTTTCAGTTTAGTTGTATCTAAAATGGGGAACTGGGCCTTATAATGCGTGTTGGGAATTTCGACATATCGACGTAGATCAATCATATATGTTGTTACTTCTATTATTATCAAGAAAGACCATACTCCAATATATTAGTACTCATTAAATAAGAAAATTTTCCGATTTAGAATCTAGAAGATAAATGAGTCATTTATTAGAAAGTGTTAAGAGATAAACTACACAGTTTTGATTTTTAAAAAAAAGGGTTAAGCAGTAACTTTCCGTAAATTTCAATTTATAGCCTAAGTTTTAATTTATTTTTTATATAGTCTAAATTTTGAGAAATTATTTAATTATAACCACAATCACATGAAAATTATGACAATAGGTCTTCTTTATCGAAATTAAGCATGAAATGATGACTGATTGCCACGAAATCAAATCCTAATGTATTCTACACTAAAGGAGATTTTCAACGATACGTAGCCCATCGTCGCCAGACCACTGGTGAAGTTGGAATCACGTCTGAAAGTTGGCATCGTTACACTAACTTTCAGGCGTGTGATTCCAACTATAGCGGTGGTCCGATGACGATGAGCTACCTACCGTTGGAAACCTCTTTTCATGTAGAATACATTAGGCTCTAGCTAGTTTGGTGGCAAAGCGATCATCATTTTAGCTGTAATTACGATGAAGAATATACTACTAACATAATTTTGGTGCAATTATGGCTATAATTAAATAGTTTTCAAAGTTCAGACTATACAAAAAATAAATTAAAATTGAGGCTATAAATTGAAATCTTTTGAAAATTCATGCTATAAATTATTATAATTAACCAAAAAAAAAAATACAAACACAAAAGTATGTAGAAATATCAATTTTTAAGTGAAGGGACAATTTTTGTTTTTAAATGACAAAATATATGTGAAATTAGTGACACTCTTAATTTTTCATTTGGTGGTCGACTGACTAATGCATTAATTTGTTAGTTGATAAATACATTTTGAGCCATCGGTGTCAGTGTGTTACGAGTTTAATACAAATTTTATCACATTCAAAGATTTTTTGGTCCCTTAATTTAAAGATGAATATTCTACGTATTTGAAGTCTCAATGATGAAAAGTACTCCAAATGCTTGAAACGAACCTACCAAAATACGACTAAAAAATTCATGCATTTTCTTCTTTTAATTAATAGTCGTTCTAGCTAAATTGGTCTATTTTCATGCAAGTAAAGAGTGGCATAAATATATGTATGCTTCGTAATTTTGAAAATCAATGTAAAAAAAAATGAATTTGATCTTTGAGGTCCCAAATTGATAGCTATTTTTTGTTTCGAGTTCTTTAGTGTTTCAGTGTTTGAATATTAATTACAACATTTTTCTCTTTTTGGAATATAATTCTCAAACAAAAGTGGATCATCCCAAACATTTGGAATAGTGCAGATGATCCCTTCACATGGTGACACTCTATTAATAATTTCCAATGACTTAACCATAAAAGTATAGTATTTTCTAATTATGAGTCGAAAGAAAATTATTGACTTCTTACAGCTATGATAAAAAACATTTGGAAATCAAACTTTAGAAAGTAGGCCCATGGTTTTGTTTGGAGCAGTAACTTAATTTGTCAAGCATCACTTTTTATTCATGTTAATAATTAGATGATAAACAGTCGAAGGTGAATTACATTATTTATATATTAATCACTTTTGTCTATTTCACCATCATAATCACCCAAATAATAGTGAAACTGAATCATCAGCGTCTAGACTAATAGTCTAATACAAATCCTAGTATTAGGAATTTAGGAGACGTGTACAAACAGGAAATTTAAGGAGACTTGCAATTTTATACATTTTTTATTCTTTATTTCTAGAACTTCCTACATCAATTTACAGCTGCCTGGCCAATTTTGTGGACTTGATATTTTCAACCACATATTATAGCTTTTTATGCTCTAAATCCACTTGTAATTATTTAATTTCCCGCATGTAGGCCAGCGTTGGATTAAACAATTTTAACCTTTGGCCCAAACATAAACTTTGCTTTTTTGTAGTAATTATTTTTTAATATTCTCCAATATATATGATGCCGAGTGATAAATAATCATACGAATCAATTCTATTTTGACTAAAAGATTTGAATATGAAACTGATCTTTGTGGACCTTCAACTCCTATTTTATTAAAAATTTTGTTGTGTCATCTGTAATGTGAATATGTGATACTAATTTTTTTTTATGGAATTTGAGTATCATTTGTGACAATTTTTTTTATGAACTTTGAGTATCATTTTATACTATTGGAAATTAGGGCTGATAATTTTCGACACGATACGAAATCGCACGAAATTAATGAATTAGTGACACGCACGATAAGGTTCGGGTCCTTATCGGGTCGACTTGATAAGGACCTGATAATTTCGTGTCGAGTTCGGGTCGGGTTCGGGTAATCCGATAGAATTAAATTTTTATTAAAAATTTATTTTTAATTTTTTATTCACGATTTTTTTCTACACTTTAGTTTAGCCTTTATTAAATATTTGCTTGTATTTTTTATTATTATTATTGATGTGAATGAATTTGGGCAAATCAGATTGTTATCAGATTAGCTCCAAATTCATGTTGTTATCAGGTTGTAATCAGATCGTGTTGCTATCGTGTCGTGTCAACACGCTTTGAATCATGTTGTTATCGGGTTCGTGTCGAGTTCGGGTTTGGTCTCATTAGGTCGGATCGATATCAGGTCGACACGATAACGATCCGACCCACACGATTTGTCAGCCTTATTGGGAATATATTTATTGTCTGTAAATCAGATATGGCATTACAGCAAATCATCTTTGGGAAGGTGGAGTATTTTTTTTTTCCAGCAAAATTATTCCGTATTCTAGACCTTGGTGAAACAGACTTCATGAATAATGCACTTAAATTACTAGTTTTTTCTTTCCTTTTTGGTTTCAAGTTGCCAAAAAAAAAAAAGTTAGTTGGCATGGCTCAATCAAACAATGACTGACACATCTATACTTGCATATATTTATGAATTAAAAAACAAAAACAAATACACATTTATTCATTGTTGGGTCCCTTGCTCCTGTAGAGAATCAGCAACATAATATCAGTGGATCTCATTTTAATTATCTTGAACTAATAATTGTATAACTTCATCCTTAATTTTCTAAAGATCGAGTTCGAGGCCTTGTTTAATTAATTTGACAAATAAGACAATAATTTTGTTTAATTGAATTAGGGTTTTCAATTACACAATCAACAACTATCAGTTCAAGAATATACCTTCGCGATTTTCATTTTAGTTCGGTTATTTATTTGAATTAAAAAATTCAATTTGGCATATTTATTCTTCTGGTGAGCTAAGAATGTTAATATAGATTTTTATTAATTAGAAAGAAATACTAAGAAACTACAAGTAAAATCTTTTAGTATTTGTTCGGCTCACTTTAAAATTAAATCAAATAAAAACAATGGAACTCTATGATGTTTTTTATTATTATTGCAGTTTTTTAAAGGGCAAATTGGAGTTCTATAAAGTTAACGTATTACTTCACTCGCATTTCTATTTCAATCTCATGCATCAATGCATGTACCGATTAAATTGTATTGTTGGTATTAAAATAAGATTAAGTACTTTAAAAAAATAAAAGATCACATGGAAAGGAATCGGTGAATTCTGAACTCAGCAAATTTGTACGTAATGACATTGTTTAAGATTAATAAGACTAAAATAATATAGGGAGTAATTAATACGTATCTTTTTGTTGTATATATTATCAAATAATCATCTCATAAATCATAACTTCCTAGTCTTCCAATGTGTCGGATAAGACTGAATAGCCTACATCGAGTTATAATTTTTTTTTGGGTTAATACTATTTTATGTCTTAAACTTTCAGCATTTTCTATAAAATGTCCCGAACTTTTAACTTTTTTCATAGAATATCCCGCTATACAAAATTCGGCGATGAAAAAATAATAAAAAATCTTGAATTTTCAGCATTTTCCACCAATAGTGGTTTTTCAACAATGGAGATTTTCAAAATATTTCATCTGTGCAAGATAAGTTATCTTTTCTGTCACCAAATTTTGTATAGCCGGACATTTTATGGAAAAAGTTGAAAGTTCGGGACTTTTTAGAAGAAAATGAAAGTTCATGATATTTTATGAAAAATGCTGAAAGTTTGGGACATAAAACACTATTAACCTATTTTTTTTTGGAAGCATATACATCGACAATTTGACATCGAGTCATAATTGATTTCAATAGGCACAAGTTTTTTTTTTTTTTTTTTTTTTTTTGTATTTTCAAAAAATTTACGCATAAATAATCTTAAGTAATCTACTTGCTAGCTATATGATCAATTGATATGCATTTACAGCAAAAACATGAAAATTTATGTGAGATAGCAACATTTTTATGACTTGGACATGACATCAACAGGCCTCCAATTAGAGTGTCTACACGCACAATGTTACATCATCGTTTTATTTATTGACTAGTTTATTCTTATAAACTAGTCAATATTGAATACAAATCCTATCAATATTTTGATAATTAATCTTCTGGGTATGAATCTCGAGAGTCATTTAATCTTATTTATTTGGATTGAGATCCTCTCAAAAATATTTTAGTCGCCGCACTTTGACATCATCAAATATTTCATTGGTAAATTGTTTTCCCCTAAAAAAAAAAGTAAAATGATTTTCAAATAGAAAATAAAAAGTGGCTGTGGTTCAGGTTGCCGCCTATTTGGGTATTTTGCAAAGTTTTTATTTGAAAGTGATATATACATATCAATGGTATGGTTGAGCAAAGTAGAAATATAATAGCATTCGCAGCGGAGCTCACGTGAGCCCCCTGCCGCTGGCGAGCCAAGGTGGCAGGAGGTGCGGCTCTTGAGAGCGCACCGGAAGCGGACAAAGAGAGAGAGAAAGCGTGTGAGAAATATCGATAAATAGAAAAAATAAAAATAGAATAAATTTAAAGTGAGCGCGCGTTGAGACGTGGCTCGATTGCTGCAAAGCTCGATGGCTCAGACCCACCTGCGAGCCCAAAGCCTAATGAGTTTGCTATTTCCTTTGACCCAAAAATAAGTAGTAATACTAATGATCTATTTGATACTAATAAATTGAAAAATGCAAATTACATACTGCATTTGGATTTTAAAAAAGACTACAGTTTGTTAAAATAAAATTAGTACAACTCCCAAACTTTTCTTGCTAAAAAGTTGCTATTTTATTTTTCATCTATTGTAAATCAATTTCAATAAATGAAATTATATTCAATAAATCTTACTATTTATGTACTATATTACTTGCATGATTAGGTACTGTTCTAAGTCAAAAGATGTTTTAAATACATTGAAGCAAAGTTTTCACTTGACTTTTAACCCCCTAGAGTTTAATTAAGCTATTGCTCTAATCGATTTTTAGGCGATTTTCATTTTGGCTACAGTGACTTTTCGATCAAATGTTTTATAGATTTTTTTTTAATCTTTTTTCTTGAATATGAATCGACCGGGTCGGCCAGTTAACTAGTTTTCGACTATTATTCCTGAGATATGCTCAAATATTTTGTACTTACCCTTTTTTATTTATTTAATGTTTTATTTCAACCAAAAAAAGAAAGAAAATGATGAACAGAGCAGCCTAGCTAGTAGCTACTACCTTTTCCTTGGCTAAACTTATTTCAAAATCTCATAAGCTCCAAGTGCTTATAAGATGTAATTTCTTAAGATCTTATAAATTATCAAAGCGTTTGAATTATTGATCTTATAAGCTAGAAAGAGAAATTTTTTGTTAGAGAGCGAAAATCGAAAAGAAATGAAACTAGAATGATATATAATGAAAATAAAAAAAAAATCATAGTTTAGTTATTTTTGTAAAATGAGTGTTGCTTATAAGAAAATGAGAAAATAAATTGGTGTACAAGAATTTATTTTTTGGGGAGCTTATAAGCTCTTAGTTTTACAACTTATAAGCTCTTTAGGACTTATTTTGCCAAACACTCTTAAAGAGCTTATAAACTCCTAAACAACTTATAAGTCGTTTTAAAGAGCTTATAAGCTCCCCACCTCCCTTGCTGTTTTTAGCCTTGGGCTGAGTCCCCACGTTATCTCACATACTGGGGTGCTAATTTTCGGGAAGAAGTATGCGGTCCTTGGCGTAGGCTCTTCCCTGCTTTTTTTTTTTTCAATTTCGAGGGATAGTTTTCAGGGCGATGGTCAGGCTGGAGCTTTGGGAACTGTCTTGCGCTTTGAGTTTACTCTGCTCGTGCAATGGTCCGACCGGAGTACGGGCGAAGTTCTCTCTTTATTGTTGGCGTCGTTTGTTGCTCTTTGTTAGACGGATACTCTTTTTCCCCTTTAAGATTTTTCCCTCGCAGGTTTTTCTCAAATAGGTTTTAATGAGGCCCGGTACTAATTTGCTCATATGTGCTCTTAAGGGTTTCTCTTAGGTTTTCTTTTTTCTTCCTTTTCAATAAAATCGCATTTTAATTAATTAAAGAACTTATAAGCTCAGTCAAACACCCTCTTAGAAAATGAATAACCATCGAACTTTTGATAGTTTTAGTACTCCATTATTAAGATTAAAAATGTTGTGTTTGTGATGGATTAGATAATAATAATAATACGTAGTGGAAATAAAAATTTGGCTCCGAGTAAATTAAATTAAATTGGAATATGAATGGGGAGAGGAGACAATTACACAAAGACAGTTGAGTGAAAGGTATGTGTCTATGGCTCTCTCTTTCAAAAAAAAAAAAAAGGTATGTGCCTACGTAAATCTAGTATGAATATATTGAATAGTTGGAGGGCTAGGAATTTATGTATTTAAATATTGCTTTGATTGCGGCAAGACAAGGTGAGAGGGAGAGCAAGGACCACTTCACTATTTAACTCAACCATTGATAGTTTGGACCTTTGGTAGTCACCTTCATCATTTTAATTGTTTTGTTTTTTATGAGAAAAAAATTTATTTTTTATCTACCACACTTAAGACACTAAATATCATTTTCTTAATTCTCGTGCCGAAAAAAATTGACTTAAGATTCGTGGGAGGGAGAGAATATAATTTTATTAAACTTCTGAATCACCAAATACAAGTTCATACATTCTGCATGGAAAACTCAAAAGGTCAATCTCAACCTCTGTGAAAAGGCTTTTATAATCTTTTTTAATGTATTACTCCACTTGAAAAGGCTTCATGCAATTATACTATAATAATTTTTGTTAAAATAAATATAATTAAATAAAAAATAGAAAATATTAAAATTATACATTGATTTAAATAAAAAATTGAAGGCAAATGAGTACTTGTTTCGTGGACGGAGGGAGTATTATATATTGATTTAATGTTCCTTAAAATAATTAAAATTATATAACATACTATGATTCTATAATATTTAGATAATTTCATATTAATAATGATTAATTATTAGATAATTTTAGTAACTTAAAAAAATAAAAGAATCAAACATTAAAAAAGAAAAGAAAATTAAAAGTGTTTAAAGTGAGGTTTCTAGTTTCAAGGAAAATATTACTTCATGTCTTTTATATTTATTCATAATTTTCCTTTTTGATACGTTCCATAAATTTATGCACACATTTTCTTTTTTGTACGTCCCCAAAATTTTTGCACGCTCTATTTTTAAACAGTATTCCACATATAATTTGGACAATTTTGCCCTTTTAACGTACACTTATATATTTACCTATAATCCAATTAACAATACTCTTAATGTAAAAAATATAAATGATTCAATATATTAAAACCTTAAATTATCATAATTTGTTCATTTAAAATCCATGTGTAACATATCACATAGTATCAAATTAAAAGTTCATTTACGATCTTTCATTCGAGACGTATATTACACATCTAAATATCACATTCATTCAAGATGTATATACTGATTTTATATTTTACATAAAATATGATATTAATTTCTCCATGTGATAATAAATTAGCACTATAACGATGTTTGTGATATACTCATATATACCACGAACGAGTTCGTGTCTAGCCATTGTCATAATACTATGCAAGTCATCCCCAACAATATCAGCATTCATAGTTTTCGGTTTATTAATTTACTTTCTCTACATAGTTTGTTGGAGACGAACGATTATTTGATGTGAAACTTAGTGTGAAATAGATTTGAGTTGTGGTTTAATTTTATATATATTGTTTGATGTGAAACTTAGTGTGAAATAGATTTGAGTTGTGGTTTAATTTTATATATATTGTGCATTGTATGAACGTAAAACTAGTTTACACCTTAAAAGTAAACTATTATAACTAATCAATTATATATGATATATAATAGTTTAATTGTAACTATATCTTTTCGTAGCATCGCACGAGGTGGCGGTATTTGCAGTACTCCATTCGACCCGATTAATTTGATCAATATTCATTTTTGTGTTGTTTCAATTAACTTGATCATTTTTTTATATGGTATTTTTTTTTCTTTATTTATTTTTTCACTTATTGTTATATTAAATACTAATTTCTTAAAATTCGCGTCGAAAAGAAAGTAATCAAACTAGTTGGCCGGAAGGGAGTTGATGAATGTGAAGTTTTTGAATGTAGTTACTTAATACGTTACCCTTTTCCGCACCACACATCATAACAGTAGTGAGATTAGCTATCGGAAAAGGAAACTTGTTTGGAAGTTATGCAGCAGTAGCATTCATCGTCTTAATTAATAATCACCTTTGAATTTTCAACGGAGCACCTCAACTTATTCATCGTCTACGCTAATTTCATATCTTATAGTAATATAAAACGTATTTTGCTAGATAATATTAATTGTTGGTATTACTTATTATGTTACTCCCTCCGTCCCACTGTATATGAGACCTTTTTTTGGACACATATATTAAGAAAAATGTATTTTGTTTGTAGGTGAAAACGTAAAAATGTGTTTAAAGGATAAAATTTTTATCAAAAAAGAAAAGAATCTCACTTGCTGTGGAATACCTTAAATAGAAAGAGTTTCGATACAGCGGGACGGAGGGAGTATTACATATAGTAATTGAGATAGTTTTATACGCATACAATATTAACTTCAAGAAAAACTCAAAATAATGGGAGAGAGATTACCGATGGCTCAACTTATTTTTTTTCTTTTGAAACAGAAGATGTGTTGTAGGCTCAACTTATTCTTTTCACATTTGTTTTTCTTTTTTGGGGATACAAGAGGGGTGGAATTGATCCGATCAAATGTAATAAATATTCAATTTTTAATATAAAAAATATATTTTTATTCTTTATATATTTTTCATTTTTAAAATTTTAATGTATATATATTGAGAACAAAAAATTCATTAAATGTTTGTATTATTCATTTATTAATTGAATAATAATTTATCACTAAATTTTCTTTAAAAGTCATCATTAAGTGGATATTTATAGTTTAAAAGAATGATAATTTATTTTAATTAAAATATACTACAGTCTATAAGTTTTCATTCCATTTTATGAAACATGTTAACTTATTTAAATAAAACATGTTAAATTATTTAAGATAAAGCACATTTTTATTCTTAGTATTGTACCTATTTTATCTTCATTGATCCGAATCAATCCAAATGGTTTTACCCTTTCTTTTTTTCCTTTTTCTTTTCTGATTTTAGGATGTCAGTTTTTGAAAGTCGCACGCACACTGTGAACTTATATATAGATGTTGTAGAGGATATTTACTTTGCATGATTGATTATATATATACATGATTGAATATTTTTATCCTTAAGTGTAGGATTTCTTTAATCCCACATTTTTCATGGGATAAGAATCAAACAAAACTAGCTTAAACCTTAAATGATAAAACTAGTTTGAATGACATAAATAATATAGGGCATTGAGATATCCCAAAGTTTCAATTCATCTAAGTAAACATGAGATTAACCTCACTATTTTTATTTATCAAGGTCAATTGTCCAAAGTAAACAACACTTTCTTAAATTGTATACTCATTATTCTAACATTAGATCAATAGACGCACACTTTAGATATTCTTTCAATTTTTTGTTTTGTTCAGCCTTTCAATTTTTTTTATATACATTTTTTCTTTGTTTATTTTTTTAATAATAATTCTTAAGATTTTTAAATGTACTTAAGTTTGTGAAGATGTTTGTTTGCATTTACTTTCCTATTTGTTTTTATTTTCCTAACCATTGGCTCCCCACTCTTTATTTATTTCGATTTTGATTTCTTGTTTTTTCTATTATTATACTATGCCTAACGGTACGTCGCATTTTCTTTAATCAGTTTTTCACCCTTTTTCATTGTTTTTCATTGTTCCAATGTCTACCCAAAGAAGTTGCAAATAAAAGCGAAATTTCGTTGATTTCACGACAGACAAATACAGGAAGAACAACAACAAAAAAAGGGAAAAATAAACCTAAATTTTATTCATAAAAATTCAACTGAAGAGTATGTATAGAATTTTCTTATATATAGATGAAGTAAACATGATAAGTCCGTAAATTGAAGAACTGGAGACATAAATAAATAAAGGTCTAATAATTAAAATAACAAGTAACAAAATAAATAAAAGAAGCTTGCATCATTCTCCATCACATGATGCATACATAAAAGAACATGGGTGTTGTTTCCTTTTTATGTTGCGCCACTTTTTCGTAGTGATGTCGGTATAACTCGAATTTGATATATATATATATATATATATATATATATAGATATTTTTTGGACTACGAATTTGATATTTTGTATTTGGATATTTTCGTCTCGAGTACTACTACACATTTCAAATATTAAATATTTTTATGTTTATATTTATAAAATTATTTGTTGTATATGTGAACATAAAATGTTGGCTGTATCATTATGTCTTACTTCCCATGTCCCATAAAATGTGATTTACTTCTTTTCAGTACTAAGATTAAGGAAAATATGTGAATTGGATAATAGTGGAAGAGCCCATAATTTTTTAAAAATTAAATATTACTATTTTTTATAGAAATAAGTTAATTTTAGTGGGACGATCCAAATTTTAAAACGAATCATCTTTAACGGAATGGAGGGAGTAGAATGGCTATGATAAGATTATTATGATTTAAATATATATATATATATATATATATATATATATAGGGTGGGGATCTATAAAGAATCCCTTTAGTCTAAAGATTAAAGAATAAATCCTAACCACTGATTTAGTGGTGATGAACGGTTAGATTTGTAAGTTTTAATAATTTTAAAATTTGAAATATTTACCTTTTTATTGCTGGAAAATTCGTTCAAGGGCAATATTGTATTTGACATTTATTTAGAAACTCTCATTCCTAAATTTACTCCCGTAGTTATAGGTTTCTACTCACCCATGAACCACCCACCATTTTTTAGTTCATTCACGAAAACCTACACACACCAGCACACACAGTTACACACACGCACAGGGCGCCGCTCCCTCTTGTCGGAGAAGATGGACGCCGCCGCCAATCACCTCGATCGGTTCATCGCCTTCACTCTGCTGCCACAGGACGATCACCGCCGCCGTGCCCTAGCCACCTCTCTCTCTCTCTCAGACACACACACATTGTGAAAAGCAGCAGCAAGCCACCGCCCCCTCAACAATTGAGAAAGAGGGTCGTCACCTAGGTTTGCTCTTCAATTAGGGGTCCTTTGAAAAAGATCAGGATATTTGTTAAATATTTTCTCAGTTTGGATATTACGCATTTGTTTATAAATTGATAGTTATTCTAAAATTTTAGAGACATTAAACATTAATTTGATGTTTTACAAGTGAGCCTTCAAATTGATGACTTGTATTAGGGAATTCTAGAAAGTTGCTCTATCAATGTTCAGTGCTTTGTAATTCATGGAAAAATCTTGTATAGTGAAAATTGATGAACTAAGAGATTGAAGGTTTGAGCCTTTTTGAATGCTCGTGAACGAGTTATATTCATGAATATTTGCGTTTGTGATGCAAAACACCCGAGCTAAATTCTTGAAGCAAATGCCAAGTTGAGTTAGTTACTGATGATTGTGTGCATAGTGAGTTATGGTTTCTCAAGATGAGGTAGGAAAAGAAACTGGCTGTGGTTTTTGTTTGAATAGGATCACTAACCAATTTCTCATTGATTATTCAGTTCCATAATATAAAATTGAAGATTCAATTAGCTTATGTCTTATTCAGTATATATTGTAGTTTATTTGTTAAATTTATATATTCATTCAGTATAATTTATAGTTGTATTTGTAAAATTTATTTATTTATTCAATATAAAGCCATCTATGTGTATATGTTTTGCAATAAGGTACAAACTGAAGAAAGTTGAGGTGGAAACATGGAATCCATGTCTTCACGTGAGATGATTGTTGCCCCAAACGACACACATTTTTCGTGGTTGTTCCTACCAGTGGACGGTGTAAAAAATCATTTTGTACCTAAAAAATACAATATATATATCAGGATATGATTTCATTTTATTATATTAGTCTTACTGAATGGGTCTGTACTAGCATATGACATTTATAAACTGAATAAACTTTCAATGTTTACGAATAAAGTGAAAACTGTATTGAATATATTACAAAATATGAAATACAGTCTCTGCTGAATGAACATTTAACTTATCTGAATAATTTAACATATTGCATTTATAAACTGAATAAACTTTCACTGTTTGCGAACAAAGTGAAAAATGTACTGAATATGTTACAAAATATGAAATATGAAATACAGACTCTGAATAATTTAACATATTGCATTTATAAACTGAATAAACTTTCAATGTTTGCAAATAAAGTGAAAAATGTACTGAATATGTTACAAAATGAAATATGAAATACAGACTCTGCTGAATGAACATTTAACTGATCTGAATAATTTAACATATTGCATTTACAAACTATATTCAACACATTAATATCCATATTCACAAAACTATAATTCTTATTTGATACGTTTTGAATAATATTCAAATAGAATATAATTATTGTTTATCATACCAAGAAGTTATTCAACAAATTACTATTCTTATTCGCAAAAATATAATTCTTATTTGGTACGTTTTTTAACAATATTCAAATAGAATATAATTATTGCTTATCGTACCAAGAAAGTTATTCAACAAATTACTATCCTTATTCGCAAAAATATAATTCTTATTTGGGTACATTTAGAACAATATTCTATAATGTATAATTTTTGTTTATCGCACAAAGAAAATTATTCAGCAAATCAATATCCTTATTCGCAAAAATAATTCTTATTTAGGTACATTTTGAACAATACAATACAATTAGTATTATTTATTGCATAAAGAACTAAAATTAATATTTACAAGTCTTGAAATAACTCTTGATACACAAACATACTAATGAAAAAGTTAATATGGTACAAACACACTAATAAGAAAAATAAAATGCTACATAAATTACTAATTTTATTTGAGCGATTAGGACTTCAATTCTGCCTGCATAATTAATTAATGGATAAAAATATATATAAATTAGGGGAAGATTTTATTAGTTTGTGATTACACATTAAAATTATTTGAAGAAAAAGAAAATTTGGATGAATAAAAAACAATGTTTTACGGATTAAAACAAATAAGCAAAATATTAGTAAAAAAAAAAAGAATTGCAGAATTGTTGAAATTAAATTTATTACTAATAAAAAAGTATGTTGAATGAAAAAAAAATAACAAACAATTAAAAACGTAATGATAGGCATGCATAATATCTTCCAAAAATAAAATAATCATGTTTGACTTAAATATAGGAACACGTTAGATTGAAAAAGGGAATTACATTTTAACCCTTATCGCCTAAAATAAAGAGATCAAATCCGCCAATTTGGACCGTATGATCATCGTGCATCAATGAATAGGATTAATTCTTTATTCTTCCTACATTTAGCTTTCTTTTTTGATTCATTCCCATAATATATATATATATATATATATATATATATATATATATATAGGGGAGGGCTAGAATAAAAACACTCTTAAGTGTATAAAATATAAATGATTTTCAGCCCTTAGATCATCAAGATCTACGGTTGATTCGTAACCCTTTTGGATGAATTCGTGGTCTTGGGTTCAAATCCCAAAGGTAGCAAAAAATTATTTTTCACAATTCGTAACCATGTTGGATGAATTCGTAACCCTGTTGGATAAAATTCGTACATTAAAAAACGTTTATATTTATATTTTAAAAAGTGTTTTTACCGTAGTCCTCCCCTATATATATATATATATATATATATATATATATATATATATATATATATATATAGGGTGCAGTTATAATGAGAACCACACTTATCGTGAGAACATAAGAACCATTAAAATCAATGCATCTGCTATATAAATTAATGTATTCGCTATTAAATTTAATGCATCCGAAAATAATAAAATTTTTGTTCCCTTCAGGATTCGAACCCAAGATCTGCATTCATTCACCAAGATGATGCATCCACCGTAGATCTTGATGATCGAATGGCTTAAAATGGTTCTCCGTTCTAATTTTATTTAGTGGTTCTTATTTGAACCTCTCCTTATATATATATATATATATATATATATATATATATATATATATATAGGGGCGCGCTCCAGTGAGACCCCCTATTTTTCGTGTAACATGAGTACAATGAATAAGACATATAATACTAATGAACAAAACGTATATCTAATGAACAAGATGTATATACTGATGATTTTTTTTAAAAAATAAATTCGTAATGAATAAGACATATATACTGATGAACAGAGCCGTATATACTGATGAACAATGCAGTATATACTGATGAATAACAAATTTTAAAATATTCTGCTCCCTCCAGGATTCGAACCCTGCGAAAAAAAATCACCCTCCAGATACAATATCAGCCATAGGATTGATAAAATAAACGCACCAGATCGTGTCCTAGATCTCACTAAAATTAGGGGGTCTCATTGGAGCGGCCCCCTATATATATATATATAATACATATCATAAAACTGAATTTGTATGTTATAAATAATTAATCAAATCAATTACTAGTTCATATTCAAACCACACGATCTTGAAAGTGGAGTTTTGAACTTAATATATTGGTATTTGCAATTGGAATGTATCATTTTGTAAAGGGTTTGCTGCACAAATAAACTAAAAAAATTTATAAAGATGCCCAATGCAAGCAGTGGTGTGGGGCCCAATAGATAGAGTTAATTTGGGGTTATTTAGTTTGAAGCATTACATATGATTAGATTAGATTAATCTTATGGTATCTGATTTATGCTTAATTGTTCTAATTTTAGGGGTTTGCATGTGCATATTTTAAATTAAATCTTCTGGAAATTGGTGCGTTTTATGGTTTGTTTGATGCTTTGCAGGAGATTTGGGTTTATAGATGGAAGAATGCAATTTTGGAGATTTTTGGGCTAAAAATGGTGTTTTTAGCAGACATCGACATAGTCAGCGCCAAAGTCAAAGTCAAAGCGCCAAAGTCAAAGTCAAAGTGCCAAAGTCAAAGTCAGCGCTACTGCAGTCAGCGCTGCCGAATCCAGCTCCGCCCATTCACGCCAGCGCTGACCATTTTCAACTCAACTCATTCTTGTCAGCGCTGACCATTTTCAGCTCCGCCCATTCACGCCAGCGCTGACCATTTTCAACTCAACTCATTCTTGTCAGCGCTGGCCATTTTTCAACTCAATTCATTCTTGCCAGCGCTGACCATTTTCAGCTCCGCCCATTCACGCCAGCGCTGACCATTTTCAACTCAACTCATTCTTGTCAGCGCTGACCATTTTCAGCTCCGCCCATTCACGCCAGCGCTGACCATTTTCAACTCAACTCATTCTTGTCAGCGCTGGCCATTTTTCAACTCAATTCATTCTTGCCAGCGCTGACCATTTTCAGCTCCGCCCATTCACGCCAGCGCTGACCATTTTCAACTCAACTCATTCTTGTCAGCGCTGACCATTTTCAGCTCCGCCCATTCACGCCAGCGCTGACCATTTTCAACTCAACTCATTCTTGTCAGCGCTGGCCATTTTTCAACTCAATTCATTCTTGCCAGCGCTGACCATTTTCAGCTCCGCCCATTCACGCCAGCGCTGACCATTTTCAACTCAACTCATTCTTGTCAGCGCTGGCCATTTTTCAACTCAATTCATTCTTGCCAGCGCTGGCCATTTTCAACTCAATTCATAATTGCCAGCGCTGGCCATTTTCAACTCAATTCATAACTGCCAGCGCTGACCATTTTCAACTCAGCCCATAAATGCCAGCGCTGACTACTTTCCAGCTCCGCCTATTTTGCCAACGCTGACTACCTTTCCCAAGCATAATCATAAGAGTTCACTTTCCAGAGCTATGTTTATTCTTTCCAGCTTCGCATATTCTTGCCAGCACCATTACTTTCCAACTATGTTTATTCTTGCCAGCGCTGCCGCATGTGTATCTAGCTATGCTTATTCTCATCAGAGCTAGGTCTATAAATAGGGTTTCATTTCTATTGTAAAATCTATCTATCTTTTGCTATAGTTTGAGATTCCATCTTTGAGATCTCTTGGCATCCGAAAAATAGAATTTATTGCTTTCATAGTTCTTTTTCATAGTATTGAAAATTCATTGTTTTTAGTTAGTTTTCAATTAAGTTAAGTTTTTAGTTATTTATTGGATTGTGATTGCGTGACACAATTACACGTTCAAGACATTTACGGTATTTCGTATTTCAATTCAATTTATTTTCGTTTAATCATGTTTATGTTTTTAGTTCATGTTTATGCTTTCTTTTTAATTATGCAATTTAAATTATGCACTTTAGTTTCATGCCTAGATTAGTTTTATTTTTAATTTACAAGTACTTAATTTCTTAAGTTAGATTTTATTTAAGTTGTTTTAATTCTGCCTAGGGTTAATAATTTAATTCGCCTAGTAATTTTACAATTTGGTTTTAATTCAGTTTTAAGTTTCAGTTCTAGATTAATAATCAAACTCTTTACTGCTTTCTTTTATTACTTTTTCCACGATACTACTAGAAGCCCTTTAAAACTTTCCTTGAGAGATGACACTGGGTCAACTTACCATCACTAGAATGTCCTTGTTATATTGCAAGTCAAACTAGAGGTGTTCTAGGTTGAGTCAAATTTTGGCGCCGTTGCCGGGGAAAGTTTTAGGCGTTTTAGTTGTGTCGTTTTTACTTGCTTTATTTAATTTCCAGTTTTTCTCGGTTTTGTTTTTACGTTTCTTCCACTCGGTACGCGTAATCTGTTTGTTCAGTGTTATGCATGCAGGGACGCCGTAGTCTTAAAGGCAAATTGGTGTCTCCAACTGACGATTTCTACTCTGGCTCTGAATCTGAACCTGAAATTCCAGAGCACATCGTAGAGACAAAGGAGGAAGAGGCCAGCCCTGCCTTCAAGTTCTTCGCTGCCGAAGTCAACGCTGCCAGCTCTGCCGAAGTCAACGCTGCCAGCCCTGCCTTCAAGGAGGAAGAGGCCAGCCCTGCCTTCAAGTTCTTCGCTGCCGAAGTCAACGCTGCCAGCCCTGCCTTTAAGGAGGAAGAGGCCAGCCCTGCCTTCAAGTTCTTCGCTGCCGAAGTCAGCGCTGCCAAAGTCAACGCTGCCAGCTCTGCCGAAGTCAACGCTGGCAGCGGTGCCGAAGTTCGCACTGCCAATTTCAGCACAGACCAAGCCAGCCCTGCCAACTTCCGCACTGAGCAGAAAACCACCAAGGAAGAAACCAGCTCTGAACAGGACAAAGTTGAGCAGAATTTAAACGAGGAGAAGAAGGAGATGGCCCAGAACAAGGAATACATGGGAGACTTCACCAGACCTGTGATTGGAGATACCAACACATCGGCAATCGTGCTCCCCACTGCTGTGAGAAACTACAATCTCAAACCAAATGACTCGAGTTTACTGCCGGTGTTCCACGGGATGCCAAGCGAGGATGCTCTGCAATTCATCCGGGATTTTTGCACCCAAGTGCAAACAATTCCTTTGCTTAGTCTCACGGAGGACCAACTCAAGCTCAAGTGCTTCCCCTATGCACTTAAAGACCGGGCGAGGACGTGGATGCTATCTCTGCCACCCAACTCAATCACTACGTGGGGAGATGCTTGTGAAAAATTCATGCTGAAATACTACCCAAGCCATAAGACACAGGAGTTGAGAACAAAAATAATGGAGTTCACCCAAGGAGCGGACGAGCCTTTGCATGAAGCTTGGGAGAGATATGAAGAACTCCTCCGTCAATGCCCTCAACATCAATTCACTAATGTTATGTTGATGCAGTTCTTTTACGATGGGTTAGTGCAAACTGCCCAATTTATGGTGGATAGCACGGCAGGAGGTAACATAGCTCGGAAGACAGCAACTGAGTTAAAAGGGATTTTTAAAACTTTAGCTGAGAGCTCCCAACAAAAATCCGTCCGTGGAAGAAGAGTTGAAGCCAGCGCAGTGACGAATCAATTTGAAATACAACAACAATTGGCTTCAATCATGCGGGACGTACAACAACTGAAGATGGGCAAGATGGATACACCTTCCGTTCCGGTGCAGAATTCAGCTCTGCAGAATGCAGCGCTGCCGACGCCAGCTCTGCAGAATGCAGAACTGCCGATGTCAGCTCTGCCGAACCCAGCTATGCAGAATATGGAGCCTTGTGGTATTTGTGGAGATTTCAGCCACGGAGCTAATGAGTGCCATAGAATGGGAGAGTTTACTCCGGAAGGACAAGCCGAGGTCTATGCGGCACAAGGATTTCAAAGTTATAATCAAGGGCTAAGTAGACCATATGGGCAGAACATGAATCAAGGGCAACAGAATGTCAATGGAGGATGGAGAAGTCAACCGAATGCTGGATGGGGAAATCAAAATTTTGGGGGGAATCAATACCGTCGACCACCCCAAATGGGCTACCAACAGCAACCACAATATTTCCCTCAGCAGCAAAGCTCCTCTCAACCATATAGACCGCAATACCAACACCAACAATCAGCCCTGCAACAGAGTGCACAGCCCATGCCACCACAGAAAACATCCCTAGAGGATACCTTGCAAGCTTTCATGGAGATTAGTAAGCAAAATATGGAGATGACTAAGCAGAATATGGAGTCCCAAGCATCTACCATAAAAAGGCTTGAAACAACTGTCGGTCAACTTTCCGGTACTTTGAATCAAATCCAACAACAACAGCAGCCCGGAAAGTTTCATGGCCAACCTGCTCAGCCGCATCAAGCTCTAGTTGTAACTGTTCTTCGTAATGGTAAGATGGTGGATAACAAAGTGGAAGTGCCAGCACTGCCAAGATCATCCCTGACGAACTCAGCATTACATAATCTCTCAAAGTCAAAGTCAGCGCTACTGCAGTCAGCGCTGCCGAATCCAGCTCCGCCTGATTCAGCGCTGCCTAATTCAGCTCTGAATAGCTCTGCCTTCACAAGAGCAGAGCTGCCGAGCTCAGCACAGCCCAGACCAGAGATGCCGAGCTCAGCTCTGACCAGCCCTACCAATGGAGAGAAGGCAGATCAACAAAAAAATGGAGAAATGGAGGAAGAAAAGGAGAATAAACTTCATAAGTCTACCACACCCTATCGACCTCCGATCCCTTTTCCTAGCAGATTGAAGAATGAAAAGCTGGATAAACAGTTCACCGACTTCTACAACATGCTTGCCAAGGTGAACGTGAATCTTCCTCTCCTTGATGTGATCAGAAAAGTACCGGCGTATGTGAAGTTTTTCAAGGAGTTGGTTTCCAACAAGCGAAAGTTCGGGGATAATGAGAAAATTTTAGTCTCGGAAGTAGCAACCTCAATCATGCAGCAATCCTTACCACCAAAGCAGCGCGATCCAGGTAGCTTTGTGATTAATATTGCTTTGGGAAATGGTAAGAAGGCCACGGGTATGTTAGATCTGGGAGCAGGAATTAATTTGATGCCTTACTCTATTTTTCAACAATTAGAGTTAGGTAATTTGAAATCCACTCGCATGTGTCTACAACTAGCTGATAGGTCCGTTAGGTACCCCCGTGGGATAGTAGAGGATATTCTGGTTAGAGTCGGGGGTTTGATTGTGCCTGTTGATTTCGTAGTGCTTGAGATTGGGGATGTGCATGAGAATGGTAGAGACCACACTCTACTATTAGGAAGACCCTTTATGGCGACCACTAACACTTTGATTGATGTTAAACATGGAACTATTAAAATGACGGTGTTAGGGGAGTCGGTGTCTTTTTCGGTGCATGAAAATCGTGCAATGCCTTCTACGAATTTCATAAGTGAATGTTCATATATAGATGCTATTAATGGCTTGGTTGAGAGGGTATTTATTCAGGAACAGGAGTATATGGAAGCTTTTGCTGGATCGGCCGACATGGAGGAATTAGCTAAGGAAGCTGAAGAATCAGCGCTGCCTGAAGAGTCAGCGCTGCCGCAGCCAGCTCTGCCGATTCCCGCGCTGCTACAGTCAACTCTGCCGAGCTCAGCACCCTTCAGCCATACCGAGCTGCCCTTTGATGAACAGATGGAAACCAAGAGGTCAGCGCTGGAACTAAAGGAACTCCCTGCCAATCTCAAATATGTATTTTTGGAAGCAGGTGAGGAGAAGCCAGTGATCATATCTTCCACGCTGACTTGGGAGCAAGAGGCAGCGTTGCTCAAGGTATTGAAGAGAAACAAGGCAGCTTTGGGATGGAGCCTGGCAGACATTCGTGGCATAAGTCCAGCCACATGCATGCACAAAATTAACCTAGAGGAGGGAGCAGCACCCAAGCGAGACGCTCAGCGACGATTGAATCCTATTCTGATGGATGTCGTGCGCAAGGAAATCCTTAAGTTGCTGGCCGAAGGGATCATCTACTCTGTCGCTGATAGTGAGTGGGTGAGTCCCGTGCATGTCGTGCCAAAGAAAGGAGGAATGACGGTTGTGCGCAATGACAAGATGGAGTTGGTACCGACGCGTCCTACGACGGGGTGGCGGATGTGTGTTGACTATAGGAAACTCAATGCCGTCACCAAGAAGGATCACTTTCCTCTCCCTTTTGTTGATCAAATGTTAGATCGTTTAGCTGGGCATGATTTTTATTGTTTTCTTGATGGTTTGTCAGGATATTACCAGATCGCGATCGCCCCGGAAGATCAACTCAAGACTGCCTTCACCACTCCTTTTGGGACGTTTGCATGGAAGAGGATGCCGTTCGGGTTGTGCAATGCACCCGGGACGTTTCAACGATGCATGATGTCCATATTCTCTGAAATGATTGGTAAATTCGTGGAGGTTTTTATGGATGATTTTTCCATTTTTGGGCAGTCCTTTCATGATTGTTTGACGAAGATTGATGTAGTGTTGCAAAGGTGCATTGAAAGTGGCTTAACCTTGAGTTGGGAAAAGAGTCATTTCATGGTTACACGTGGTATTGTCTTGGGTCATGTGGTGTCTAAGCATGGACTAGAGGTCGACAGAGCTAAAGTGGAGGTAATCCAAAAGTTACCGCCCCCTATTGATGTTAAAGGAATTAGGAGTTTCTTAGGTCACGCCGGTTTTTACCGACGTTTCATTAAAGATTTCTCTAAAATTAGCCAACCTCTATGCAAACTGCTAGCTCAGGACATTCCGTTTAATTTTGATGACTCTTGCATGAATGCCTTTGAAACATTAAAACTAAAATTGAGCTCTGCCCCGGTGGTGATTGCGCCTGATTGGTCATTGCCCTTTGAAATTATGTGTGATGCGTCTAACTCTGCTGTAGGAGCTGTGCTAGGTCAGCGTGTGGATAAGATGTTACGTGTAATTTACTATGCTAGTTTAACTCTGAACAGTGCACAAGTAAATTACACCACTACTGAAAAAGAGATGCTTGCTGTGGTCTTTGCCTTAGATAAATTTCGTGCCTACATCATTGGGTCTAAGGTTATTGTTCATAGTGACCATGCTGCGCTTCGATATTTGATGACTAAAACTCAAGCTAAAGCTCGTCTGATCCGTTGGGTTTTACTGTTGCAAGAATTTGATGTAGAGATCAGGGATAGGAAAGGGAGCGAGAACCATGTAGCTGACCACCTTTCACGCTTGGATAATCAACGGAAAGAGTCGAATCTTAATTGCATCCCTGAATCTTTTCCTTTTGAGCAAACATATGCATTAACCTTTGACAAGTGCAGCGCTGCAGAGTCCAGCTTTACCGAGCCCAGCTCAACCGAATGCAGCGCTGCCCAGCCCAACGCAGCTCAGTTCATCCCTGCGAGCCTTGCCGAAGTCAGCGTTGATAAGCTCAGCGCTGTCCAGCCCAGCACTGCCGAACTCAGCGCTGCTCAGTCCAGCCCTGCGAGCGCCGAGCCCTGGTATGCCGATATTGTCAATTACTTAGTTTGTGGTATTCTACGACCTGAGCTGACATCGCAGGAGAGAAAGAGATTTTTAGCTCAGTGCAGACACTACTATTGGGAGATTCCTCACCTCTTCAAGCTTGGAAAGGATGATGTCATTAGACGGTGTGTGCCGGCAGAGGAGCAACAACAAGTGTTGAAGATGTGCCATGAAGATCATTGTGGTGGACACTTTGGGGGGCAGAAAACAGCACATAAAATTCTTCAATCAGGTTTGTTTTGGCCTTCCATTTTCAAAGATGCACACATTTTCACTCTTGCATGCGATAGGTGCCAGAGAGTAGGAAATATCGGCCGCAGGAATGAGATGCCTCTCCAAAGCATATTAATTGTTGAAATTTTCGATGTGTGGGGAATTGATTTCATGGGGCCATTTCCTACTTCGCATGGGTTTCAATATATTTTACTTGCTGTAGATTACGTGTCCAAGTGGGTTGAGGCTATTCCCACGCGAACATGTGATGCTAATGTGGTACTTAAGTTTGTGCAAGAGAACATTCTTTCTAGATTCGGATTTCCTAGAGCCATCATTAGCGATGGAGGCAAGCACTTCTGCAACAAGTTGTTTGCAAAGCTCATGAAGAAGAATGGAATCACGCACAAGGTAGCAACACCTTATCACCCGCAGACCTCTGGCCAAGCCGAGACGAGCAATCGGCAAATCAAGGGAATTTTGGAGAAAACAGTTCAACCCTCGCGCAAGGACTGGTCCGCAAAGTTGAATGATGCTCTTTGGGCGTACAGAACTGCCTTCAAGGGCGTGCTTGGGATGAGTCCGTACCGTCTCGTCTATGGCAAGGCCTGCCATCTGCCGGTGGAAATTGAGCATAAAGCTTATTGGGCGATCAAGGCTGCTAACTATGACTTGGACTCTGCTGTGAAGCAGCGCACGCTACAAATGGAGAAGCTAGATGAGCTACGCAATGAGGCGTATGAGAATGCGAGAATTTACAAGGACAAAGTGAAGCGACTCCACGATCGCCGCATTTGCCACAAGAAGCTTTGCCCTGGAATGAAGGTGCTCTTGTTCAATTCTCGACTTAAGTTATTTCCAGGAAAGCTGAAATCCAGGTGGAGCGGTCCATTTTTACTCAAAGAGGTGTTCGAGCATGGTGCGGTAGAGCTGTTGAACGAGCACACAAAGGAGAGTTTCCGAGTGAATGGCCATCGAGTGAAGCCGTACTACGAGCACCAGAGCTCGCCTATGGAGGTGGAGTCTCAAGCTCTGCACAACCCTAGCTGAAGTTCAGCTCTGAAGTCGGGCTGGAGACTTTAACTCTAGCGCTTGGTGGGAGGCAACCCACCTTTGGTTTGTTTTTAATTTTTATTTTTCTTTTGCTTTCTTTGTTTTCGTTGATTGTTTTGAGTCTTTCCTCAGTTTTGGTTGCCAACGCCGACAAAGGGAAGAAGGGAGCCAACGCTAATAATAATAATAATAATAAAAAAAAAAAAAAGATAGCTGAAGGAGTCAGCGCTGGATTAAAAACTAAGAAAGGGCCAACACAGCTTTGGCTAGGAAATTACGTCAACGATTGAAGTTAAAAGAGTCAGCGCTGGCCAAACGTCGAATGGAGCGGGCTAGCAAAAGAAGGAAAAGTCACCAAAATATGCCACCCGCAAGCGGCACCCAGCCGGCCCAGCCATGCACCCGTCAACGCCGCACACCCCGCCCAGCCACCCCGCCCACCCGCACCCGCCCAGCGCTGCTAGCCGCACACCCCGCCCAGCCACGCACCCCCCAAACCGCAGCACGCCCCCGGCAGCGCTGCCACCCGTCAGCGCTGCCACCTCGAACCGCCCAGCCACGCACCCCCCAACCGCAGCACGCCCCGGCAGCGCTGCCACCCGCCAGCGCTGCCACCCCGAACCGCCCAGCCACGCACCCCCCAACCACAGCACGCCCCGGCAGCGCTGCCACCCGCCAGCGCTGCCACCCCGAACCGCCCAGCCACGCACCCCCAACCGCAGCACGCCCCGGCAGCGCTGCCACCCGCCAGCGCTGCCACCCCGAACTGCCAGCCGCCCCGCCCACCCGCACCCGCCCAGCGCTGCCAGCCGCCACGCCCCGCCCAGCCACACCGCCCAGCCACCCGGCAGCGCTGCCACCCGCCAGCCGCCAGCCAACCGCCCAGTGCTCTCGCTCTCCATATTCAGCGCCGAACCATGCCAGCGCTGCCATCGCTGACCAGCCAGCCCGGTTGCGCTCTGCCAACCTGCCCACTGTATTCGCTCTCCAAATTCATAGCAACACCCGTCAGCGCTGTCACGCCACACGGCAGCCCAGCCCGGCTTCTTCGCTCCACACCGCCATCGCTGACCAGCCGCTGTGCTACGTTCAACACGCTGCTATCAATGCTTCCACTCTCCACTTGCAACAGACAAAGCCCTTTCTTAACCGCCTCTCACAATGCTTCAGTTTTTCAATGCCGATAATCAGGGACGTTTTCTAAACTATTCGTATTTCTTTTCTTCCCTGAGGACATGGCATGCTTTAAGTGTGGGGGTGTTTTCTTGTGCTTATATTTAAAAAAAAAAAAAAAAAAAAAATTGGCGAGATTAGTCTTCTATGCTTAGTTTTTGGTCTTTGTCTCATGCGAATTTTTATGAATTTGTGGAAGAGAAGATGGTTTTCGATGTGCATTTAGGGTTTGTGAATGAATGGTGGTTATTCTTGTTTTATTTTTAATATGCGTCTCTTGATTATGCAAAGAATTATGAGTTTTGTTGCAACATGATTGTAAGTTAGTAAAACGTGATTTGTCCGGCAGATACTAGAAGGAGTATTGTCAGTGTGATTACCTACGATTGTATCTTATCTGTGAAATGTGAAAAATGTTGGACGAATTGCCAAATCTGAAAATTCCAGCTCTGAAACATCTGGCCTGTTCTGAAAACGTGACAGCTCTGAGTCTCTGCTCCTCTAGACTTAATCTATGAGCATGGGAAACCACGTGAAAAGACTTTGGATTACATCCAAATGGTTTTATTTCATGAATTTTGGCTCAACTGTTGAAAATCTTAAGCACAAAAAGTGTGAAAAATGGGGATATTGATTATAAAGGTGATCACATTAGGGAATTCACTTCTAGCGGAGAATCGGGTCTGATCGAATTACTTGCATTACTCTTTTGTTGCGTCTTAAACTTTGAGTTACTTGCATGATCAAGAGATGTGTGTTGTTGATAAAATTTTGAATTGACTTTGTGAATGTTTGGATGGAAATTTGCATTGTTGAAATCAATCTCTTCCTAGGATTCATATGAATTTTGCTTGAGGACAAGCAAAAGGCTAAGTGTGGGAGGGTTGATTTATGCTTAATTGTTCTAATTTTAGGGGTTTGCATGTGCATATTTTAAATTAAATCTTCTGGAAATTGGTGCGTTTTATGGTTTGTTTGATGCTTTGCAGGAGATTTGGGTTTATAGATGGAAGAATGCAATTTTGGAGATTTTTGGGCTAAAAATGGTGTTTTTAGCAGACATCGACATAGTCAGCGCCAAAGTCAAAGTCAAAGCGCCAAAGTCAAAGTCAAAGTGCCAAAGTCAAAGTCAGCGCTACTGCAGTCAGCGCTGCCGAATCCAGCTCCGCCCATTCACGCCAGCGCTGACCATTTTCAACTCAACTCATTCTTGTCAGCGCTGACCATTTTCAGCTCCGCCCATTCACGCCAGCGCTGACCATTTTCAACTCAACTCATTCTTGTCAGCGCTGGCCATTTTTCAACTCAATTCATTCTTGCCAGCGCTGACCATTTTCAGCTCCGCCCATTCACGCCAGCGCTGACCATTTTCAACTCAACTCATTCTTGTCAGCGCTGACCATTTTCAGCTCCGCCCATTCACGCCAGCGCTGACCATTTTCAACTCAACTCATTCTTGTCAGCGCTGGCCATTTTTCAACTCAATTCATTCTTGCCAGCGCTGACCATTTTCAGCTCCGCCCATTCACGCCAGCGCTGACCATTTTCAACTCAACTCATTCTTGTCAGCGCTGACCATTTTCAGCTCCGCCCATTCACGCCAGCGCTGACCATTTTCAACTCAACTCATTCTTGTCAGCGCTGGCCATTTTTCAACTCAATTCATTCTTGCCAGCGCTGACCATTTTCAGCTCCGCCCATTCACGCCAGCGCTGACCATTTTCAACTCAACTCATTCTTGTCAGCGCTGGCCATTTTTCAACTCAATTCATTCTTGCCAGCGCTGGCCATTTTCAACTCAATTCATAATTGCCAGCGCTGGCCATTTTCAACTCAATTCATAACTGCCAGCGCTGACCATTTTCAACTCAGCCCATAAATGCCAGCGCTGACTACTTTCCAGCTCCGCCTATTTTGCCAACGCTGACTACCTTTCCCAAGCATAATCATAAGAGTTCACTTTCCAGAGCTATGTTTATTCTTTCCAGCTTCGCATATTCTTGCCAGCACCATTACTTTCCAACTATGTTTATTCTTGCCAGCGCTGCCGCATGTGTATCTAGCTATGCTTATTCTCATCAGAGCTAGGTCTATAAATAGGGTTTCATTTCTATTGTAAAATCTATCTATCTTTTGCTATAGTTTGAGACTCCATCTTTGAGATCTCTTGGCATCCGAAAAATAGAATTTATTGCTTTCATAGTTCTTTTTCATAGTATTGAAAATTCATTGTTTTTAGTTAGTTTTCAATTAAGTTAAGTTTTTAGTTATTTATTGGATTGTGATTGCGTGACACAATTACACGTTCAAGACATTTACGGTATTTCGTATTTCAATTCAATTTATTTTCGTTTAATCATGTTTATGTTTTTAGTTCATGTTTATGCTTTCTTTTTAATTATGCAATTTAAATTATGCACTTTAGTTTCATGCCTAGATTAGTTTTATTTTTAATTTACAAGTACTTAATTTCTTAAGTTAGATTTTATTTAAGTTGTTTTAATTCTGCCTAGGGTTAATAATTTAATTCGCCTAGTAATTTTACAATTTGGTTTTAATTCAGTTTTAAGTTTCAGTTCTAGATTAATAATCAAACTCTTTACTGCTTTCTTTTATTACTTTTTCCACGATACTACTAGAAGCCCTTTAAAACTTTCCTTGAGAGATGACACTGGGTCAACTTACCATCACTAGAATGTCCTTGTTATATTGCAAGTCAAACTAGAGGTGTTCTAGGTTGAGTCAGTATCTTATTTGATTGGATAATTATGATTCGATATTCAATCTCGAGACAATATCACGTAAAAATAGTTTTGGATTATGAATATTAGCTTATCTTTTAAGGTTCAATGAAGAAGGCCTAAATGTAAAAAAGAAGAGAGAAGTAATCTCATCCGTTGATCTTATCTAATCTAACGGACATGATTTGTTCACGACATGTTCAACGAATTTTTTCGTTGAACATATGGGGGGTCGAAACCCAGAACCCCCAAAAATATTGTATATGTTCACGAATGTTAAACGAAAAAATCCGTTGAACATGGCGTGAACAAATCATGTCCGTTAGATTAGATAAGATCAACGAGTGAAATTACTTCTCTCTTCTTTCTTACATTTAGGTCTTTTTCATTGAACTTAACTCTATATATATATATATATATATATATATATATATATATATAGTGCGGTTATAGTGAGAACCACAATTATCGTGAGAACATAAGAACCAATAAAATTACTGCATCTGCTATACAAATTAATGCATCCGCTATTAAATTTAATGCATCCGAAAAAAATAATTTTTTTGCTCCCTTCAGGATTCGAACCCAACACCTGCATCCATCCACCGTAGATCTTGATGTATATATATATATAGGGAGATGTTCAAATAAGAACCACTAAATAAAATTAGAACAGAGAACCTTTTTAAACTATTCGATCATCAAGATCTACGGTGGATGCATCATCTTGGTGGATGAATGCAGGTGCTGGGTTCGAATCCTGAAGGAAGCAAAAATATTATTTTTTTCGGATGCATTATGTTCTCACGATAATTGTGGTTCTCACTATAACCGCACTCTATATATATATATATATATATATATATATATATAGGGAGAGGTTCAAATAAGAACCACTAAATAAAATTAGAACAGAGAACCATTTTAAACCATTCGATCATCAAGATCTACGGTGGATGCATCATCTTGGTGGATGAATGCAGATCCTGGGTTCGAATCCTGAAGGGAGCAAAAAATTTATTATTTTCGGATGCATTAAATTTAATAGCGAATGCAATAATTTATATAGTAGATGCATTGATTTTAATGGTTCTTATGTTCTTACGATAAGTGTGGTTCTCATTATAACCGCACCCTATATATATATATAATACATATCATACAACTGAATTTGTATGTTATAAATAATTAATCAAATCAATTACTAGTGCATATTCAAACCACACGATCTTGAAAGTGGAGTTTTGAACTTAATATATTGGTATTTGCAATTGGAATGTATCGAACGATTAGATTTTGTAAAGGGTTTGCTGCACAAATAAACTAAAAAAAATTATAAAGATGCCCAATGCAAGCAGTGGTGTGGGGCCCGATAGATAGAGTTAATTTGGGGTTATTTAGTTTGAAGCAGATTAGATTAATCTTATGGTATCTTATTTGATTGGATAATTATGATTCGATATTCAATCTCGAGACAATATCACGTAAAAATAGTCTTGGATTATGAATATTAGCTTATCTTTTATAACAAAATTAATTTCGGACCTACTCAATCTCAAGTAATCTAAGACCAATTTAATCTCCACAATATATAAATTCAAGAATGCAATAGCATAAATAAGTGAAGATGGGAGAAGAAAAAAACTTCCTTTTTCGGAGTTTGTTGTTGACTCCAAGATGGGTGTAAGTTTTCCGTTTAAGTTGATTATTATATCGGATTGTAAAAAAATCAAATATTTTTACTCGATTTGAACGATATTCGTATTTGAAATTATTCAATTCGTTTTCGATTACAAATATTTGATTCGATTCGATTCAATTAGTATTCATATATATATATATTGGATACATCGATTATTAACATAAATATGTTGGATATATATAATTTTCTGTAACTACAAATCATTGATTGAACATTTAGAGTGCGTTCATTTTGGTTGTAAATTTATCATGGGAAAATGAAGGATAAACAAAATTTCACCCTTTAAATCCTTCATTTTTTTTTCACATTTCCTACTTGACCATTACTCATTCCTCATGTACACTACAAAGGAAGAATAATATTATCACACCATTTTTGGAAGGATAATATTATCCCTCCTTTGTAGTGTAAATGAGGAATGAGTAAGGGTCAAGTAGTAAATGTGGAAAAAGAAAGGAATGGTTTAAATGGTGAAATTTTGTTTATCCTTCATTTTCCCACCACCCTTGTTATAAGATATGTATACATTCAGCCAAAATCACGTAACACGAATTCACCCAAATTCCTCCTTGAAAATTGGAATTATTAAAAAAGTTATTTGGAATAAAATACCAGCATAGAACACCTGAGCAAGTGTAAGTGGTGGAGGCCCAGAGGGTAGTTGTCGGGAGATAATTACAATAAAATGGGCCTCCCTTTGCATATGGACTATTTACATAGCATGGGCCACGTTACATTAAATGTATAATGTGCAATATTTTGTTTTTAGCAATGATTTTACAAATTTCGCATTTATAATTTCCATAAATTTTAAAACTTGGAATTGTTCTTTCCATTTGGTGGGGTGCACTTGGACAGAACGTAAGTGGTTCTGCAATCTGTGTGGCCACACACACACACTCATGTCTCCTAATTTGACAGCTTCCAATATCACTACTTATCAGATAAGATAAGATAGAATTAGCAATTTTCCAAGTTCAAAATTTGGATCTTACTGTTTTTTTTTTGAAGTAGTTTGGAGATGAGATTTAGACATTTATGTAATGGCAAAAGTAATTGTACTTTTGTAATAATGTAATTATCTTATAATTATCGGTATAATTACTTTATACTCCATTAGTCCAATTTTCACCGTCCACTTTGATTTTTCACATTCAACGAAAATATAATTAATATTATTAAAAAATATATAATTATATGCAATCATTCAATTTTTGCCCCTATTTATTTTATTTTTGACTATATTAATTGAAAGACAAAATATAAATTGTAAGTTATTTTAGTAAAAAAAAATTAATATAAATTTAATTTAGAAAATGAACTATATATTGAGATATCCAAAAAAAATTGGGACGGAGGGAGCATATTAATTGCAAGCAATTTATAATAAAAATTGTACATTAGTGTATAATCCCTCCGTCCCAGCTTTTAGTATCCATTTGAGAGTGACACTGATTTTAATAAAGTGGTTAGGTGTGTTGTGAGTGGAATAATGGTCTCGCCTTTTATGTGAGTGTTAAAATAATAAAAGTGGAGTAAGGGTCTCACATATTTTTACTAAAAATATAAATTGATACTAAAATATGGGACATTCAAAAAAGAAAAATTGGATGCTAAAAATTGGGATGGAGGGAGTATAAAATAAGCGGTACACATATCTAATGTTGACCCCTTTTTTTGGTTAGTTTTTAACATATCTAATTTTGACCTCTTTTTTTTTTGTTAGTTTTTAACTACTTTTGTTACTCTTATAAAACAGTTGGCCCCACCCAATACCAGAAAATGTCAAACTAAATATACAAAAGCTTCCGTTATTGCAGAATATTTTAGCAGAATTTCAGCTTTCGGCATTTATTTTTAATCATATTCTGGTTTATAATCTTCAATACATCCAAATCAGATGGCAGGGAAGTCGGCTTCTCTTTTTTCTTGCTTTAGTTTTAATAAACTATGTTGTGGAATCTCTAACGTCAATAATTCAATTCTGCCATTATATGTGAAACTGCTACAGCCACATCTGACATATATTCTATGGTTATATGTTTTTATGTAGAAACACATTCTCTCTCGTACGCACGCATAATTGTTTATAGGGTTAAGGTACAAATCCACCCTAAATTATACACCTCTAGAGTTTATATCCTCCCATTTTTGACCTTAGCCCAAATAACACCTTCAGAGTTCATAAAAATGATGCATTCAGATGCACCATTTTTATGGACTCTAGGGGTGTGTATTTGAGCCAAGATCGAGAATGGAGGTATAAGTTAAATTTTGTTTTTTTTTTCAAATTTCTAAGTGGCGTCGACGTGATTTCGATCCAAATAGGCGGCGGAGAGGGGATCTCCTCCCCTTACTACCTCGATCCCATTGCAATCGACGCATATTGCGCTATTTCGAGGGAGATTTTCGTCTCCTCCTCAGCTGGCAACAACAGCCCCAACGGGATGTCGGTGACCAACTTCGCGCCGTGGCTCACCACCATCGGCACCGGCACAATCGACCGCGATTTTCCCGTCGACGTCATCCTCAGTGACAACAAAAAATTCTTCGGCGTGTTCCTCTACTTCAGCGCGCCCCTCGACGACAAAATACACAATTTAATTTATCTGGGAGACGGCGACGATGGCACAACAGAAGGGGGGAAGCTGTCGGTGTCGGTACTGGAGATGCTCATTGGCACTGGTGCCGATGGAGCGGTCATGACGGGAGGTAAAATTGGAAGAGTTGGGATCGGAGCTGCAACCAAGAGTTTTTTTATGGGGGTGAAAATCGGGGTTCTGGCGAAGGCTGGCCGAAAAAGTTTTAAGGGGCGAAATCCATAATTTAAATTAAAAAAAAAATTAACGGAGAGATACGGCATTAACTCGTTGAGTTTAAATGCACCATTACACTATAGGGGTGAATTTGTACCTTAACCCTGTTTATATTATCACTAGATTATTATAACCAGTGCATCGATATATATTACATGGAAACTAATAATTTCCCTTTTTCTCAAATGGTCCTAAGAAATTAATTAGATTTGACCAGGATGTTAAGTATAACATTTGTAGGGATGCTGAAGAAAGGACATCACTAAAACCTAGTAAAAACTAGAGGTGAAAATATGGTACAGTCATGTTGCTCCTGGTAATATTCCCTCCATCCCGCGAAGCTTTAGCAAAATTTCTTTTCGACACAAATTTTAGGAAATTAGTATTTTAAAAAGGTGAATAAAGAGAAAAACTTTTATCATAAAAAAAAGTGTTCAAGCTTCGCAGGACTACCTAAAAAGAAATACTGCTCAAGCTTCGCGGGGCGAAGGAAGTAGTAATAGTTATGGACGGTTCCCATTTTAAATATTTTATGGACCCTAGATAAATAAGAAATAAAGATTATTAATTGTATAGATCTCTTGTTGTCAATTGTCATATCAAAAGAGAAAGGGGTAAGTTTGATTTTACTTTGTTCAATAGATTGGTAGTCATCTAGGGCCAGGGGTAGGGGCTCTATATGTTGACGTTGTTGTATTTTAGTAGAATATGGACCAACAAAAATAGTGGTAGTAGAGCTGCGACATGGGACCTTATTTCCACCTATGTTTCTGTGGCTTTTAACAGGAGCATCACATCTCACTTAGGAGTTAGGAGACACACCTACTTACAATTATGGCCACACACAACCTACTTACCCCTTATTTATTACTCCATAAAATAAAAAATCACACACCTAAACGGATGAATATCACTTCTTCAACTAGAAATACACCTATTGATTAATTTTGAATTCTTGACTATGGATGGAAAATCACATAAAAGACAGTAACTCAAAAGAACTCAGTAAAAGAAACAAAAGAATAGACAGCAAAGAAACAAATAGGCTTCATTTGACAAAAGTTTAGGGATTACACTATAACAAAGCTGATTTTCTAGCCTAAGAGCTAGGCTAATAATATCTACATTTGTTGACAAAAACAGTATACACGAGCATGAAAATGCTTGGCTCTGGGCATCTAATCATTCCATTCCCGAATCCAAACCAGATGAGTCAAAGTCCTGTGGCCTCTCCTTATCAACTGAATCATCACTGCTGGAGCCAAAACCACCACCCGGCGATTTCTCCGACAGAAACATGAAGCTCATATTGGTCGGACCACCGGAGACATCTCTCGTCCCACAATAGAAACCCCTGCTTCCTCCAATACTAAGTAGGTTTGGCTTGTCAATGTCATCACTGCTGCTCAACACGGGCGGCAACATCTCAAGCAGCTTCGAGTTGGGTTGGCTGTTGGTGCCATTAATGAGCATGCGGAGAGTCTCCCTAGCACCTTGTTCTAGGGCAGATTCAGAATTTGTGATGCGAGGATCCACACGATTCAGATTTAATGGAGGAATCGTGGTTGCAATGGCTGGGCCAGTACTAACTAATAATCCCGGGCCGGATGAATAGATGGGAATGTGGACAATTGGGTCACACATCAAAGGTGTAAATGTCGGGATCTGCTGAGAGGTTGCTAGACTAGTTACTAATGGATGCGGCTGAAAGCTAGGAAAATCCATAGCTGGAACTTCAGACAAGCTTGGAGATGATTTAGAGGCCAGTAGAGAAGAAAGTGGCGGCAAATGAAGAGACTCGGTTGGCATTTGGGAGTTCCAGAAAGTGTAATGCAGCGCCGAAGCAACGGGAGGACACCAGCAGTATTGAGGAGACAAATGAGATGGACCAGAGGAATGAACCTGTACTTTTGGACCACAAAGAGGGACATCCAAAGGTTTACCAAATGCATCCACAACATTTAGAACAGAAAATGAGTGAACTAAATTTGCTTTAGGAAGCTTGCCTTTGGCAAAGCCTATAGAATTCGATAGATCAGCATCGCTTGTTGAAGCAAGAAACAAGCTGTTGGGTGAAGCATTGCCGTCTCCAACTTGCATCAAATTTTCTCTGGCAGTGATATTTTTGGAGGACAAACTTTTTGGCAGGCTCGCTTCAAATGAACCAGATTTGGGATAGAAACCATCAAGATGGTTCAGGTTTGTCATTAACCCTCGGCAGCCGTAATGAAGCTCAGAAGAATCAAATGAATCATCATCTGAAGGACCGTTAGACGGCAGAACACCAATAGACTGTGCTTTACTCACTACTGATCCATGGAGATAAGCTCTGAGCTGAGTTGCAAAGGAGTTGAGGCGGCCATCACTTATTCCAGTTAATTCAGCCAGTGAAGGTTTTCTTATAAGCAAATCATTCATCTATATAAACAAAAACAGAAAAGCATTAATTACAAATTCAGCTGTGCACATATATAAGCTCGACATATATTGTTTTACTAATCATACCTTCCTGAGCATTTCATTCCCTAAATATTGAGATTTCTCAGAGCACCAAAAATAAAAAACCATATTATCAGCAATCCTGAGTAAAAATGATCTTCCAGAGTTGTCTGCAGAAATCTCTTCAATCTCTAAGCTAGTGCAGTGAGCCTCAGAGCTTAATGTTGCCAGTCTCTCCACAGAACCATCATCTCCATTAAATGAGACACGGAGGTCAGAAGTAGGCAGTAGTGTGAGACACAAATTCCCTCTGTCCAAGTGATAAGAAAAATAGAAGGCTCATTTAGAATGACCAGCAAAAATAAGAAATACAAGCAAACACAATTGCCACATTGGATTTCTGTGTTCCCTGGTAACAATGATAACTAGCCAAGATTTTAAAAAACTAAACTCAAACATCAATTCAATTAGAATTTCTTTCATTATGGGCATTCAAAACAGTTCTCTAGATATATGGACTAATTGTGCATTTTTCATTCCCTGTACTCGATCAGCATATAACCTAAAATCAGTAAGCTATACAGTTGAATTTGTCTAGTGAAACTATCTTCAGCTTCCCCCCCCCCCCCGGGCAAATCATGATATACAATGCGTTGGCATAGATGAAGCTACCTTTACTTCCTCATAATTCAGATATCAATACACGCCGATATCCCTACAAGTCAGAGAATATTTTCACTTGGAAAGGTAAACAATATCACATTAATAACAAAAGAAAGTACCTCATGATAACTAGACATTAAGGTACAGAGACAGCATAATCTCAATAGAGAATAATCAGTTACATAATAAGCAAACACTTAGGGTGAAAACTGAAAAGTGTATGGATTGAAAGATTATCAAGAAGTTGATAGACATAAGTAGTATATTGCGGCATAATACTGAGGGCCTGAGGCAGCTTAATCAATCACATAAAAAATCAAAGGTCAACAAAGATCACATAGTATCAGATAACACAACCCATTGCAATCCAATATTATTAATATGATAACCATATTCAATAAACGCACCTCATACTTATGAACAGTCATATCAAGGTGCAAGCATCTAAGAGGATCCTTCATGCAGTTCCGTCTAGAGACAATTAAGAGATGTCTGCAGTTAATGCACAAGACAAATACGAACCCTATACAAATTTAAGGTCCAGATATGAAAATATAAGTCTACACCTTGAGCCTCTTAGTCTTAGCATGAAAAGAGTGAATTGTATGTAACTAACTGAAACAGCACTTTATGACAAGGACACATCAAATGAACACAATAATATAAAGCTTGCAGAGATCAAGATAAAAAGAGATCTAAACAAAATCTTATAATTACCGCATAAGGCAGCCACAGTGGACATAAATTGATCACAATAGAGCAGATGATGCAGTTCATAAATTCTGTATTTTGTTTGAACTTTCATGAGCATTTCGCCCCATAACCCTTTCCTAAAACTAATTACACACACATCAATAGGGATGAAGTAGCTAAATGTGTTTTGGCTCCAACAGTCTCTAATATGAGTATCTTTTTCTGATTCAAATGAACTGATGCAATTTTAACCGTAAGACTTCAATTAAGACCTATTACGACTTATTTACTTTGAAATCGTAAGTGCCTTACTGATCAATAGTATTGAATATGAAAGACATCCAATAATAAGTGAGGCAATAATTAACACTAATGATTTTATCTCATCTTCAAGCAGTAACGAGGGCATAAGTAGAAATAGAAGTAACCACCTCACTGATGTTGGACATAATACTGTTCCTTGCTTGTTGATTTTCCCCACCCGGATTGAAACGAGAGGAGCACACAAGCACCTGGCAAGCAGACCCACTTCTGATGGCTCGAAATGCTGCTTCAAGAATTACTGGTTAGCTCACTAGAACAAAAACTAATAAAAAGGGAAAGTTCTCCGAATCGGTTTATCATACATACCTCACAGAGTTGAGCCAGCAGGCGATCCTCAGCATCGCCGCCGGAGATGTTAAGTTTCAGCAAAGGCTTCAACCTCTCATCCGCGCGACAAGCCCCCATCACCTGCATGTCCAAAGCCCCAAGCCACTGCAATAAGCCATCTCCGATATCGGTCCTCTGTAGCAACAGATCTTCATCGCCGTCCCCCAGAAATATATCCGTTAACCTCCGCGAGAATGACGGATTAGCAGTCGCAGGAGTCTCAATACCGCTCGAAGATGCGTCGACGGAATCCTCGATGTCGGAGTTTTGATCCGCCGCGTCGATGCACCGATCGTCGGCGAACGGGCGTTCCCCTGATTTAACCATTTCTTTGGCAAATTATCTCCCAAATTTCGTTAAAATCAGATTACGGAAACCCTAATGGTTGCCTCCGGCTGTACGAATTCGATTAATCAATTAAATCTTCGGAAAATGTTGATGTGAAAGCTAATCAGTCGAGAGAATATTCGGAAAAAATTGAAATAAATTCCACAGACCGGTAGCCGCATTCGCTGCAAAATAGGAAAATTTCACGTTCGTTAGGATGTATATTTGTAGTGGAAAATGGAAATTACAGAAAGCGGACATGAAAATTATGATTCAATATGGTTAAATTCATAAATGAGATCCGGGGCCATTCCTACATAATTGACACCGATGCATTCATGTTGATGTACACGTCAGCATGCAAACTTGTGTTGTGTCACTGTTCGCACCTAAAAGTGGCAGAAGATCGGGTCGGGCCGGGCCGGGCCGGGTGAGCCCGATGCTATCGTGTTCTATCTTAAAATCAGAATGGGCCTGCCGTTCCGAAACAAATAAGTCATATCGGGCCGAGTCCATCGGACTTTGTCACAAATATCAAGAAAATTAAGAAAAAAGATATCATGTCCCCTTGGAATGGCCTAGTGGTTGGGGTGGTTGCCTGTTATCCAAGAGGTCACAGGTTCTGTGGGGTGTGTGTGGGGTTTTGTACTATTTACAATGTATACATATAAACAAAGTTACAAATAGTTTGAAATTTAAATTACAAATTCAAAATATGTGAATTACTACATGTTTAATTGGCCGTCAAAGTTACAAATAGTTTGAAATTTAAATTGCAAATTCAAAATATGTGAATTACTACATGTTTAATTGGCCGTTTCAAGAGTGCTACAAACTTCAAAAGGTTCAACGTCTTCATGTGATCAGTAAATTTATCAAAAAATTGACAGAATCTGTCACGCCCCAATTCCCGAAGGAAGGCACGAATGCCGAAACGTGACTAGGGGTTGGATTTAAGAAGCGGGAAAGAAAGGGGATAATAATAATAATAATAATAATAATAATAATAATAATAATAATAATAATAATAATAATAATAATAATAAATATTTAATAATAATATATATGTTCATCTCTTTTTGTTAATATTCTTAAAGAATATTAATGTATAGTAATCGTTGTTAGATAATTAAACTAAGTGTTATAACATATTTAATATTCAAGTCGGAAAGCTTTGCTCAGCACGCTGGTGGTTTAGAACCAGTCTACAAATACGTGCGGCTAAGCAGTCGGACATTTAATTACAATTTTAATAAAGCGGTAAATGATGGGGTAACCTAGTCTAGCTCGCCAAAAGGAGTTGACCGACCAGCTCACTCATGAAATTGGCATAGCACAACATGATCATGAGGGCTTTGGTCAAGCGTCCAAGAGGGGCCGACTACATGCACTCTCCATCGAGCGATAAATAAATTATTGCATAATAATAATATCATATATATAATATTTAACTAGCATTTTACATACTCAAAATATATGACATATTTTTTTAATATAATAGCTAGCTATTTCAACATATTGAAGCCAACCCGCCACAGCTGCTTCCGTCTCCACCATCTTACTAACCTGAAAAGATTGAAAAGATTTGTGGGCTGAGTACTAGTGTACCCAGTGGGTCATGCATTTTTGAATGATCATTTTCATATGATAGTCCATGCACATACGTGAATTATAGAAGGTTTTAAAATAAAACATTTAACTTCTATAATCACAAAACATTTTCATTCATTGCGCGCGCCATACCGTAGCACCACTGTTACCCTTATCATTTCATTCGTAGTCCCTGGGCGACCCCTGGGAAGTAATCATTCATTCATTCATTAACTAGATGGGACCCCGGGACGAACCCACGTCAGCTACACCATCTAGCCGGATTAAGGGCGAACCCAAAATCCTCATTTCGTCTATAAGGCTCGTGGGGATCAATCCACTACCTTAAGACAGTGCGCACAACTTTTAATAGGTGTGTTAGACCCGTTAAAAGTCACAATTGTTAACATAAGAGCATTAAACAGTGGGAGAACGTGAAAACATTTCATGGACATACCACATTTCATCTAACAATATCAGAGCTTAATAACTCAAATATACTTTGGAAAATATAACCCACCTTAAAAATACAGTGGAGCTTGTAATATGAATGATTATCACGTGCTCAACTTATAACTTACTCCTTAAAGATAGTATGTAATTTACATGTGTAGTATGATTTTATTTGATCAACTTATCACGTATATATAGCCGCAATATATAGCTTTGCTGAGTTGATATCTAGTAGGTTTGCTGAATCAATATCCTACTTCTAGCATATCTTACTAATTTACTACCATGCAGACACGTACATATACCTAATGACTAAGCATGCATGCATGGCTTAAATTAATAAGGTTTGCATTGATATTTGTACCATACTATTTTTATATATATATATATATATATATATATGTAGATATTTATTAACTAAAAGCTATTTAGTATAGCTATATATAATTATATACGTATTGTGTTATATAATATATATATATATATATATAAAATTCTACTTAATTAACTTAAGATATATATGTATATGTATGCTATAAATATATAATTCTGTTATATATAAGAAATTTTAAAAGAATATAATTAAATATCTATTATATATGTATATATATATATATATATATATGTGTGTGTGTGTGTGTATATCATAAATTCTAAATAGACTTTTAGGTAAAATATATTTTCAAACTTAGGAAAAATAATAATAATATGACAATATAATGCAGTTGAGCTAATGCTGTGAAAATGTTTAAAGAAATGTAAATACAAATTTTAAATATGATGAGAAATTAGTAACGACACATTATGCTTAGATCTAATTTATTCTACAAAATAATCTAATATTATTCTATGAAAATCGGGGTGTTACAGAATCATACTTCCTCTGTCCCTGAAATAAGTTCATTTTTCTTTTTTTTTCATTTTTGGATAACTACCCCACCACTAATAATATTTTATTTATTCTTATTTTTCACTTTTTCACCACTCTCGATACTAATTATAACACTTTTTAACCACTTCCAATACTAATTATAACATATATTTCTCCATATCAATACACTTTACAATTTTTCCTTAAAATCTGTGCCGTCCCACAAGAGGAACTTATTTTGGGGACAGAGGGAGTAATATTTGAATGTATATTATTCATCATTTACTTTCATATTGTACATTGTACATTTACTTTCATATTGTATATGGTGATACAAACCTTTATAACTTTTCCCATAAAACTTTACATAAATATTCATATACTCTTTAATGGAGCTCGCCTGGCCAGCTTGAGCCACATGCCAACAAGCCCCCATGCATTGCGAGAGCCATCGAGCTCGAGGTGGAACTTGCAAAAGTGAACCGGGCACAGACGATGAATGGTAAGGTGCGTGCGCCGCACCGCCGAATAAAAAAAATATTTAAATTTTGCAATGACTATTTATGATTTTCTATGTCGTTTGTGAACAGCTCTTTTGTTTTATTTTTTAAAAAAGTTATTCTAATATCCTTTATTTCCATTCATTTTTCATATCAAATTCATTTTTTAAAATTATTGTAATGTTTTTTTAATTATTGTATTTTAAAATTAATTTAAGGTTGAAAATTTTAAATTTAGTAAAAAAATTGGTATTAAAATCTAATACAATCTATAAATACATTTAATTTTTTTAAAAATTATATAGAGTTCGATTTAAAAGTCGAGGGACTCTTAAGTGGGGACTATTTCTATAAATTTTGTTGATATTAATATATTTTTTAAATATTATACTCCCTCCGTCCATGAAAGAACTTCCTAGGAGGGAGTGACACGGGTTTTAAGAAAAAATATTGTTGAGTGTATTGAGAGTGAATAAAAGGTAGTTGAGTGTATTGGGAGTGGTGAAAATGTGTTATAATTAATATTGAGAGTTGTGAAAAGTGAAAAGTAAGAGGATTATAAGTGGTGGGGTATAGTCCAAAAATAGGTAGGAAGTTCGTTTGTGGACGTCCCAAAAAGAAAAGATAGGAAGTTCTTTCGTGGACGGAGGGAGTATTATTTAAAAAATATCACAATTTGTATTTGGCTCTATATTTTTTTGCATAATCACATACATTTATTTGTTGCTCTATTTTTCTTTTGCAACTTCACATGCATCTATCATTTTGACTCTTCCATGTTTGAAGAGTTAGATGCATGTTATATATATATATATATATATATATATATATATATATATATATAGGGGGCGGTTATTCAATAAACCACCCTTATTTTAAGAATTACGAACCAGCAAAAATGCATGAATTTTATGTATAACACGCATGAATAAACTGTATAAAGGTATGAATATCGAAAAAATAATTTTTTGCTACCTTTGGGATTCGAACTCATGACCATGAATATATCCAACAAGGTGATGAATCAACCGTAGATTTTGATGATCTAAGGGCTGAAAATGGTTCTTAATTTATATTTTAATAAGCGTTCTTATTTTAGCCTTCCCCTATATATATATATATATATATATATATATATATATATATATATATTGAAAGGTATCAATTTTTAATTTTGATGCTTTCAATATGCACCAAGGTTTTGATGAATGGGTAAAACGTGTTGCTGACCCATATCAGAAACTTGATCACATGATCGAGGATGTTCATTGAAACTATAAAAATATCATTCCACAAGGCGGTTCATTGAACGTAAAAATTCGGTAATGATAACTAAATATATAGTTTTTTATTTGTTTGAAGTATGGGTTGTATGATTTCGTATTTCATACTCCGATTGTTATAATTTTTGTAATGTTTGAATTTTTATTATTTTGTTCTTTTTTTGAATTTTGTTAATTTTAATTTATACTCCCTCCGTCCACGAAAAAATTTCCTATTTTTCCTTTTTGGGACGTCTACAAAAAAACTTCTTATCTATTTTTGGACTATACCCCACCACTTATCCTTGTTCGTACTTTCACTTTTTTCACAACTCTTAATATTAATTATAACACATTTTGACTACTTCCAATACATGCATCAACTTTTTCACCACTTTCAATACACCTAACAATTTTTTCTTAAAACGCGTGCTAAATCCTCCTAAGAAGTTCTTTCTTGGACGTAGGGAATATTTAATATAATTAAAAATATTTGTGATTGATAAATCATAAATCATGATCGATTATTATATAGGTGGTTGGAGTGGTCATTCATAAATTATAAAATATACTAGTGTTATTGGATTGAATAGAATATTAATAATATGAATAATAAAAATTAGAAGGATTGGATGATTGAGTTGATCACTGTTAGGATGGTTTTAAAGGGCTCATGGTCTAGCTCGAGCCTTGATGGTTCAAGCTGGGACCGCAAAAGACAAATGGAGTAACTTTTTCGCCTAACCAGTTCGCCAAATTGACAAACAATCCCAATCTTCTCATTCTACAATCTACACTATCCTTCGCACTCCAACTTTTTTCCGCGGCGCACGTTACCCGACGCCACCAAACCGCCTCCGCCATGGCCACCGGCACCACTCATCGGCCGCAACCGAAGCTCTACGATCTCGATGTCACAATCGTCTCCGCTAAGCACCTGAAGAACGTCAATTGGAGGAACGGCGATCTCAAACCCTACGTCATCCTGTGGGTCGACCCGGACCGCCGCCAGGCCACCAAGCCCGACGACTCCGGATCTACCCGACCCGTTTGGAACGAGCGATTCGTTCTACCGCTCAGTCTCCCGCTCAGGGACTCCGCCCTAACGCTGGAAGTCTTCCACTCCAAACCGTCGGAGACGTCGAAACCCTTGGTCGGCGCGCACCGATTCGAACTCCGAGATCTCCTGGGCGACTCAGCCGACTCGGCAATTCGACTCAGGACCTTCGAGCTCCTCCGCCCCTCCGGCCGGCCCCACGGTAAGATCCGGCTGAAGATCGGCTTGGTTGAGCGCCCCGTGGAGAATTACCATCCTGCCCCTGCTACCGGTTATTATAACTTTTCTGCCCCTCCGCCGCCCATGCCTTATAGGGGATACTCTCCTTCGCCGTATTCCACTCTACCGCCGCCGTCGTCGTTTTCCCCCCCTCCGCAGCCCTATTACTCCTACTCGGATCCGCACTCAGGCTATTATTCGTCTTATTATTCGCCTTCGCCGGCACCGCCCCCACCGCCACCAGCTCGTCCATTTCTAGAGCGGCCGTTGCAGTCGCAATCGAGCTACGGTGGATCGGGGGCCTCGGGGCCGAGCGCTCCGGTGGATTACACACCATATGATTACCATAAGAGGAGCTTGGGGAAGCCGGGAATAGGAATGGGAACGGGATTGGCGGTGGGAGCGGCGGCTGGAGCTCTCGGCGGGCTGTCATTAGATGAAGGTATTAAATATGAGGAAGAGAAGATTGCAGAAAGAGTGGAGAATGATATGGTTTCTTCAACTGCGAGGGATGATCGGTATGGCGAGTATCGAAGTGATTATTAATGTAAGCTCTAATTCGCTCTAACTATTTGCTCCCCAGTATGACTCCGTGTTAAATTTTATATATAAAGATTGGCGTTCTCTGTGAATTGTGTTTCAATGGAGGATTTGAACTCTGAGAAGTGTCTCTCAGAGATGTTTGTGCTGATATATGTATATAAACTTCTGGTGTTGCGAGGAGTAAGCTATGTTTTCTAGTATATCTCTCTCCGTTTGTGGAGTCCTATCCTATCTCTGTCATTGTAATTGTTGAGCTTCTGGATTGCCTTGTTTCTTAGATGGTATGCATTGCATTCTTTTTGCAGTTTCATAGGGTTCAGTTGTGCAGTTGGGTTAATTTACTTTGTGCAGCTTTAAATTTTGAAAGGTGTTGCGTGTTTTGTTAGTAAGGAACATCACAGCTGCTTTTTATTCGATCTAAGCTAGTTTATTGATTTTATGTTGAGATAATAGTCAGGAGGTTTCATCTGTTTTTTGAACCCCTTATGAGATAGAGCATGGAATTAGTTCAATATGGCTTTCTCCTTTGGCCGGAATGACCTTGCTTTATACGTTCTTATTCTGATTTGGTCGAATGCTGGTTCATGTCATCATGCGTATGAACATTTTCTAATGCAATTATTATGTTCCTTCATTTATAAATCTTGATAGAAGTAGAGTGAAGTCATATCGGGCTTTTTAAGCTGCATATTTAGGTTCTCCCTATGGTTGGGTAGCTAATATAAATTGGCTTGGAGCTAGTGGTAAGATTTTGTTACGTGTTGTTGTTCCTTAATCCTGTATAGAGCTCACCCTCATGATCCTGAAGACTTGCAATTCAATTATTTGGAAGTCGCTTGGCTTTTGATTTAGTAAAGGTTACTTTTGAGCTGAACGAAGTTCAGAACGATCCTCTAAGCTGTCTAGCCTTTTCCAAATACCAGTTGCTACACAATCTACATTCGTGCATGCTAGAAATATGACTAGATTATTTAGCAAATATGCATGATATACATGGCAAGATTCATAGATTCTGAACAGCTTCTCGGGAATTTGTTAAGTAGTATTGTCAGCACATAAATGTTTGTGACTCAATTCCATTTTGCTCTAACAAATAAATCAGATATTAGAATATTTCTGTAAATTCAAACATTGCTGCATAGTTCATAGCAACAGGATGAGTTGGTTACTTATTCATCATGTTCATATAGTGTCAAACTAAGTATTCTGATCAAGGATTTGGATCAACTTTCGTTGCTATTAGTTTTTCAGGTAACTTGAAATGTATTCTGTTTATTGGTGCTCGACACAGACTTCATAATATGTTCTACATCTAGGAGACTAGGAGTATTTACTTGTGATTCTGTTCTTGACTACTAGTATCCTTGTTGGGTTCCTATGTCTTATTTGCTCTTATATATATGATCCACAGATAGTGTTTTGCAAAGAAGTATTTGGGAGAATTTAGTTCTGCCTCTCTCGATTTGGTAGAATTTCTTTAAATAAGATATGTTAATGCTTTTAGGGGAGTTTACATTTGAGGATTAACCTTAATAGATAAAAATATTATGGCTAATTCTTTATTTACTTAGATGGATTGAAACATTGGGATATTCAAAGGTCCTTGTTAATTTCTATCATTTGAGCTAATTTTATTTGATTCATGTCCCATTTAAAGGATGAGATTGGAGATATCCTAGTAATGAAGATAGAAATACTCAATCATGCATCTTATCAATCATAAAAATCAAATGCCCCCTTAAGGCTATATAAGAATTAGGGTATATGTGCTAAAACAGAGAATGCCCAGAACAATGAAACAAAACACCAATGCTAAATTCTTTTATTACCTATGAAATAGTGGTGTGCTTTGATTCTAGTTCTGCAGTTTGTTATTTATAGTTTCCTGTTTTTCTACTCCTTTTCTTTTGGTGGAAGTCATACTAAAAAGGCCAAATGACTTGTCCTTCACATCTTAAGTGTTGTCAAAATAAAGATTTAGAGGTGTTTTGGTTGAGCTTATAAACTTTTTAAAACATCTTAGTATAAGTTATTTAAGAGCTTATAAATTCTTAAAACACGTTTGGCCTTGCGATAGGTGGTTAATGTCCAAGGTTGGAGGTCATGAGTTCGAGTCCACGACAGTGCGGTCTTTAATTTTTTTTTATTTACTTGTTAATTATAAAAAATATTAAATAAATAAATAAGTTCATTAATTCAATTTATTTATGCAAAGTAACAATTAATTTATAAAAATAATTTTGCCATGATTTGTTATTTCGATGTTATGCATAATATAATCTTTTCAATTTTATTTCTTTATCTTATAAGCTTAATTAGCCAAATACGTTGACTACTTATAAGCTCTTCAAAATAAGTTTAGTCAAATACTTGTTTATTTTGTGATTTGTTTTAATCTTTTATTTTGTTTTGGAGCTTATAAACTTTTTAAAATAAATTTAGTCAAGCACCTGTTTGTTTTGTGATTCTTTTTCGTCCTTTCTAAAATTTAAGAAGATTAATAATGATTTTTCAGTTCTTCAAATGATGATTTGAACTTTCAATCTAATATTCCCTCCGTCCCACGAATCTTGACATGTATTTATTTTTGAGTCGTCTCACGAATTTTGACACATTTTCAAATAAAGTAATAGTAATTATTATACTCTCTCCTAGTTTATCACTTTTATTACCTTCTCTCTCATACTTTATTACTTTTATAGTACTTCATTAATTACACACTTAAATCACTAATTTACAACTCCTTAATTTTCGTGCCGAAACCAAACGTGTCAAGATCCGTGGGACGGATTGAGTACTAGTTAAAGGGAAAACGTTGTACGAATTGAGCTGTATTTTGTCGTTCAAAACTCTACAATATTGAGCCATTATATTTCATCTTATATGTTAACTCATATATATGGTGAAATTCTACTATCAAGTCAACATGCAACGATATTAATAATGAGGTGCAATTGTGTGCGTGTGTTGACCAAGCGGTAAGGGGTTAATGTCCAACGCCAAAGGTTTTGGGTTTGAGTCCCCTGTGGTGCGGCCTTTAAATTTCTTTATTTAATATTGTTAATTCATAAAAATAAAAATAAAAAAATAATGAGGTGCAATCTTACCAAGTCCATGTTTTTTTTTTGGCATCGCCAAATGACAGAATTGCCCTTGGTTATTCCAAGGAAAGCATTTGTTGATAGGCCTAAGAATAAAATACAGTATTTTCTCTTGCCGCACGGGTTTTATTGGTTTGATTTTTTGGACCCATTTGGAACTTCAAAAAAGTTGGGCTCATGTAATGCCAAATCTCCAACATCTACTAACAAAATCTTGGTCATTTATTATTGCTTTTCGAACCTTTTGAGTTTTACTCATTCCTCTAATATTCTTGCCCTCCTTTCAAATAGATCTTCTGCAGGTGTGTGTGTGTGTGTGTGTGTGTGTTCTCTCTAAAAATTGGCTGATCTAATACTTATCCTGTCAAAGATACCAAAAGAAACCTAATATCATCCGCATTATATATATATATATATATATATATATATATATATATATATATATATATTGAGATTTTGATTTTTCGTGAAAAATGAGAATAATGACCAAAATCTACCAATAAATCAATATAACTGATGAATAGATGTATTTGTTTAGTATATTGAAAATTTCGCCACCTAAATCAAAATGTTTGTTTATAAAAGTTATTGACTTGTTCATCAAAACCAAATGACTTATTTGTAACTCTTTAGATAAATTTTCAATTCTCACACTACTTATAAATTTTTAATAGATCATTTCTCTCTCTATATATATATATCTAAATACCTTAAGAGACCTAAATAGGTTCAATCGCATGTTTTATGAACTTAATGAAAGAGAGGTTAATTGAAGATGGGCCAAAAATTTCAGAACATGTACCCTAAACCTAAAGTTCAAACTTTGTGGGCCACCTCAGTAGATAAGTGCATGCATATAAACCTGTCTCAAGTGAAAATGGTTTTTGTGTTTGTTTGCTTTTGTTAGTGATGTATCTGACACGTCGTTTGAAATATCAGAATACGTTGTTGTTTAATCTGGTTTATAGAATTAAGGGGTATTGGTACGTAAATATTCGAAAATTTTCTATTTTTTAGTTTTGCATCTTAACTTTAAAATCTGTCTATAAATTTCTCAATTTTATATTTTTTCTGAGTTTGCACCCGATGAATTTTTACTCTTAAATACTTGTTGACATAGCAACGGAATTGACATCCCAAAACATATAATTATATGTTCTAGATCTCATATTAACAACAAATTTATCGATTTTATTATACATTTCAAACTTTCCTCTCAATTCGACTGTCATGTCAACAACGATTTGAGGGTAAAAATTCACCGGGTTCAAAATCAGAAAAAAGATAAAGTTCAAGTATTTATAGGCAGATTTTAAAGTTAGGGTGCAAAATTAGAAAATGGAAAAAGTTCGAGTATTTACAGGCCAATACCTCTAGAATTAAATTTACGAACGTAAATAAATAATAATTTATCGCTATATGCCACATAGATTTATTATAGGTGATAATTTGTGGTATGGATGTATTCGCTCTGATTATAAATTTACTTAATTTACTTACACATATTCAATTATGTGTGGGTATATAGCCACACATAATTATGTGTGGCTAAAATTTCTACAGCATTAAATATATTAAGAGTTAAACGGAAAATAAAAAATAAAAAAATAAATGTGACTAAATCTTTTTACCTACACATAAGTATTAATTATTTAAAATTGTCTAATGAATTTATCTATTATGTGTCACAAATTATGTGCGGATAAAACTTCATATTCTTGTAGTCGATCAAGAATATACCTTCAAAACATCTATCCTAAAGATTTAAAATTATGCTTATGAAGTTATGGCGTAATGTCATGAATTTTAATTTCTATCACTATCTTTTTTGTTAAATTTCTCTTGTAGATTTGTCTAATAATCCCCTTCGTCCACAAAAAATAAGCCTTAATTTATCAGTTTCATTCGTCCACAAAAATACTACCCCCTTCATTCCATTACAAATATCTCACTTTTCAAAATGAGATGTCTCATTACAAATGTTCCATTCCTTTTTTTAGCAATATATTTTCTTTCTATATACCTAATACTTTAAATAATTTATACCAACCCACTTTATCTACTTTTTACATATTTTTTAATCTCCGTACTCAAAAGTAATGAGATATTTGTAATGGGATGGAGGGAGTTGTTATAAATTATTTTTAGTAATGATTTGACTAATTTTGTGGGCTTCTTTCTCCGCATATTAACTTAATTAATTATTTTATTTTATTTTTGTGGATTCATTTCTCCACTCATTAAATAAATAGGGTCGGTTTTTTTTAAACTTGTGACACCCTCAATTATGTATTGTTTTAGTGGACTGGTGCAATAGATAAATAATTAAAAATAAATAAAAAATGGGGGAGGTTTCATATGACTCCAAGTCTAAAAGAGAAGGTTAATTATCGTAAAATTCAAGTTGCTCTTGCATTGTTGGGAGTTGGGACTCACCAAAATTTGTGTGTCGGACTCTCACATCACACATGTATTCAAGAAATTCAAATTAAACGTTTCGTACTCTTCTGTACTATAATTATTGTAGTATATATATATATATATATATACAGTTTTCATTCATGTTTGACTAAATTGTAATGAAGGTTTCATGCGTTACATATTTGGATTTGAATTGAGTTAGTCTACTATTATATTTATATAGGTTTACTGTTACGTGAACTTTCGTGACTCAATTACTTCGTTGTCTAATGTACAATAACAAAATTAAAAATATCACGAATAACTCTCAGGTGTGTTTTCTTTAGTTTTATAAATTTATTACTATAAGAAAAAAATAAATAATAAAAGAATTATCACGAGTAACTCTCAGGTGTCACTCTGATGAGGACGAGTTTCGACGTTTAAATACATGCATTCAGATTTGGCTTCAGCAAAAAATACAAAATAGAAAGATGAAATGAAATGAGGATTAGAATAAAAGCGAAAGACAAAAGATTTATATTCTAACTATAAAGACGCAGATTTTGAAATCACAGAAAAGATCAAAATAAAAAGGCAGATGGACAGGAAAAGAATTTTATCTTTGAAGCGAAGGACAAATATAAAGCCAGACACTTAACATATTTGAATGACGATTAGATCTGATTAGTGCTGGATATATATAAAAGTGCATATAATTTAAATTGTATTCTTGCTATTATTTGGGCTTTAAAACGAGACTAAATTGGTCTTATCATTGTATATTTATATCTAAATAATAGGCTATAAATAAGGCCCTTAAGTTCAAATTTAAAGAAAAAAAGGTCATTCAACAATTGGAAAAAAAAAAAAAAAAAACAAATACTATCTTCTTTCTCCAAATTTTTTCCTCTCAATTTCTTAGTTTTTAAATCTTAACTCGGTTTTCTTCAATTTTCCTAAATTTTGCCGTTGAGTCTAAAACCCAACTTAACACACTTAATTTTAAAATTGATTTTAAATTGAAATCTTGATTTTTTTTTTAATATAATATAAATGTCAAAGGCTGAGATAAAAACTAAAATCAACCCAATCAAAGATAGCAAATTATTTTGTGACGAATTCAACTTGATCCTTTCTATTATCCCCTAGCCAGGGACGGAGCCAGGGGGGAGCTAGGGGGGGCTAGAGCCCCCTCCCAAATTTTGAGTTTTTTTTTTTTTTTTTTAATAATATATATAGATATATGTTTATACCTATTATAAAATAATTTTGTTTTATAAAAGAGTATTTGGTTATTATATTCTCTCATATATACTTAATTTAAGGATAATTTTGTTTTTTAAAACTATATGATCTATGAAATATTGTTTGTTATTATTACTATTATACTTGTCTTTTAATAAAAAATGCCTAATATGTATGAAATGCTAAAAAAAATTATAATGTATTGAAACTAATTTGTAATATATAGAAAATATATAATCTATGGACATGTTGTTTGTTATTATTATTATTATGCTTGCCTTTTAATAAAAAATGTCTTAAATATACGGAATTTCCAAAAAAAGTTTTGTGATATATTGAAGCTATATAATCTATGAAAATAATGTTCGTTATTATTAGTATTATGCTCGTATTTTAATAAAAAAAATACCTTAAATATACTGAATGCCCAAAAAAAATTTCTCGGGGGCTACCGCCCCCGAACCCCCGTACAGGTTCAGCCCCCCCCGAACTAAATTCCTGGCTCCGTCCCTGCCCCTAGCCAATCAATGATTCTCATTTCTCAATATGTACTTTATATTTTGTTCACAAATGTCCTTTTCTTGTTTTATGAATCCAAAAAAACAAACTTTTATAATATTAAAATTATAATAGGCCTAGCTATGTGACCACAAATACAATTCATTGAATTTGGGTGCTAGTCTAAAATGGGTGAAAAAAAAATACATTTGATAAATTTAATTCGTTCAGCCCCACGCAATTTCAGATAGATCGAGTGGGAGCACAAGATTGTTTTGATATAAAATACTGAATAACTGTCATCTCACTATTCAAATTGATAACATATTTGTCTACTACTTCTCCCACATCATTATTTGTGCCAAATCATACTTGAACAAACAAATGCCCACCACTCAATGCTTTTATTGGTCTTAAAATTTAAATAAATCCCTCATTCATTCTCCCACGGCCATTATCGCATCTTTATTTAAAACAAATAATAAGAATCTGCATCTTTATCTCATGTAAGTTGTGTACGTATGTATTACTTTTCCTTTTCATGATTTACCACTGAGAAATTTATTATACTAGTTTATAGTGGGTTCTTTGTCTTGGTGTTTTTTGGATAAACGATAAATAATAATTACAAACTATATCAAACATTGAAAGTGGGATATAAAAGAAGAAAAATGATTCCATGTGATGAAGCTATTGGCAAATTAAAAATTGTTGATTTAGTGATAGTGTGATTAATATTTAAAATTAAAAATTTTGAATTCGAATTTATTATGATGTGATTTTTAAATTTTTTTATTTACTTATTAATTCATAAGAAAAAAAACTTGATCGAGCTCTTTTTCTTTTCTTTCTCTCATTTCCATAAAATTTATCACGGCTTAACATTTTCGCAATGATTGAAAATTTGCGGGATATATATTGGAAAATTTTGTTTTTATTTACTTTATTCTAAAAATTTATCATCATTAATAATAAAAATTATTATTATTATTATTATTATTATTATTATTAAATCCTCAAATGTAAATAAAGAAATACTCACTTCGTCTTAATGACTCATTACTGTTCGACACGATTATAAGAAAAAAATTAATTAACTGATAAAAAGTGGGACCACAATTTTTTTAGAAAAAAGATGGTTTTTTTTTCTTTGGAATAGGTCATTATCAATGGGATGGACGAAAAATGAAAGTGAATCATTATTAATGAGTCGAAAGAATCCAATTTAATAATTTGATAAATGCACGTAATTTATTCATGAATAGCAACTTTTTGGCCCCTTTGGCCTTTAGTGGAGGCAGCACCAGAACGTTGGAAGGTTAAAATCTTCTTTTTTCGGAAAAAAATAAAAATAAAATCCTAATGTGGGTCTACACTACAGTATGTTGTGTTTTTGAATGTTTTCTTTTAAATAACAAATTTTGTTTCGACGTTATATTTAATATGAATATATATAGTCAACCTCATGTATGGGCTAACAAATTAAAAGTTTGTTTATGTTTGTGGTAAGCAAGTAGATGATGAACTTTATGTCCTCTTCAATTACTAGTGTCTAATTAAGCTCCCCTCATTTTTGGATGGATTCGTATAATTAACATCTTCAAACCAAAATATCATCTTGTACAATGTATTTCCCCTACATAAGTCGTCAACACTGCATATTTTGTTTTATTTTATTTGCCTACATATATATAATATATGCTACTATAAGATATTCAAAGTCCATTTAATCATGCAACCCTTATCCTGGATTTATATGCGCTCCATTGACTCATGAGACCTCAAACAGATCCCACTTGGAATTATTTTTTTCATTCATGAATCTGATAAAATATATTCACAATGTATTTGTGATGATGATGTTTTTACAGTACGTATATTAATTATGTGTGTGGCGTGCCACTCAACAATTAGAATTGCTAAAGAATTTTGGAATTTTTTTTGAGAAGAAAAAGAATTTTGGAATATTGTTTTATCAACTTCTATACCATCTTGATTGTCGTGGGAATAAGAAGTAATCATTTGCTTTTGAAAATATATACATGCATAATGCATTGTGCATGTATTTATTTTTTGCGGCTCATATACTACTTGTGATTTTTTTATTTTATTTGGGGAAGAGAGAGCAGTGAAGTTTGAACCTTATGTCTCATTGTTTATAGACATGAGTTCACACCGCTTGGTGTCCTCATGAGATAAGGATGTATAGTACGTATATATATATCTATAACATCCTAAAATATTACTCATCACTCCTTCCCATTATAAGTAGTGATAGCCCTAGATAAAGCAAAATAGATAAATAATCACGTCTTATCTAAGCGTTTGATAGCAATATTGATTAACAAGAAAGCCCGCATTAAGGGAGAGGCCCGCTCTTATATCACTGTTCCACTAAGAAATTTAATACCTCCTCCCTGCGCCTGATATTATTTATCTAAGTATTATTTATCTAAGTTTTATTTATCACCCTTTATCTCAATTTTATATCAAACACACCCCAAATTTGGGCACCCAAATTAAAAAAAATTGTAAATTTATTAAAAGTGATAGGATTTACACTTTTTTAAGGATTAAATTTTATTAATTATAAAAACAATTACTTATAGTGGGACAATCCAAAATGAAATATAGACTATTTTTAGTGGGACATAATGAATATTAGTTTTAAAATATAAGATATCTATTACCACCTTCTAGATGAAATATGTAATACAAAATACAATAACATATTATAATCTATTAAAAGACTAAACTATGATGATTTTACCTTCCTGACATTATAAATTAATACATATTTAAATTACTATAATTTCACTCTCCTGGCTAGCTATTATATTTATATAGTGGTAGATTATTTATCTTATATTGTAAAGCAAAAACATCAACGTTCTTGACTTAAATATCACAGTTGAAGTAAGAGAGATGCGATAAGATTAAAAATATAAAAATATATTTGTATGTCATTAAAATCGAATAATAGCACTCATAATTGAGGCCAATATGCAAGAACTTGTGACGTTAAACGATTATGTACATGCATGCATACACTTCTCACAAAGTCAAACAAATTATCACCCTCTTTTGTTTACTTCTCATATTTGCCTTTTTGTTTTTTGGGCTAAATAATTGGCGGATGAGATTCTCAGAAATTGGATTTAGTTGTTGGCATCAAATTAATTATCTTGAACTTTTCGGGTTTTCTTGATTAAAACCTTATATATTTCAAAAAAAAAAAAATATTGATAAAATATAGTTATATATAGGTGTTGTAAGGGTGCTAGCTGAACTTGTTGAGGTATGAAACTTGAGTCAATTTTTTTGGATAGTTTGTAGTACAGTTCATTTTAATTATATGTTCAAGTAGAATTTTAATGGACTTAGGATTAGAGTTCGATCACCGACTAAATAATTGTTTTCTTTCTATTGATTCAATAAAAGATACTACATTGAAAGCACATATAAACTACGTACCTCCTATATCTATATATCTTCTACAAAAATAAATTACTTTCATTATTATGTTGAAAAGTTTTTTTTTTTTGTTTTTTGTTTTTAAATTGGGTTGGACTATGAGTTGGACTATGTAGATATATATGAGCCCTAGGGTAGATCCGCCCCAGTTTAAATTTGTGCTCCCCAGAAAGCAAGAGTCTCAGCGTGGAGAATCCTCAGGAATAGGCTTCCTTCTTGTGACAACTTAAGGAAGAGGAATATTCATGTGGGTGAGGAGGAAACCATGTGCAACGCCTGCTGTCAGGAAGTGGAATCCGCCAATCACTTGTTTCTCACTTGTCCGAAGACAGATATGCTTTGGAGTGAGATACAGAGGTGGACTGGTTTTCTTTCGGCACGACCGAATAGCATTGAAGGTCACTTCGACGTCTTCACACAGATGGGAAAAGGAAAGAAGAGTAGGAGGTTCTTATCGGCACTTTGGGCTTGCACCACCTGGCTCATCTGGAAAGGAAGGAACGAGAGTAGATTCGAATGCAAGAATTGGGATGTCAAAAAGTTATGTGGAGAAATCAAAGCTCGGATGTGGAGTTGGAATAGAATCTTCAACTTTTTTGAGAAGGAGGCAAATTTCATGCTCTGGTGTTCTAAAGATGTCTCATCTTTCCTTGTGTAATTGTTGGGTATCTCTGGTACCTAAACTCCTACCTTTTTTTATAAAATTCCATTTTTTCTGACCAAAAAAAAGTTCTTTCAGGATTAATTATATACAAAATGTTGTTTTGACATACTTATATAATCAGTAAACAATTATTTCCACAACTGCTTAACTATCATAATTTCTTACTTATGTTGACAAAATAAGCATTATTTAAGTTACATAGTACATATACTTTCTCCCGAGGAATTTAGTTGGTATGCAGTTGACTTCTGGAGGAACAATTGGTCACCAATTCTAATTATTCAGTCAATTTTTTTAATAAAGAATTTTGTTCGTGTTTTGGAATATTACTCGGTTGCATAGGTACATGCATGAAAAAAATATTATTTTTATATATATTTTTTTTAATATAAGGTGCTGATAGCCTGATACCTCCGCTGGGGTATTCAATCAAAATAAAAAAAAAACTCATTAACATTTCATTAGTCCGTTTCAATTAATGATAATTTTTCGTGAGTCGATGGGGGAAATTGCCAGAAATTACAAAGAAAAAAAGAGTTTATTTAGGACAATAACTTAGGTTGATTTGAAAATTAAGACAATAATTTTTGAACTTGTAAAAATAGGATATTAATTAATAACTGTTGCACCGGCCGCAGGACATTTATGGGCCAATTATCAAATTTTCGGACTTTTCCGCACAGACCAAGCACATGACAACCCGCACGGAGGGATTGATTATGTGGCAAACACGTCATTTTTACGGCTTGACATGTGCTTAGTTTGTACGGAAAAGTCCGAAAATTTGATAATTGACCCATAAATGTCCTGCGGGTGCTACACTTATTAATTAGTGTCATATTTTTACAAGTATAAAAATTATTGTTCTAATTTTCAAATCAACCTAAGTTACTGTCCTTAAAAACCCTCTGACTCAAGAAAAAAAAAGTTGTAGTTGCCCTTTTGACAACGATGAGTATTTGAATCATCTCCCTGTTATTCTATATCCTAAATTAAATATGTAAAATGATCATGTTTTCTTTTTAATATATATATATATAGAGAGAGAGAAGGAGATTGTATACGTTCATTAACATGGGTAAATTTCTTAAAAGGTGGGTACTAAATAGCCACAGTGTGACCACTCACAAATTAATTAAATAAGAAAATTTTTGATTTATTTAATTTATTTTTTTAAAACATAAAAATGTATATATTATTATATGTGAGAAATACAAATGTAAGAATATGAGCACAATTAAAATTCTTACATTTGCTATAAAAATTAATATAATCGTTGTTAAATTTACTACACTTGAAAAAAAAAATCGCACTACTTAAAATTCGAATTCAGGTACTGCATTCATCCATCAAGATTAGCACCCATCATAAATCTTAAAATTCCAAAGATTAAATTCTTATTTTATTTAGTGGTTCTTAAAAGAACTTTTCTACGTTACTCCATATACACAAAAGTAAATATATATATTACTTCACCTGTTTCATCTATTTTGCGATAGTTTCTTTTTTCAGCATTCTATTTTATTTTGAGATATTTTTTTATTTGATAATATATTTTTATTTATCTTTTCATATTTTTATCTCTTATATTTAACACATAAAATATTAATTTTAAATTTTATCTCAAGATAATCAGCACGAGGGGATAGTCGTACGAATGTGTGCTGCCATAATTGGTAGAATCGCGCGTGTACAAGTTGTATTTTCTTGACTTTTAGTGACTTATTTGTGTCAAAAAGTTTGAGCTACACAGACCTAGCTCAGATATATTGGAATTGTTAATTTGTCTTAATAAATTAACTACTATATACATAGAGAGCATTTTAATTAAAAAATATTTATAAATATTTTTTATTTTATTTTAGTAACTAAAAACTAATCTACAACTATTTTTTATATAAGTTACTATGATTTTTATAAAAAAAACCCATGTTATAATAACATATAAAAAAACATTATCATATCATAAATGAAGCTAGTTTGTTGCATGTATATATAAAAGGCATTATTATTCCATGTAAAAACCAATCATGACCATAATTCATTTATGGATCGATGATACTCGTGGGATCAATTTCGGTTAATTGAAAATTGAAACTGTATCATCGAATAAAAACCGTGTTGTTGGTTAATCACAATTTGGTAATTCGGTTATGCGAACAACCCATCGGATTAATTATTTTAAAAAAAAAAAACACCTCACTTAAGACTTAATTTCACATGCATGATCACATATTTTTTATTGTTAAATTTATTAAAATTGTCGAAAAAAGAATCGGTTTTATTGAGTTGATGCCTTTATCATAATTCATAAGTAAGGTTGTCGGCCGGAAAAATAGGTTGACGCCTACTTTTTCGATAATAAGCTATTTTCGTCTTACAAATACATTAATTGAGATATTAAGGGTAATTTATTCAATTTAAACGTAAATATAATAATTTTATAAAAATAAGCATTTTTTTATTACAACTTAATAAAATAGGTATTTTAAGTTTTTAGTCGTATAAAAACAATGGAGCTCCTTATCAATATCTTTTCCTACATCTACCCCTATATAAATAGTAGTATAAGTTAGAAACTGAATCGCATTAATTGTTTTGTAGTATATATGATTTGATGTTTTATGCCATATAACACTGAATTTGTTCATATACATGGATACATTAACGAAATCAATATGAGATCAAAACTGTAAGTTGATTATGGGCAGTCAAAATGAATCAACAAACATGCCCACTCACTGATATTACATAATATATTTACATATTTAATTAGTTATCTGAAAAAAGAGACATTCCAATGATTCATTTGGGTTCATTGTACCATTTGCGTCATTTAGCACTGTCAAAAGAAAAATATTAATTATATGGTGGGGCTTCAACTCAGACATTTATATACGTGGGTCGGAAAAGAATATCCTATCAATTGAAGGTCCAAGAACTTAGACCCCAAAGAATTAATAATGTTCGAGTTTTAATTATATTGGTATCTACAAATAGGGCTGTAAACAAACCAAGCCGCTCGTGAAATATTCGGAGTTCGGCTCGAAAAAAGCTCGTTCAAGTTCGTTTAGAGAAGCTCGTAAAATAAACAAACCAAACTTGAGCTTAGTAGTATTCGGCTCGTTAGCTCGTGAACATGTTCGTCAAGTGATTCAGCTTGAAAAATATAAATTATTAGTAGACATAACTTATAGTTATCCACTAAAATTAATAATAATTTTATTAAATCTCTAATTAATTTTGTTTGTTATAAGAAAATTATTAATATATAAATTATTTTAAATAAAATAATTTATTTTTAAATTAAAATAATCAATATTTTGAATATAAATATAAATTTAGAAAGTTCGATTAGGCTCGTGAACTGCTCGTGAGCCTCAAAGTATTCGGTAAGTAGAGTTCGGGATTCGATTCGATACTTAACAAACCAAACTTGAGCACACCACTATTCGGTTCGGCTCGATTTGATTACACTCCTATCTACAAACCCCAATTTAATGGCTAAAACTTCAAAGGAGAATTTTACTAATCGTCAATTATGACCTGTATATAACGTGGAAATTCTCGATTTCATTTAAAACTACTTCTTTTTTATTGAAAATTTATAATAAAAAAATAAGTGATAACATTTTTTTTTTATTTCTCATTTCTTTTTCCTTATTTTTTATAGTAAAATAAAATTTTCATTATTTACCATTTCTTATTTTCATTCCAAAGAGTATTAACTATCACACCTATTTGAAGTGAAAAAAGAGGTACGAAAAAGAGTGAAATCCTATTTTTCAGAAAATGAAGAAAAAGAAACTTAGATTTTTTTTTGTATGATATATATATATATATATATATATATATATATATATATATATATAATCAAAGAAAACATATCCTTAAAATTAAATAGTTTTATTTTAAGTTTAAAATTTGACATCTTAATAACGTTCCCAAAATCATGAATCTCTTTTACTCCCTCCGTCCCTGAAATAAGTTCCTATTTTTCCTTTTTGGGACGTCCCCCAAATAAGTTCCTCTTTCTTTCTTTCCATTTTTGGACAACTACCCCACCACTAATAATACTTTATTTATTCTTACTTTTCACTTTTTCACCACTCACAATACTAATTATAACACTTTTTCACCACTCCCAATACTAATTATAACATATTTTTATCCACTATCAATACACTTTACAATTTTTCCTTAAAACCCGTGCCGTCCCCAAAGAGGAACTTATTTTGGGGACGGAGGGAGTATAAAACAACATCGAACACTAAAGCTATATTCATGATATTGATTGGCTATGTGTATGTGTTGGTCAAGCGGTAAGGAGTTAATGTTCAAGGCTAGGTCTTGAGTTTGAGTCTCTTATGGTGTGATCATATAATTTCTTTATTTAATATTATAAATTTATATATAAAAAAAAGATATTGATGGGCTCTCCAAAAAAGGGAAAAAGATTAATTGAGAGTCCCAAATAAAATTCACAAGTAAAGGTAAAGATGAGTTTAATTCCTTGATTGATCTTATAAAAGTTGGAGCCTTATTCTGGCGCTGCCATAAAAGTAGCAGCAGAATTTTGCTGATTCCCGAAGTGCCATCAATCCAACCTTATCCATTCCAATTTTGCTATTCTTTATATGAGTATGTAAAATATTCAATTTATTTACATGATATACGTTTGATTTGATAAATATATATATCTCTAATGATTTTAGGTTGTAGTTTAATGGTTTTTCTTATATAAGGAATGCTAGAAATATTATACACTCATAAAAAAGCGCATAAATGCCCCGACTAGGTTTTGAACGCCCAACCCTAACCAACTGCAACTCAATTAGTATATATATATTTTTTTATGGAATGTTTAATTCAAAAAATTTAGAAATAATAAAATTAATATCTTATTTATCATTTAAGCTGTTTTTATTTGATTCTTATCTTATCAAAAGCATGAAATTGAAATAATCATACTCTTGAGACTAAATATATTCAATCATTCATTTTATCAATCATATAAAATAAACACTCTCTTACTATATGAAATATAGCGAAGCGCATCATGAATTTCAAATAAGGTGGAACGCACGCAAGGTTGCTTGCGCCTCAAATAACAAATAATGTGACTTTTTATTTAATGTTATATTATGATATTATTTTCATTTTTTATGTTACTATTAGTCGCTCCTCATGAACAAATAGTATGACTTTATCACTTCTTACATGCAAAATATACCTTAATTGTGATGCCACAAAATCGAATAAAATATGTAACTTTTTATTTATACGAGCCAAAAGCCCAAAATGCATTAAGACATCTAATCTTTCTTTTTTTTTTTTGAAACCGACATCTAATCTTTCTATATTCTATATATTCGCGTATGTAATTACTGAAAGTCTGAAAATGAAAATAGTCGACATGTAAATGTTTCACAAATAATTCAAATAAGGCCCTAAAATGTCGAGACCAATTTAACAAGATCATAAACGGTTGCCTCATACAATCTTTCCATATGTTTTATACGCCCGAAATTTTAGCCGACATGTACAAAAACACTTTCCACTCGACCAATCAACCTTACACTCTATTTTAGTATGTATACACACTTACTGAAATTATCTATTTATGGAAAGTTTCTCTCTTTTTGTTTTATACAAATATATAGAAACTTTTAAATCTATATATAAATACACTTTTTTTTCTTTATTAACCTCAATTTCCTAATTTGGCAAACCTTTTTCCATCCGTATTATCATTTCACTTGAGATTCTGTGTATCTAATTTTATGCTCATTTCAATTTTTTTGTTTTATAGTATTTTTTTTTCAATCTCAATTTTATATGTTATAGTGTTATTATATAATTAGTAATTAGGTTTATTCAACTCAACGTATATTATTATTTTTATAGTTTTAATTAAAATTGATGAAAAATATGTGATACACACTAAGAGGGTGTTTTGTTGAACTTATAAAGCTTTTTAATCTTTAAAATAACTTATAAGCTATATATTTAGGAATTTATGAGATCATTTGACAAAATAAGCTCCTACAACTCATAAGCTTTAAAAATATGATCCCCAAAAATAAGTTCATCTATCTCAATTTTTTTTTAATAATCTTATACGTAACAGTTATTTTTATAAATATTATTCAACTATAATTTTTTATTTTCATTATATATATACCCTCTCAAATCTCTAACAATTTTTTTCTTTTTTTAGCTAAAATTGTTGTCTCTAAGTTACAAACTCAAGTATCCAAAAACTTCAAAAAAATTTAAACTCTTAATAAACTATACATCTTTCTTTAAAATAAGCTTTAAAGACCCGTTAAATCTCATGTACTCCCTCCGTCCCAAAGGAAATGTCCTCCTTCTTTTGGGCACGATTATTAAGGATGCATAATCTGCCTAATCTAGTAGAAACTGAAATGATGCATAATCTGTCATTGAATCTTATATGCTGCCTAATCTAGTAGAAACTGAAATTTCCTTAATATTCTACTAGATTAGGCAGATTATGCATCCTTAATAACCGTGCCCAAAAGAAGGAGGACATTTCCTTTGGGACGGAGGGAGTACATTTTATTCAATTTGTCTTGTTTCAATTTTACATACTCTTACGTTCTAACAATAACATGACATATATGAGAGGCATATGTCGATGGTGTGTGAAAATTTCAAGAATTATAGCACATGAGATGAAGTGATGTGTGAAAATATGAAGGCATATTGAAACACGTGGCATCCACCAACAATTTACACTTATACATGATCTCTACAGTCAACGCCACCAACTTGCAAATTCAATTACCTTCCAACTCCAACTCCAACTCCTATATATACCCCTCTCCCCATTCTCCCACACTCACTCACACTCCAAATATACATACATACATATATATGAAGATAATGGTTTCCCAATCGCTGCCAATTGTCTCGAAATGCAGAGTTTCCCCCTCCCAAAAATCCACCCTAACGGAGCTCAAGCTCTCCGTCTCCGACCTCCCCATGCTCTCCTGCCACTATATCCAGAAAGGCGGCTTGTTCGCCAAGCCTCCATTCCCCATCTCCGACCTCCTCTCTCTCCTCAAACGCAGCCTCTCGCACTCGCTCACCCACTTCCCGCCCCTCGCCGGCCGCCTCACCACCGACGCGGCCGGCTACGTCTATATACACTGCAACGATGAAGGAGTCGACTTTATCCACGCTAACGCCTCCCACATCCACGTCATCGATCTGCTGGGGTCCGCTGACGGCGACGTGCCCGAGGCCGTTAAGAGCTGCTTCGCCTTCGACCACGCCGTCAGTCACACCGGCCATTTCCGCCCGCTCCTCGCCGTCCAGGTCACGGAGCTCGCCGACGGCGTATTCATCGCCTGCTCCTTCAACCACGCCGTCGCCGACGGCACTTCCTTCTGGAATTTCTTCAACACCTTCGCCGAGCTCAGCAGATCGGGGGTGAAGAGGATATCGCGATCGCCGGATTTCAGCCGCGATTCGGTTCTGATCTCCTCGGCGGTGCTCAGGCTCCCCGAGGGCGGCCCCAAGGTTACCTTCTCCGGCGACGCTCCGATCAGGGAGAGGATCTTCCGATTCAGCAGAGAATCGATTCTCAAGCTCAAAGCCAGAGTCAATAACGGCAATATGATGATAACTAACGGCGCCGTTAACGTCGCGGAGCTGATGGGAAAGCACGCCAACGACACGCTCATGTGCAAGCAGAAGCCGATCACGCCGTTGAGCTGGCTGAGAAACGCCGTTACGGGGAACCACACAAATCCAACGGCCGCGGCGGCGAAGGCGGAGATCTCGTCGTTCCAGTCGCTGAGCGCGCTGCTGTGGCGCGGGATCACGCGCTCGCGGAGGCTGCCGGCAGGCGAAACGACGACGTTCCGGATGGCGGTGAACTGCCGGCACCGGCTGGAGCCGGAGCTGGAGCCGCTGTACTTCGGGAACGCGATCCAGAGCGTTCCGACGTCGGCATTGGCGGGGGACGTGGTGGCGGGGGAGAATCTACGGTGGTGCGCGGAGCAGCTGAACCGAACCGTGGCGGCGCACGGGGACGCGGCGGCGCGGAAGTACGTGGAGGATTGGGAGCGGGAGCCGCGGTGCTTCCCGCTGGGAAACCCCGGCGGCACGATGGTGATGATGGGGAGCTCGCCGAGGTTTCCGATGTACGACAACGATTTCGGGTGGGGGCGGCCCGTGGCGGTGCGGAGCGGCCGGAATAATAAGTTCGACGGCAAGATATCGGCGTTTCCGGGTCGGGAAGGGGGCGGGTCGGTTGATCTGGAGGTGATTTTGGCGCCAGAGACAATGGCGGGTCTGGAGTCCGACCCGGAGTTCATGCAATATGTAACTGTTTATTAAATAAATAGTAGTCGGAGCTTAATTAGTGTGTTGTATTATATTTTCTCTTTTTTTCGAATTTTAGATTAAGAAGGTGACGAAGATGTTGAAGAAGACTGGAAGTGATGTGTAGAAATTTAGAATGGTTTCGTAGATTGAGATTAAATAAAGAAACATCTATTATCTATATATTGGTATGAGAGCGGCCGCCTCCCTCAAATTTTCTTTTTTTTTTCATCAGAAAAAATGGTTTACTTAGGATAAAATCAAAAAGTTATGGTACCAGAGGTACCCATCAGTTACACGAGAAAAGGTGACACATCTTTATAGCACCAAAGCATGAAATTTGTCTCCTTATCGAAAAAAGTTGAAGATCTTATTCCAGCTCCACATCGGTGCTTTGATTTCTCCACATAACTTCTTGACATCCCAATTCTTGCATTCGAATCTGCTCTCGTTCCTAAAATCCTCCCTTTCTTTTTTCTTTTTTTTTTATAAAGAAAAATGAATTATTAAAAAAGAAAAAAGAAAAACGAGTTATTTTTCATTGGAAATTAGAAACTTGGGCTAGACCTTGATTTAAAAAAGAAAAAATGGGCTTCTGGTTGGGTTTTTATTCGGTAGTCGCGATTTAGTTATTTTACTGTATTCTTTCCGTCCATAAAAAATTTGTCATATTATATAGACAACACAAATTTTAGTAAATATAAGTAGAGTTGTTAGTTGAATAATGAAGTTATGTGAACTTTACTACTATAAATGAAAGTAATGAATTTTTTGTGAACGAATGAAAAAAAATTGTAACATATTTTTCATAAACAAAGAGAATATATGTTTACATATATGTTTTCGAAAAACCCAATTCTTTTCATACGTTCATAATTACTACTCCCTCAGTCCGCCAAGATTATGACAATTTGCTTGGGCAAGAGATTTAATAAAATTGGTGATGATTTTGATGTAGTAGAGAAAGGGTCCCACCATTTTATGAGATGAGTGGTTGAGATTGAATTTTGAGTAGTTTTTTTGTAAATAAAGAGTGTTAGTGAGGATAAAATATTAAAGAGGATGGTGGGATCATTGCCATAAAAGGAAAGTGACATAATCTTGGCGGACGATCGATATAGTAATTGTGACATAATCTTGGCGGACGGAGGGAGTATTTATTTTGAATTTAGGGTGTTATGTCCAGAATGATACATGATTTTGTACCATAATTACCGCTATAAACACAATTTATTTTTTGAGATAAAAGATGGACCATTCTATTCTACTATTAAATATTTGTGGATAATGTCAATAAATCAGGCCAAAAAATCAGCCTTCCAAACCGAAACAACACCATATTAGCTAAAGCATGTACCGCTCTATAATTGGCACATCTACAAACATGACATAATTTAAACACCGCCTTTTTCCGAACATGTTGAAAAGCTTCCTAAAGATAATCAGTCAACGACTCATAACTTTTATTAGTATTATAAATAACGTGGATAGCAAGCAACGAGTCAATAAACATCACAATCGGCCTCCAAGCAGAAACCAATTGCACCGAGTAAGGCATGCAATTCTCTCATCAACACCGTTTCTGTGCAGTCAATGGATCTATGCTGATTGCGAAGCACAATAAACATTTTTATCAATTTAATTATATTTTACTATCGCTCTCGATTCTTGAAGTTAGGTATTCAATATGAATTCACAAATAACGGCTTTGATATCTTCACACACACTATGTGACCACTTTCGATGAATTTTGAGAATGAAATCATATGATTGGAATTCATATTCGAAATAGCAACTGGTTTTAAATAGATTCGGCACTCTTGTCAATTTCCGCCGGATTTACCAAAGTGGGCCCCGCGGAGCTACCCTAACCCCCAATATTGACCTCTATCTCAAAACGCAACATATCCAAATTACTCTTTTATTCATAAAAGATAGTTTTAGAAGGAGATAACACAAATTTTAATAAAAATAATTGAGTGTATTATGATTGAAAAAGATATTTCACTTAAAAAGTAGTATTAATAATAATAATTAATTATATTATGAATGAAGAAAATGGTAGATAGAAAGTTTCTAAAAATAAAAATAGACTAATTTTTTAGGACGTTCGATAATGATTGTGAATGTAGGGAGCAAATTTTTTCACAATCACATCTATTATTCATTCAAACTTTTCTTTCAATCCATTCAAACTGTGTTTTAGTTAATGCACTGATTGCTCAAATAATTTTCATGTCAAATTGCAACTGTTTTTATATACACTGAAGCCACCTCTACCAACATTTTTCTTATCTGATTTGCATAGACAATCAATTGTTCAACAATGATCTTCTACATCCTTATTTCGCACGATTTATACAAGATGCATTTATTTTTAAAATTTTGTATAAGTCTATATAGTACTCCATGTGTATAAAATAGGAGGGTAAAACATTGTGCATCGAATGTAAGGTACATGTACATCATAATTAAATTCAATTTGTGTTCATCAAATTTCTTCATTAGAATTTATTAATTTATAATGAGAAATTGATAATTATCAATTAAAATGTATTAATTATTATTAATTTTTAATTAAGGTTAATGGATTGTGCATCCTAATGCACCACAGTAAGCCACAGAAGTCAGAATAATATTTTGCTGCATGAGATACACTGATGCCTCTATTAATTGGTATTCTCTTCTGAAACAATAATACTGAAAGATGAAAACTGAGCCAATTGAGTAATGAAATGAAATGTACATAAATCGGAGAAAAGAGTAACCACAAAATATGGAAGTATTAATCACATGATCAGATAGAGAATATAAAATTATCTTTCGTTGCAGCAGAGTGCTATTCAATTACAGCCCATAAAGCTGAAATGGCTTGATGATTACCAGTCATCAGGTTAACTGATGATTGGCCGAGTCCCGGGCTTTGTTGTGGATGAAATCGAAGAGGGGCATCGAGACTTGACTGGATTGTAAGAGGACTGTGACGTCTAGTATATAACTGCATCTCTGAATCCAGAGATCGCGTTGTGCTATGAAATTGGAGCATTCACACACCGATTCGTGCTCACCTGAAAAGTTGCTTTTAGCTTCCAGCAGTAGGCACTGCAACTGGCTTTGAATCTTCTGTTTTTTCATGTTCTTTGTTAAGCATCTGTTATCATAATTCCAAACTGTCAGAGTCACAAATTAAGAACAATTTGTCTAAAGCAAAATCAACAGCCAACAAGTCGATCTGGTTTTAACATATGTAAAATTTAGTTCCTGGAAACTAACGCAACACACCATTCATATGCTATATCATGTCCCATCTGGAAAGAGATCTTACAACAGGTCTAATGCCACTTTGCCTCATAATTATTCTAGAATGAAGTGAAAGAGGTCTTTGGCTTATCTGCTCATACATATGCAACTTATATCCATCTCAATTCTTCTTTTTTTAGCAGGTTGGACATAATAACAACATTATATATCTGTCTTATGCAAAAAGTCACTCAGAAGCCTAGCCTGAAAGACCAGATGAATCAACAAAATATTCTCTATAAATTCTGGCTTTAATTTTCTGATTGAAATTTCAAAGAAGAAGAAGAGCGAAGAATATTTCACCTTGTTGTTGATCAAATTATGTAGGGCAATCACACTTCTGATAAGGGACGACAGATATATGACCAACATCATATCATTTGTTTTGACTGCAGAGAAGAAGATAATATTTGCATCAGGAAGATGCCTAAATCCTGAGAACTACTGATTAATAAAGCAAATAACGAATAAACAACAGCCAACTTGATTACCAGCAAATGCTTTGACAAGTTCAGTTACATTTAGATTTGGGAGTAAGTTGAACACATCCTGCACAAGTCAGGTTACATTAAAAATGAGATGCTATTTGGAAATGATCTATCCAGACCAGAATTACAAGAAAACAGATATACAATCCCAATTATATGTGCAGTTTACATATCAACATTACCAAAATGTGAAAACGATACCTGGAGATGGTAGAGGATTTCATGGTTTAAAGGCAGCTTCCCTTCTATAACCAGGTCAAGATAACTTCGAATCTCTTTCAATCTTGCATCCAATCCCTTCAGAGCAGCGAGTTTCCCCGTCACCTGGAGAAAGGCCATAAAGATAAATTTCTCATTTCTACCACTTATATTAGAATTAGGGCTGTCGATCGGTTCGGGTTCGGTTACCCATACCCGAATTTTCGGTTACCCGAACCCGAAATTGCCATATTTCACTAACCGTTCCCGAACCGTTTTAGGTGTTCGGTTACCCAATAACCGCTTCGGTTATTTGGGTATCCGAAATACCCATTTTAAAAAATTAAAATTCAAATAATTTGTTAGATAGAGGATTTGAACCTTAGTCTCTAGAAAATACACAAAGCAACTTATCCACTAGACTAAAGCTTATTCTTAAACTTTAAACATATCATAATTTTATTTTAGCTAAGACTCGATTTTTAAATAAAAAATAAATAAATTAATGAATTAATAATTAAAATATATATAATATATATATATTAAATAATTTTCGGTTATTTTGGTTAACCCGTTACGGTTATTGGGTTAACCGATACCCGAAATTTTCTAAAAATGATACCCGAAACCGAACCGATACCCAAAAAATTCGGTTATTGGATACCCAAACCCGGAAATTTCGGTTCGGTTAACGGATTATCCAAAACCCGATAACCAATTAGACAGCCCTAATTAGAATCTATAACTTTCATACCATGATGATTACACAGGAATATACATGGAGACATGGACTATAAGAATTTGAAGAAATGATAACCATGAATAGGCAGAAAGGAGGGAAGAAGAGAAAAGAAACCTCAGTTGCAAGGGTGCTGATAGTTGTGTCCTTTACATCCCTTAGCAAGTGTTCAACTCCTGTCATAACCAAGATGACAGGAAGTGATAAGGAGTTGGTCTATCACATCCATATCATAAAATTACAATGATTGTACGTGTGCACTTTTTTTCATTTCGGTACGTCCCACAAGAATGTGCATTATCCATTTTTGGACACTATCCCACCACAATAAAGTGGGTCCATCTCTCCACTCACAACACACTCACCTAACATTTATTAAAACCCATGTCACCAAAAGTGATGCACACTCTTAAGAGACGGAGGGAGTAGTATTCCAAAGAAAAAGAACTCTACTGGGGTAGTAATATACCAATTTCTTCAACTTCATGAGCAGCGATTTCGGAAGGAACATGCACAAATACCTTCTGGCTCTTTTGAGTGGCATTCTGCAAGTTTTCAAGACATAATTAAAAATCCTCCAGTGACGGTTTCTGGTACATCAAGGCATTTTATATGCACAAGTGTCCTCATTGCATTACATTTTAAGTGTTTGTTTTGTGCCATAGAGTAGGAAGAACTTGAAATACAAGGAGCGAAAAAATGTACATGATACATTACACAAGGAGTAAAATATCAGTAAATTTTAGATACCTCTTTAACCTCTTCAACAGCATAATAGGCTTTAGTGGGTATCCCAAGCTCTTTTGGTTGGACGTCAATAATGACCAACACTGGAGTGGGGACATAGCTACAATAACATGAAGTGTGAATTAACATAGAGTTTGCACAGTGACGCTGAATAAGTTCCTTACATGTGAAGGAGGTCAAAGTAAAGCATTATGCTCAGAGGTGTTAGAAGGATATGACATGACACAATCAAAGAGACAAATATAATAAATGTGCAGTTCAACAGATACCTAGCCTCCTCAAAATGATAACAACAGTGGTAAAGGGTAAGCCTTGGGTCTTAAGCTCAATAAGAAGATCAACTAAACGATAGAATATAGAGCAACCCAAAAGAAAAGACAACAAGATTAGAAAGAGATCTTACTCATTGAAAAGACTGTGCACACTTAGGTCATTTTCCTTTAGTTTTGGACCGGTGCTATACCAGCCAACAACATGCTCCTTGGCTGACATGAGATAAATGTGTTGAATTAGACGCGAAACTTAGAAATATATTCAGCCGGGAACAGGTCATGAAAAATAGCAAACCATTTATTCTTCTGAACATGGAAAACATTGATTCATGGTAATTATGATCAAGAAACCAGATGCTAGGGTCCCTTTCATCTTCCTCAAAAGGCACTGTTCAAATCAAGTCAATATGTTATAGAAAATCATGGCATGCATAACTCATTAACAACACTAAATAATGGAAAGAAACATTCAGGAAAGACAGAAGAGAGATGATGCATCATTTAAGAGTGACAATAATACCTATGGTTATGAAGACTCTTACAGTCAAACCTGATCCAGGGCGTCCAGATATTAAACCCTTTTATGTCATAATACCCATAATTGGGGACCACGAGAACTTGCTAAAATACTCAAGAACGAGACCATCTTTATTGGAGACAAGAAAATCAGTTGTATGAAATTGAAATGTACTTGTCAACTGATTCTATAACAACTCAAATAGCCTTGTCAAAGTAAGATTCTGTCGTAGAATGGGAAATAGGGGGCCTAATACTTTAGTAATGGGAAATATAAGACACTAATTTTGTAATCGTAGAATTATGAAGACTCTGTCTATATATGCTTATTTTCAAAACGTATTCATATACTCAAACCCGTATTTAGCTCAATAAACTCCAAGTTTTTATTATTGTTGTTATTATTTTGATAAAAGGGGGGTGTTTGCCCCGTCAGATGTAGCATACTACTACACAAGTCAACAATAAATATAACATGTAAACACGAATCATCAAATGCTACACTAGAATTTCCCGAACTCATCGCCTCACAGAAAATTCAATAATAATACCAATCAAATCCAAACTCCATGAAATTCAGAAACACTGGAAGAGTTGAAATTACTGAAGAAAAATCAAAAAAGGAAGAAGCGGGAAACGATCAGATCTGAAATTAAAAACAACCTGCGTAGCTGTTGGTGACGTCGACGGTGCCCTTGAAGGAAGTTCCAAGGAGAACTCCGACGACGCGCTTCCTGGTGTCACGCGCCACCCGATTGTAGTGGTCGACGATGCTGAGCAGCACCAGCGGGTGCACCACCACTTTCTCGATCGGCCGCGACAGTATCTGCTGCGACTTTATCACGTCCATTTCACCTCAATCTCGACGTTTTCGCTTCGATTGCTTCTCCTTTTCCGGGAGTTCAGTTTCAATTTCTTGAGCGTTACGAAAATTAGATTCTGATTTACGTTGGTTTTCTTCTTGTCTATTTTGTATTGTGTTTTTTATTTAACTTACGGGAGCAGCTTGTGGCCCAATAACTTTAGAATTGGGCCTTCGTTTCAACTAGTATTTTCTTATCCACCATTTTTATTTTTATTTTGAAGAAATTCTTACCCACCAAATTAATTGTGCCTCCCATGTTCTATATAAATATAAACTCCTATTTTTATAATTTATAATTATAATAGTCCCTTTTATTGAAAAAAAAAACTCGTCCTATAGTTTCACTTTTTAATTTGTTTATCCGTCCAATAAGAAAGTATCATTTTCATTCAAGTAATATTGTGATATTTTCTTACTGACTGAAAGATTACCTGTAAATCTACTATTTTGCCCCTATAAACTCCAAGGCCCAAATCAAATTGTTAATAAGTCGTAAATTCTTAAAAAATATAGTATGATTCATAAAATTTGAGATGAATTGAAAGATACCATAAAATTCTTGATTATTTCTACATATTTGAGGTAACTTGTGTATTTATCTTCAATGGAAAGGACTAGTATTGTCAAAATTAGTGTGACCAATATAATAACATCCAATTTATATATTATCAATTCTAAATAGTAAACGGTCCATTGAAGCCTAAAACTCTCTCTCTTGTTTATTTATTTTGGGTTTTATGGAGAGACCTTGTGATCGATACTATTACAGTGCTTGTTTCTTATAAGCCAAAATCGGGAATGCAACTTGGAAATTGAAACTTTTTGGTTTGAATGCTTCATGGTTGTCCAATATTTTAATGGTTCACTGAATTAATTACACGGTGAACACTGAAGAAAGAAACATTTGGCTTTCTTGTATGCTAAATAGTTGCTAATGTTGTTGTTGCAAATGGTCGGCTTATAAGTGCAATATGAAGAAATTACGTGTCATATTGCAAGTTTTATTTTTGAGAATATTAGCCTATAAATACACCAACTTTAAAAGTTCCAAGAAACTGCATGCGACCTCATTTTCTAAACAGAAATACAAGTTTTTAATTTTATGATTTCACACAATTTTAATTTTTCCCTAAATAAATTGGCGGTCGAAATTCCAATGTGTTCAAATCGACAATTAAAAAAAGTGACATAGTATTAGGACACATCAAAATATCACCGACCTAAATAATCAACCAAACTTTAAGGGTGTTTACTTTGGATAATTGATTATATGCATTATTTGAGTATTTTTATCCTCAAGAGTGGATTTCTCCAATCTCACCCTTTCCATGAGATAAGAATCAAATAAAACTAGCTCAAATTATATAAATAATCAAAGGACTCGGGATATTCCAAAGTTATAATCCATCAAAGTAAATAAGAAATTAGCCTTACTATTTTTATCTAACAAGACTGATACTCCAAAATAAATACCCCTAAAGTGATAAATAATCATCAAATTAGATGATTAAAGTACGAGCAAAGTTATCCATCGAGGAGTGTATCTTATCACTCAAATCAAACAGCTCCATGAAGAAGGGCTCCATAAATCTAAGTTGGACATATTCTTCGAAAGAGCTTATCCACTCTACTCCCATCCAATTGATCATATAGAATCAAGGATAACAGAAAACAAATATTCAAGTACAAACAAGCTCAAACATCACATCATGCATAAAACAGTCGGTAGAACATGGCAGAGCTTCAGCATTCTTGCTATAGCTAAATTCTAACAGCATAAAGTGACGAATCAGAGTGGAGCATAAGGTATAAAGATAAGGTAATCTACCTCAACGTCCCCCCTTGTCAAATTGAATACGCGATCGACCTGATCCATCTGAGCTATCTCTCATGGATCCAGCAGTAGCCTTCATGGTACCTCCGCTCCCAATTTTGTCGATAGCTTTCTTACCAGTCTTGACCTCCGTCAAGAATTGGTCGAGACCGAAGGGATCTTCTTCAGGTTGCTCCTTGTCAAACTCTACAGGCCTGTCTCTTGGACCAGACCTCTCGGATGTACCCGTGAATGCCCTGTCAACCTTGAAGCGCTCAGTCTTCTTTATCTTATCGAGCTGCTCATCAGCACCACCATACATCTCATCATCACCGTCTTTTTTAGGCTTGTACAGAGTAGTCAAAGCAGATTGAGCAGTAAACAGGCCCTTGTCGTAGATGTTGTAAGCGTCATCCGTGGCAAAACCAGAATCCATCCCTTTCTCCTGGTTAAACAGCCTCTGATCATACATAACTTCGCCCCCTCTCGCTCCGGTGTTGGCCATCCCAAGAGCCACTTTTTCACTGATATCACGGTCTCTATCCCGGGTAATCTTGCTCTTCTTCCCCATGGCGGCATCTTTTGCCTCAAGTCTTCTTTCCCTCTCTCTCTCCCTTCGCCGCTCCTCACGAATTTTTTCCCTTCGCAACCTTTCCTCTTTCTCTTCTTTTGTTTCCTTGGGGCCATCTCTAACCCTTTCCTCTCTAACTCTTTCATCTCTACCCCTTTCATAATCCACACTCATATCACCATCATTAGCAGCCCTCTCAGAAGGCATTGATATACCACCTGCTGAAGCTACACCAGTTCTCTCAGATCTTGCCTTCTGTGCCAACACCCGTAGTTCCATCTCCTTCTTCTCCTTCTCCTTCATCATCATCTCCTTTTGCACCTTTGACCGTACTGCAACAGCCTCTCTGGCTTTCTGTTCTGCAACGTATAGAGCCTCAGATAACTTAGCAAAATTATCATTAATCTGAACCTCCTGCAGCCCACGACCATCAGCAGCCAGCCGCTTGTCGAGAGGAATTGTATACCCTTTAGGGTTCTTCCAGTTAGATATGCAAGGTGGGATTTTCCAGTCCTGCTGGTCCTTCACAGTCACAGGTCGAGGTGGAGAATGCATGACCGGGACTGGTGGAGACCCCGATGCCTTTGGAACTCTCTTGTGCTTGAACTTCGGAGGCTCTAAAGGGTCTACTGGCATTTCCACCATGCGAATGATTCTCTCTTTAGCACCTGAATTGAAGGCCGCCGACTGCTGAGACGGCTTATACTTGATGAACTTAGAATCCGAGGACTGTTTAGGAACATTCTTTGGCTGTGCAGCACTCAACCTAACATTCACAATCTGCTCTAAAGCAGCCTTGGTTTGTTGGGTCGTCTCATCAATCTCTTTCTGCTTCTCATCCACATCCATGTCATCCTCTTTCGCATCATCCTTGGCAAAGACAGGAACAAGATCCGAATGCTGCGAATACACTATCTTCTTCGCATTCTCATCCTGCCTCACAATTGTATCATACCTCAAATTCCCACGCTCGTCCACAGTGAGAGGCAAAGTCTTCGCACCAGGCTTACTCTTACTCCTCCCCATCCCAAGTGGGTACTGCGCATAATGAATTTCAGGGAACGCCCCTCCATCCCCAAAGTCCTCGGGCTTCGATGGCTTAAACCCTGCCCGTTTCAGATAAGGAGGGACTGGCTTAGCCTTCACAGCTACATAATCCTCCTCCACCTCCGATAAACTATACCGGCTTTTAAACCAGGGATCGTTAGAGTGATCATAATTACTATTAACCGACGATTTCGCCTTCGGAAGAATGTCTGTCAACGCCGCCATCTTCGAACTCCGATCTCAGTAACAATAATTATCTACCCCTTCAAGACCCAGTAAACGATTCTTCAAATTTCTGCAACCAGATCCGGAAACCCTAAATTAAAAAGAGGAGATAGAAGATACGTGCTACAAAATATTGCATCCAACTCGTCATCCTTCTCTAACCTGAAACCCTTACAGATCTAGGACTAGGGTTCTATGACAAACAGAATTTTTCGAACAATAACACGATAAATCACAAATTCAAAAGGCTACACAAATTGATTGTTATATAGGATAGGAAAACTAACCTCCGACTCGAAGATCCGGTCAAACTCCGCCTTTGTCGTTGCAAATCGATACTGATCTGATTAGGGTCGGCGATGATTAAAGGCGAAGTGGAAAATAGCGTTTGGTTTGGTTACGGGGTTTCTATAAACAGGTTTTAATTTAACAAGGATAAGGAGGCCATCATGTACTCATATTATCCGTATCCAAACAATAACACCCACTTTCCTTTTATCCAAAAAATAAATTAAAATAAATGCAAAATAAGTCAATCCTATCCATGAAAACTATAGCATTTTGATTCGACACATATTCTCCTAAAAAAAGTATTTTAATATAGTATTTGGTTGATTTTATATAATGAAGAAATAGTCATGTCATTATATGAAATGAGTGATTAAAATTTAATTAAGTGTGGATTATAATTAATTTTTTTATAAATAAAAATATATTTAAACAAATAATAAATAAGAGAACAAATATAAGATTATATCCTAAAAGGAATAATATCATACTTTTAGTAGACGCCAAAATATCATAATTTTGGTCAACGGAGAAAGTACTTAATAATCGGTTTCAATTTTCTTTGCTAGTGATGGCCAATTTTTTTTTTTTTTTTTGATAAATTACACAAGTAAATAAAAAAATTTAAAAATCATGACGGTAGACTCGAACTCAGGACCTTAAGCCTTAGGCATTAATCACCTACCTAGGGCTGTGCATCGGTTCAAAACCGAACCGAACCGACCCGATTTATAAAAACCGAAACCGAACCGAATTGTAAAATGGTAGAACCGAACCGAACCGCTAAAAGGCCAAAAACCGACCAAAACCGAACCGGTCGAAACCGATCGGTTTCGGTCGGTAACCGAACCGAACCGAATTATTTTATTTAATTTTATTTTTTTTGAAAAAAACATTAAAATCCCTAAATTATAAACCACAACACTTGGAAGAAACCCATTTTCCTCCATTTTCCTAATAAAGGCAGCCGCATCCACAATCTTCTCATACTTGCTTATCCAGCTTATTAAGGAACCACAAGTATAGGAGTTCGGCTCGATACCTTTTGCTTTCATTCTCAAGAGAAGTCGAGGAGTGCGCCTTCGATGGAGGCGGAGGAGAAGCCAGGGAGTGCGCCGGTCTGCTGTTGGCCTGCTGCTAGTCGGCGTCGGCGTCGATCTTGGCGGCGGAGGAGAAGCCGGGAGTGGCGCTGGTATGCTACTGCTGGCCTGCTGCTAGTCGCCGGCGAAGGATGAGTGTTGGTGGTGCCCGGCGCGGCGCCGCAGTTGAGGTGGGGAGGAAGGAAGGCTGCCGATAGTCTAGAGAAAGGGGAGGCGGCGGGTGGTTTCTAATTGAAGTCCAGAAATGAGAATAGATTTAGGGTATATCTAATTTGAAGTTTTGAACCATGTATAATGTATTTACTATTTAGTATATTAAATTAAATAATATATTTAATAATATATATATATCGGTTCGGTTCGGTTTCCGACCGAACCATGAGCGAAGAACCGAAACCGAACCGATACATGGTCGGTTTTCACATTTGAAAACCGAACCGGAAACCGACCCAAAAATAACAAAACCGAACCGAACCATAAATGATCGGTTCGGTCGGTTTTCTCGGTCCGGTTCGGTTTATGCTCAGCCCTACACCTACCATTAGGTCAACACACACATAGTGATGGTGAATCTTTGATTAGGAAACTGGAAACTTATGTCTTGAATGAAATATCACATCCAAGCATTAAAAATGGTACCCAACCTTTGAAAATTCACATTCATAATGTCTGGAATGAAAGTAGCCCATGGACGAAAAAAGCTAAAGCAGCCGAAACCTCACCTTTGAGGGAGGGCTTCCAAAATCTGGTGTCTGTATTATTACCAACCGGCAGAAGCAAAATGTCATAAACAATGTCAGGATAAACCTCAATAAACTCCGCCAAAAAGTGCCAAATCCCATCATAAAAATAGTCAGCTACAGACTGAGTAAGATAGCTATGCATATAAGAATGAAGGGTTAATTCTCTCTAAATTCTTAAACTATAGTCATTTTCCGTTTTTTCCCTCGATCTTTGAACTTCCCACAGAAAATCATTAACTTTCAATTTTTCCTAATTATCCCATGTCGGATTTTCCGGCCAATTTCGATCACACGTGGAATCGTAATTAAATGGCGTGGACTCGCCGGATTCTTAATAAAACGACGCAGTATCTAACGTACATAAACGACGTCGTTTTTAGCTTGTTCTTCTTCAATTAAAATTAGGGCTCTCGCACGTAAACCCTTATTCCACAAATCTGACGAATTCCTTGAAATCTTGCAAGGATTGAAGAAAATATCTTGTGCGTTTCCAAAAACTGAAGAATTCGCAGCTCTAGCATGGGGTTGAATCGATCTTCCGGCAGCTCCACCTCAAAATACGATTTTGAGAAAAATCAACAGAAGATGTGTAATTGCAAGGTGCCTGCCGTGATTTTGACGTCGAGGACGACGGCCAATCCGTTCCGGCGTTATTATTGTTGTCGGTACCATCATCATGTGAGTTATTAGCTTGATTTTGCTAGCAATTTTCCCTCCCTTTCGCCTTTAGTAGTCACTGCGATTGAGCCTTGCTGTGTAGGAACTCGATTGCCGATTTTTTGATTGGATTGATCCAGAAACGAGCAGGAGGAACTTTGCTTTGCTTTCGATTCAACTTCCTCTCTTGTGTTATGCGGGTATGTGTTTGCAGAAGTTGGTGGTGACCATTCAGATTCTTAGTGCCATTTACCCCCCAACCATTAAACGACGTCGTATTAGGTGATTAGGCATTAAGAGTCCACGTTGGAGCCACGTACCGCCACGTATGAAATGACAATTGCCACATAAGAAAATTCCGATTCCAAAATTGGCCGGAAAACCCGACATGGGATAATTAGGAAAAATTGAAAGTTAATGATTTATGTGGAAAGTTCTAAAATTAAGAGAAAAAATGAAAAATGACTATAGTTTAAGGATTTAGAGATAATTAACCCAAGAATGAATAGCAAGCTTATCAATCAAGCTGATTCTTTTGGTTCCCTTCAGCCCAATCCTTTAATTAAACTTTGTGGGCCTCCTCATGTAATTTTGTGCCCTCTATTTAATGATGGCCCAATCCTAAAAAGGGGCTCCGTAAATATATCCAACCTACGGCAAACTATATTAGGGAACAATGGATTGAACCATTTCCATGTAAAAACTTAATATATCTAATTTTTTTTATTACGATCCAACTGCTACATAATTTTCATAATATTTTTTAGCCTAATATTATCAAATCAATGAACTTATTATTGTGATTATTTTTTAGTTGAGAATGAATAATTGCTATAACTCTAACAACAATTTGGATAGTTTTAATGTTGAGAGATTTTATTAAACCCTTGAGTTGTTTGCTAATGACCAATTTTGAAATCTATTTGATTAGATTTATGAATATTCTAGCTAGGTTTCGATGGGAATAATATAAGTATGAGCACCATTTTAAATAATTTTATCCATGAAATGGCCTCACACAACATTACGTGCTCCGATATTTTATTAGACTTTTTTCTCTATTAATAATAAGTAGTACAATCATTTGTGCGATGCACGATGGACATCGAAATTAAATGGCATATTTAAATAAATAAATATAAATATTAAATAAAATTAAAATATAAATAAAGAGAAAATATATTTTAAAAATAAAATAAAATAAAATAATCCACGTCAATTACTCAATAAATTCCTGAATTTGAAAACATAAATTTTCTAGTATAAAGTGTAATCATAATTACAATTATTAAATAAATTTAAAAATTATTTGATAATGAAAATTAGCATTACACATTATTATTAAAGAGTATTACACGTCATAATAAATAAATAAATATTTTCATACATAAACATAAATAAAAAGTTTTAAAATTTTATTAAAGAGAGAAAATACATTAATTTTAAATTTTTTTTCATAACTTATTCGTTTTAAATTCATTTTTATACTATATTAAATTTAAGATGCATATTGAATATTTTTTTTTCATGAATCAAATTTGACGATGTTAGAAAAAAAAATTAAAATATATAAAAATAAAATAAAAAATAGTGTAAAAATTGGTAGGAGAAGAGAGGGAATTAAAAACCTCCTCTTTTTATAGTACTCCCTCCGTCCACTAATTGTTGTCCTAGGGGAAGTGTTATTTACACTTCCCCTAGGACAACAATTAGTGGACGGAGGGAGTATTATTTTAGATTTAGATGTTACTCTTTGTGTCACTTAATTATGTAGTGCGAGATCTCCATTATAAATGTTTCTATGATAATATCAAAACGACCACAATTAACCTTTTTCTTGTTGAAACCCAATACATCTTCATATTTTCAAGTGTACATTTTATATTTGCTTAAAGGCATGCATATACATTAGGTGTCATTGATCCAAAAAAAAAATTATACATAAGCGTTTCGAATCTCGATCATTACTTGGATGTCTCATACGTGATTGTATATGCATCGATTATTCACCAATTCATACATGCATGCGACAACGTTATTTTAAAACCCTTAATTGCTTGAATTCGATTACTTAATTACGTGCAATAATAGTTGTTAATTATACTCATATATATGCATATGAGCAAATGATAAAAAGTGGATTAATTAGCTTTTCTAAGAAACGATGAAACATGGGATAACTCACAAGTCACAACCCTTTGCGAGGAAATAGAGTAGAATAAAAAAACACTGATTCATGATATATAGATCTACGTGCATTAATTTTACATCTAATTAACGTTATAACAATAATTTACTTTGAAATTAATATATCTTGTAGATAAAACCCATGATCAAAATCATGGTTTACTAATTAAACAAAGCTCAATCTCAAATCCAACGTGGGATGATCCATTTCCATGCCGAGGCTGTACGTAAACGACGACGTATTCTCCTTGCACTCGTCCGCAAATAGCCTCGACTTCACCGGAAACAGCTGAAGAGTTTCAATCACTCTCTCCGCCTCATTTATCTGATCACTACCAAATTCTGCCAACCAAAAAAAAAGAAGATATAATTAATTAATTCATTTCTCATAGAGATAATCAATAAATACTCCCTTCCTCCGTCCCAACGAAAGCCGTGCGCTTCTTTTCGACACGGGATTTAAGAAGAATAAAATTGTAAGTGTAAAAATGTGTAAAGGTGTGTGGAGCAACATTGTTTGTAGTGTAAAATTATTACCAAAAAAGGAAATACACCACTTTCGCTGGGACGGCTCAAAAAGGAATACACACCGCTCTCGTTGGGGCGGAGGGAGTAATTTTTTTGAAAAAAAAAAAAGAATTAATATATATATATATATATATATAGAGAGAGAGAGAGAGAGATATGATAGTTACGTTGTTTAGGAGTGTTGGTGTGATGATGAAGATCATCGACCAAAACCCTGCGGCGTTTCTGTCTCTCTCTGGCCTTGTGGTTTTGGAACCAATAAAAAACATTTTTGCTCTCAATCTTACCATAAAAGCTCAACTCTGCAGATATTTTTTGAATCTGATCAGTGGTGGGAGTTCTGAGGCCTGATCTGAACAGCTCCGTCAGAACTTTAACCTGCTCTCCTGTCGGATTCCACCGCCCGCACTTGCTCCCCGTGCCGCCGCCGCCTCGCGCCGCCCTTATGCAATACTCTTCCATGGCTTTGAATTAGTGATATGAAAAACTCTAGCTAAACTTCGATTGTTATTTATAGGAGAAGTTGAAACATGATATGGTTTAGTAGAAAGTAATATTTGTTGGTAAATAATGTTGTGTTAGTGCATTGAATTTAGGGAGGGGATGGGGTAGAGAAGTTTGAGGATTTGAGGGCAATGTTTTTTTTTGCGTGGTTTTTTGTGTTGGGAGAGAGACATGCGCAAAAGCTGCCACTGTTCAAAGTTTAGGGCCGCGAGCAGACAAAGTGGTGAGTCGTCGAATTTTGCATTAAATTAAATTAATTTTCAGCTGCACTATTTTATTACACTTATTGCAATTATTTTTCTACTTAGGAAATGTACTTGCAACCAACTAATCTTAGTTTTATATTCTTATCAATTACGTTTTGACGGTCTCCAAGGGCGAAACCAAGCGGTGCGAACTCCTAACAGTGAGGTTTATGGATCAAACCTCACCACTCTCCCTCCTCAAAAAAAAATCTAACTAAGGAAAACATGATTGGGATGGAGTGTGTTTCGAACTATTGAGTTCATCATCACGTTATATTTTAAAATTATTTATTTTTCTAATTTAAAAAATACCGAAAAATTATACCCGCGTCTACATACAATTTTTAGTTATGTTAACAATAGAATTACTTAATGTGCTTGCTAGCTTCTCCCATCATAAACCCAAGGAGAAAGAAGTAATCTATATTTGAAAAATACTTATCACATACTCCCTCCGTCCCGCTATTAATGGCACGTTCCATTTTGGGCTGTCCCAATATTAATGGCACGTTTCTATTTTTGGAAATAATAAGGGATCACTTAGAGCTTAATTAATTCACTAATTGTCTATCTAAATAAATCTCCCTAATTATTTTGCAACACCCTCTCTCTCCTCTAAACTCACGCACGCTCCTTCCATCTCTCTCTCTCTATCCTCTTCTTCATCCCTCCACCACCAAACCCTAGCGCCGCCTCCACTGCCTAGCTCCGCCACCACCCTCCGCCGTCTCCACTGCCTAGCGCCGCCGCCATCCTCCACCGCCTGCTGCCTCTCTCCCACAAAATCTGCTCGTCGCCTTTCCTCTCTGCTTGGCCTTGCCGCCTTCTCCATCTCGACCCTTTTCTCCACCACCCCACCGCCGCCTCAATCTGCTTGCCGTCGATCTGCCGCCACCACCGCCCTCGTGCCCTCCACCACCCCAGATTCTCGGTCACCACTGAGCTCCCTCACACCCCTGGCTCTGGCGTCCGTCTCCGTTCTCCGGTAATATTCAGGCCGCTCCACCGCCAGGGTTTCACTCCACCACTGAGCTCCCTCACACCCCTTGTCTTCGTTTTGATTTTTGTCTTGATTTTCAGAAACTAACGATTTTTGTTTTGATCTTTTGTTTCGATTTTATTTTTGGGGAATTTTTACCTTTCGATTTTGTCTTCAATAACTTGGGAATTTTGACACAAGATCTGAGGGATTTAGTTTGATTTTCACAGTGTATGTGTTCTATGATTTTTCGTGCATTTTTTTGTATTTTGTGTTTGACAACCCATCTCTCGCATTTCTTCCTTCCCTCTCTTCCACCGCCTTCCCTCTGTTGTCGCCGGAGTTCTGTAAAAGAGAGGGTCGGTGGTGGCTTCTCTGCCTTGGCCAGATCCGATAGTACAGGGCCTACAAGCTTGAGTTGAGATATGAAACTAGTGGCTTTAGTTGCAGAATTTCTTGGATTTCTTGAATTTGGGGGAAACACATTTGTTGGACGGAGATGAGGAGGACAGACGAGGCGAAGGGAAGGCGGCGCCGCCGCCGCCGCCGCCGGCGGCCTCTGGTGTTGATGAAGAGGAGAGTTATTTTATTAACAATATTTAACATTAATTAACAATAACATTAAACATGTGGTCCCTACAACTTTTCTCTTAATAACACTCTCCTTAATACCCGTGCCGAAAAGAAACGTGCCGTTAATAACGGGACGGAGGGAGTACTATTTTACTTTACCCACATAATAACGTGACGGAAATCTCCAACAACAAAAAAAAAGTATAATAATTTTTGAATGATAATAAAACTCATGTAAAAATTTCTCCAGTCATGATGGAATATTTTATCGAGCAATTCATTTTCACTCATTTCATTTCCAATGTTGAATAATATGGGAGATTGGATAATGGTGTGAAAATATTTTCCAATATTTTCTTATCTTTTCATCTCTAATCAACATATGATAGTATAAAAATGAGAAAATGACAATATTTTTTCATCTTTTCTTACTCATCAATTTTCAATTAAAATTTTACTACCAAAGTAAACACACCCTTAGTAGCTTGACTAAACAATAATTAAACTTGTAGAGATTGATTTTATCAAAACCAATTAAAAAAATGTAAATAAACAATAATACAAACAAATTAATAGCAACACAACCTTGTGCTAATATCAAAAGTTAAGTCTTATATATGTTGGTGCGTAGGATTTTTTTTTTCTTCAGAGGATATTAAAAATAGCAATATGGCAGGTAAATTCCCAATTTCCCATAATAAAAAGAAAAGTTAGCGTGAGAAAATAGTAGTTATAACATTTTAATTAAAGAATACAGGATTCAATTAGTAAGGCATAAGATGCCTGCCAAAGAGTATATATAAATATGAATCACGTTAATAATGGCAAAAAAGAATAATATGAGTGCACGGTGATGAAAGTCAAAAGTTTCACATTGTTTGATCCCAGTTGCAAGAGGTTGTGATCACCATAAAACAAAATTAAAAATCTGACATAGAAACTGAGATTATTTGACCAACACAACTGTTGATTCAGTCAAAAGTTAAAATCTTGTTGGGATGAAAAAAATATATAATATTTTTATTTATTTGTTTGTTTAAATTTAAAGAAGACCCCTCCTTTTGAGGGTATTGAGACAGAAACTAGAGGACATAAAAAGCCACCAAATAGAGATTTGAGAGACAACACACGACCAACTAAAAGGAGACCAAATTGGCTTTTATGATGTCTCAGTGCATCCTGTCTTAGGCCAACCGGTTTAGGGTTCTTTAATGAATTTCATAAAATTTCGATCTAATATTTCAATTAATTCGAGAAAGTTAGCCGAAGATAAGAAATTAACCCAAGAAACGCATGCATCGTTTATACATATTTAAACCCCAACCTCATTAATACCATATTTGTTTCTAGGGTTTGTCCTCATGGAGGGGAATTCAAGATTCAACATTTTCTTGCATCTTTTTCTCTTTTTTTTTGTTTAACATTTTTTTTTTTTTGTGTTTTAAGTTGCTTTTGCAATGTGTTCTCCAATGGGATTTGGTCAATTCATACATGTGTATGTGTGGATATCTAAAGATGTGAACGAAGTTAACTTACTTCATTAATTTGATGTTTTAAAACATCATTAATTTGATGTTTTAATTAATGCAACATAGAAACAATGTAACAAGAAAACTAAATGAGCAAAGTGCATTCAATCCAAGCATGAGCAAGAAACTGGCGTTGATCGCCTGCGTTAATATTTAAGTAGTACACGTCGAATAAATTTCATCAAAAAATTGTAGATATTGAAATTACTACAAGTTAGTGTTGTGATTAACTCAGGCATGTGGAATTGAATAACTGGATAAGGTTGTGTTATTTGTTGCAATTAACCCTAAATATATCTCTAATTTTATCATTTGTAGAACCTTTATATATTTAAGTTTGGTTTCTTTATTCAAATGGTGTTGGATTATGGAGCTTGGAGATACTAAATATCGAGCCTACTCGAGCCTGGTTTCAATATCAAAATGATCAGACAAATTTGTTAGATTGTAACCTAATTTACTTTATCTATTTGGAGCCAAGTTTAAATATGATTATATATATTCATAAAGTTAATCGAATTGAAATTATTATATTGATCGAACTTAATTTATTTATGTTTCTTACCCATATATGAGGATGTGTATATAGGGAGAGGTTCAAATAAGAACTACTAAATAAAATTAGAACGGAGAACCATTTTAAGCCATTCGATCATCAAGATCTACGGTGGATGCATCATCTTGGTGAATGAATGCAGATCCTGGGTTCGAATCCTGAAGGGAACAAAAATTTTATTATTTTCGGATGCATTAAATTTAATAGCGAATGCATTAATTTATATAGCAGATGCATTGATTTTAATGGTTCTTATGTTCTCACGATAAGTGTGGTTCTCATTATAACTGCACCCTGTGTATATATATATATATATATATATATATATATATATATATATATATATAAAAGGTCAAGTTAAAAATAGAATTATTATATATTTTATTTTGAACAAATTTATACATTTTACTAACAGATCAATATAATTAACGAACAGAAGAGAAAAACTCGCCACCAGCAGGATTGGAATCTGGGGCAAATTGCTGTTCATGCGGTACATTGATTTGTTCATCAAATTTATACATCTGTTCGTTTTTATTTCACGAATTCTCTATTATCTAAATATTTAACATTCTCTGTTTAACCTTTCTCTCTCTATGTATATATACTAATGTGGTACATTTATATACTGCCGGCCCCCTACATTTACATATAATTAATTTCTTTATAAACTCAGATTCCGGGTTCAATTAATTGCTTATAACTAATTAATGTTCTTTTTTTTTTTTGAGGGAACTAATTAATGTTCTTGTTCTCTCATTATATTTGATATCCAAAAACTATAGTGAAAAATCTCTAATTTGATATTACTCCAAAAATTTATTAAACTTTTCATTTTCGTGATTCCGTCATTCAAATCGGAAACAGCTAAGTAACCACATTTTAACCAAGCAGTCCTTACTCCTTAATAAAAATTATGGAATTTAATTTCCAAAACTGATTTTAGATATTTTATATATTTGTTTTAATTCAAGAAAATGTGTGAGGTGTTTTTTGAGCGGAAAAATTATCTCATAGTTTAGTTGTAAAATATACATATACACAATATATATAATAAAATCTTTGAACTTTGAGCACTTCTAACTTTATCTGCGCAATTTTTCATGAGAGAATTGACTTAAGTCTTAAACATACCAGATCCAACAGGGAAACAAAAAGACAACCAGAATGGGACTGTACTTTCAAATATACAAAACAAAATTAAATCAGTGCATTTAGATTATTATACTAATTTACTAAATATACATGTATATATGTATCTAATACTTAATTATGATTAAAATTAATCTTGAGGTTAATTTGAATTAGTGATCGTGGTTTGTGTTTTTTATATAACACCAAGTCTTTTAGAACACACTGAAATGATAGCATACACATGCTACAATTTATTAATATCATAGTTAAACATCCGTTGATATGACTCTTAAGTCCAAATTCCAACACGACATAGTAAAGATCATGTTCACACAAATGAAGAATAGTTTGTGTTGACATGATCATGTGATGACAATATAAACAAAACTAAACGTTTCTTGAATAAATTATATTTTAAACATTAATACTTAATATACTTGAACACACTATGTTATATAGTAAGACACACACAATATAATACAATAAGGGTGTGTTTGCTTTGAGGTAGAAGGGAGGGATAAGCTACATTTACCACCTTATACGTTGTTTGTTTTGATATATAAAAAAATTCGGGCAGATTGTATAATTTTTCAGGCAGCCCCTTATCCCTTGGGAAATGGATAATTTTATACCTAAGAGAGGGTGATATAATACTATACCACCTTATAAAGAGGGGTTAATTATGCCAAAAACCATGAACTTTGGGCTCATTTCCAAATTTTCCATGAACTTTGTTTTTTTATCAAATTTTCCCTGAACATGCTTGAACAATTTTTCCACGGTTTTTACCTCCGGTGAAGGTCCGGTCTTAGCTGGCGCCTACGTGGCAATACTAAGCTAACATGGCGCCTACGTGGTAATAACCGAGCACCAGATCTGCCGCCCCCTCTCTCTCCACCGCCCACCGCCTTCCCCCACCAGATCTACCACCATCACCAGATCTGCCGCCCCTCTCTCTAATCGAAGCAAAAAGGGCGACCCCCAGTCCTCTCGACTCTGGAAAAATTGCCGCCCTGGTTTGACGTCTTCCTTGGCTGGAATCGCCGTTTGTCGTCTCAGTGCCGTCGGAGGAAGGCTCCTCAGATCCGCCGCCTCTCAGGTTTAGGCTCAAAACGACGTCGTTTTACCCCTACTAAACGACGTCGTTTTGATTTCCGTCCGGCGGTGCCACGTCATATTTCAGGCTACTTAGAAATGCCATGTCAGCACTCAATTTGGGAATTTTTGAAAATCATGGAAAAATTGTTCAGGCATTTAAGTTCAGGGAAAATTTGATAAAAAATAAAGTTCATGGAAAATTTGGAAATGGGCCCAAAGTTCATGATTTTTTGGCGTAATTAACCCTATAAAGAGTGGATAAATATATTATCTTTCAAACCAAATAAGATACAAAACAAATGTGGACCTCACTTTAAATGATAAGTTTATAAATCATTATATTATCCCTCCATTTAGAGGAATGTGTTTGCTTTTTATCCCTCTAAATGAAGGGATAATATAATGAAGTATAAATTTATCACTTAAAGTGAGGATCACATTTTTTATATTTTATTTGGTTTGAATGATAATATATTTATCCACTCCTTATAAGGTGATATACAATTATACCACTCTTTCTCAGGTATAAAATTATCTTTTTTCCAAGGGATAAGGATTACAATTTGTCCAAATTTTTTCATACATTAAAACAAATGAGGTGTAAAGTGGTAAATGTAGCTTATCTCTTCCTTATACCTCAAAACGAACACACCTAATAATATTATAAACCTCCCCCCGAAATAGAAACGCCCGTTAATCTGCAGTTAAAATTTTGTAAGTGTCCGCCATTGCATTAAAATTTTGAAAGAAACGGCCATTAATTAATTTGTAGTTCAAATATTAAATTAGAGCCAATGAAGTTGTTTGTTAATATGTGAGATTTGCAGTAATTCTTAGTCAAGGAACAACGTTTTAATTAATTAATTAGTGTGATTCGCACATGATTCAAGAAGAAGAACAATATAGTTAATGGAGGAGCCAATTTGTAATGCGTGGGTTTTCCACAATTCCCAAGAATGTTTGGATCTCAAAAATGTAATCCCATAATTTACTAATCTCATTATTTGTCCATTACTGCTTGGCTCTGCATTTTGCAGCATTCTAACTTCTAGGAACATCTTTTCTCCAAAACAAAATTAAATATAGAAAATTCTATAATATCAAAATAGTGCCACCCAATTTGAGTTTCTCCACAGATCAATCAAATTGTAAGTTTGTAAGTCGGCAATCTCATTATTTAATTGTTTTTTCTTGATTTTTTTCCTTCTTCTTTTCTCCTTAACTTTTAGTTTAATTTATTTTATTTTATTTTTTTGGCTGTACGTAAACGTGTTGACGGAATTGAAGTTTTGAATTACAGTTCCAATTTGAGGAGAAAATTCTGGAAAAGGCCAAGGTATTGAAAATTGGTTCAAAAGAAGTTTTTTGGAATTCAAATTAGAATAGTAATTTATTAATTATAGAACATACTCATCCAAAACTCTTTTTTTTTTTTTCAACTTAGAACTCATCCAAAAAACTCTAAAGTTAGACCTAACTCTTTTTGAAAACTTTTTTTTTTTTTCGTGTGAATATCTCAAAATGACAAAAAAAAAACTAATTTTGTGGATGGAGGAAGTATGACTGTTCGGCCTAGATCCCACAAATAAGAATTGAGCTCTGTAATTTTTAGTCAACCAACGACCATAATATTTTTAGTCAACCAACTACATTATTTGTGAGAACGTGAGAACCATCAAAATTAATGCATTCACTGTTAAAATTAATGCACTCAAAAAAATTAAAAAAAAAAATTGCTCCCTTCAGGATTCGAATCCAGAATTTGCATTCATCCAACAAGATGATGCATTCACCGTAGATCTTGATGATCGAATGGCTGAAAATGGTTCTCCGTTCTTCTTTTATTTAGTGGTTCTTTCTTGAACCTCTCCCTATATATATATAGGGGCGCGCTCTAGTGAGACACTTATTTTTTGTGAGACACTGAGTACAATGAATAATACATATATACTGATGAACAAGACAGTATATACTGATGAATAACGAAATTTAAAAAATTGGTAATGAACAAGACATATATACTGATGAACAAGGTAGTATATACTGATGAATAACGAAATTTAAAATATTTCGCTCCCTCCAGGATTCGAACCCTGAGAGCAAATTTCACCATCTAGGTAAAATATCAGCTATAGGATTGATAAAATAAACACACGAGATCGTGTCTAAGATCTCACTAAAATTAGGGAGCCTCATTGGAGCGCTTCTCTATATATATAGAAGTAAGTTATAATGAGAATTATATACATATATATATATATATATATATATATATATATATATATATATATATATTTGTGAGAACGTGAAAAAACTATACAAAATATATAAATTTAATGCATTAATTGTGAAATTAACTGCACTAGAAAATAAATGAACTTTTCGTCTCATAAGATCGAAGCCCGGTGCTACATTCGTCCATCAAGATGATGCACCATCGTAAAAGTCTGGTGCTACATTCGTCCATCAAGGTGATGCACCATCGTAAATCTTAGACATCAAATGACTTATCATAATAAGTTAGGGTTCTCGTATACATATGGAAACCTACATCTTCGACGACTACGACAACATAATTTTCTAATTTTGGGTCGTAACAACTCTTGAGCTAAGTTAAATTATTTAAAGTTTTTGGATAAGAAACTATTTCATGGGAAGAACCAAAAGTAGGGTTAGATAAAAGTGCCATGCGTCTGATTTAGCTGTCCCTTTCCAATCCTCCAAGTAGATAGTGATTACATCTTTTTCCCCATATTTACATATCCCACTTACACTACCATCAATATTAACAAAATTAATGTTTTTCAGTGAGATTCGAGAACTATAATAAACAAATAATATAAGGCTTAGTTTCTTATATATGTTTGGTTAGGCACATAATTATAATAAGAGAGGTGAAATCTAGGCCGCCCCTAATTTCCGTCTGCTTCTAAGTTGTCGCCACTAAATATTGTCAGGATGCAATTATCAGTTTTAAAGCAAGTTTTGGTGTGAACTGAGGCCCCATTTTTGAGACACCATTCTTATTGTTGGTAACTATTTTTTCCAATCACCAAAAAAGGGGAGTTGTGATTTTATAATTACACGCCATTAAGGAAAATCACATGATTAGCGGGGATACATATATACTTGTACATACTTTTTTATTTTTAAATGACAATGTTACGTGCATATGTAAAATGGTATAACCGTATAACTAATGATCAATAGAAATGAGTATCAAAGAATGGCTTAGCTAGATCAGGACGTGTTGTGGTGGACTTTAATCACAATAGATTAAATTGATTATTATTTATCAAAATCTGATAAAAGATGGGAATCTAGCTCCTTGAGGTCCAAGCTTCTCATATTGAAATTGTAACGATAGGAGATGAATGTGAATAAAAACGATGGTGAAGATGTACAACTCCATAATTATGTTGAGAAAATGAGAAAAGTAGTGAACAATGTACGAGTAACATATGATTTAGACTGAATGCACTGTTTGGAATTTAGAAGTAGGGTATATCCATATTGTATTTTGTTTAGAAAATGAGAATGCACTGCAGCATGTGATTAGAAATTGTGAGATAAATGCACTGTTTGATGAGAAGAATCAAACATTCAACAAATACACTGAATAATGAATAGATACAATATAGAAAGAGCTCTTAACACTTTTTCCATAATGATTTTTTACTAGGCGCCACAAACAAAATGCTGCCGGCTCAAGGGGCAAGCAAAAAAGCGAAGCAAACAATTAGTTAGTTTTGACCAAAAAAGAGATGCTCAAAATCCAGATCATACATGAAATTGCCGTCGAACCAAACAAAGGTCATACATCTTGAAATGGAAAAACCTACATCACAGAGCTACTACCATGGCGTCTCAAGAAACCAGAACGTCGATACATCAAAGGATCTGGGCAGCAGTATTGAGCTTTTCAGCTAAGCTAAGTTGCGTTCTCGTAATGCTAGACAGATAAAGCAACAGAAGTTGGTCCTGCAAGCAGAGGTAAACATGAATTAAGACGGATTCCAAACACCACAACTGCAAGGGCATTAAACCTAGCGGAAAATGCACCGTCACCACTAACATCTTGAAGCATAATACAATGTTTGCTTATTGATTAAGAATTTCAACAGCTCACGACCTTCAGCAATCTATTCCATTGTTCGTGTCTTAATTTTTCAATAGACACATGTTAAAAATGCTTATCATAATTGTTGGTTTAGTTTATGCAAAGCATTAGGGACCATTGGAACTGTATTAGCTTCTGAATGACCCAAAAGTAAGCAGCTGACACAGCATTAGTTATGAATTCAATTATGTTTCATTCAAAAACAAATGAATTACCCAAACAAGGAAAGTAAGCAGCTTATAAAGCATCAGCAACTATTCAGCAGGTTGGATTTCATACCTGCAGACTGTCATTCACTAGCTTATCAAAAGCATTTGGAGATAGTTTGGGAAGAGCTGCTATTGTATCAGATATAAATCTTCCGATTTTATTATCAGGGGCAGTGCGTCCTTCCTGAAAAAGTAAAATATTAGCCAAAATCATAAGCAAGGATGGCAAACAGGAGATTCAAAAGCAAAAAAACAGTTTTCTCACCACGACATCATCGACATATTTGTAAACATCATCGATTAGAGCAAGCAACCGTCCCATGGAGGCTTCCATTCCCTCAAGATCATTTGGAAGCTTGTCAACAATTGTTGGCTTAAGTACATCAACTGTGCGAACAAATTCAGCTAAGATTTCTAACCAATATTCAACATGACATTCTATGCACATTGTTTATCCAACTTGTCAGAACAGATTTTCTCTTACTAATGTGTGCCATGCTTATAGAGAAGCTAATAGAGCTGCACATTTCTTAGCTCAGTATGCTAGACATTGTTCTCGGTTTGTCTGTTGAACCGATAATTCCCCTGCTTTGCTCAGGGCTATTGTTTCGGATGACATTTCATGAATAAAATATCCGGATTCCCTCTCAAAAAAAAGTAAACAAACATCCATCCAACAGGGGCAACAACTTATAACGGGTCACGAAAGATGAGTAACTTTTGCTGGGACCTCAGTATATTTTAAAGTTCATTATGATTCTTGATGGTTGGACCTCCAAGTTTTCTTGGTACAAATATGATTCAAATAACAAATAATGCAAAAACCAAATAATGAGTTGCAAACGCAACTAATTATGAGCACATCAGTAAAGTTCACATGTATTCCGAAGGTATAGAAGTAGCTAAGTCCTGAAATGTGGCTTAAACCTCAAAATCAGAAACGTGTTAACCACCATGCTGGAAACACAAAGCACACGGGGGTGAGAGGATGAAGAATATGGAAAAGTATCAGTTGGGTCCCCTTACCCCCCGCCCCCACCCACCCATTCCCTGTGCCCACAATTCTATTTGCTAACTTGATCGTGGTGGCGGCTTCCTTTGATGTGTTGACAAGCAAACACGCATCTAGAGAAATATTTAAATGATGGATGATGGACTAGTAATTCAGTTATTCAAAGATAAAGATCCTCTAAACGGCATATCCTGTTAAAATCATAAGGTGAGGTGGATACGTACATCCAATTTGCTCTGCCTCAACCATGCGTAGGTCCAATGGAATTTCTTGAAATTGTGCAGCAAGTTGTTGATCTCCAAGAGACAGGGCAACAGAGACAAAAGCCTTAATTGAAGCATTTCCAGTTCTAAATTCAGTATCAACGGTCAAATGAATAGGATTGTTAACTTCTCTAGAGTAGAACTCATGGATCAATGCACTGCCACCAATGACTCCACCAGTTGAAAACCTATAGAAATAAGCATGTAACAAAACTTCATGATCAATTTCCAAAACTAAGAAATTGATACTTGCGAGATCAAGCAAGAAATGCAATCTCATTAGTCCTCTATTCATGTGTTTCCTCTTTAAGCTTAAAAGCTTAACTTAGTGTTAACCAGACTGGCTAGGAAATAAGTCAAGAACTATAAACATCTGAGTAGATGAAAATGGAATAAACACCTAACAAGATCAAATTAGTGCAAGACATAACACAAACACAATTTTGACATCAAGGCAAGAACATAGAATCTCAAATCCTGACAAAACTATGAAGACTAATTTAGATGCCTACCAAAAATACACATCATCTCTAAGTTGAGAAGATAACATCAAGCTCAAAATACACACTAAGTCATAGCTATTACAAGAATATCCACATAACTCAAAATATTCTTGATTTTAAACCATATAAACGAACCAAATGTTAAAAATGTTATAAACTAACTTGTATGTTTTGAAAGAATTGCTTTAAGCAAAATGATTTCATCAAGGCTTTAAAAAAAATCAAGAAAGCAACTCTTAAAGGATTGGTACCTATAACATATTTTGGCTTTAATGTCTAATCGGAACACATAGGAGTAAACAAGTGATTTTGAATTGTAACAAAAAAATTACCATCCAACGATGATTTCCTTTGGATTCACCTTCTGGTGGGACGTCAACATATTCTGATGATAATCAATATCAAGTGCAACCTAAAATCACGTAAAATTAAAATCATGAATCCATACGAACAAAATAAACAAAGAAAAGAAACTCCGATTTGCTACACTTATCATCAGAACAGAAACAAAATAAACAGAAAAACATACTCAAATCTTTCTCAGGAAAACGCCAGAAAATATAGCACTAAGTGAATCACATAATTTGATTTGCATCAAGTAATTCTAGTTGTAAAAAATTACGTCAGAAGGTTTCGAAACATTCTCTATAAACAAAAGTTTGAAGTAATAGAAATTGATGATACAGCATAATTAGATAAAGCTTGCGATTAATTGTAAATTTTCGTTAAAAAGTGAAAGTAGAAAAGTCGAATAACCTGATCCGAGGATTCATTGTGGGGAACGGCGTAGGAATTGCGAATGTCGACGGTGCCGTCGGGCAAAACGGAGCCGAGTAGCGTGCCGATGACGCGCTCGGCTTGGTCCGGCCGCCTCACGTAACAATCGCAGATATTGAAAATAACAAGCGGATGAACCTTAGCCGACACGCTTGCCGGTGATGGTACATACTGCAGCACCGTTTGTCCGCTAGATCCCATTTCTCCGACGGTGCAGTGCAGCTGGATGTGTGTGGAGAGAGGGAGAGGAATTCTAGGGTTTTAGGATTTCACCAAAAATTGAAAGAGGAATGGGTCAGCACTTCGAGAAATTGGGCCGTTTAAATTAGGGCTGGGTTAAACGGGTCAATAATTTGGGCCTTATTGGATGATAGTAAAAAAAAATTAGCGTTTTTCTTTGTGATGTTTTCCTTTCTAATTAGTATTTTGAACGCATTCAATTAAACCTGTTTTGTTTTATGATTAATTGTTAAATAGTGCACGATCTTTCACCTAATAGTATATTATTTTTATAATTTTTTTCAATCGTTGTAATTAAATTCCTATTTTTGTATTTGATGTGAAATTCTTTATTTAATGACGTGGAAATATTTTATCACGCAGATGTCTTACATGTTAGCTAAAGACAATGTTTCAAACTCTTCCAATTCAACAAAATCTATTTGTCGAGTTTTAATTTTAAATATTGTTGTTCGATCGTGCATGATATATGTACGTGTTAATATATTATTGTTTCATTAAATGGAGAATGTCACGTCAAATTCCAACTATCAGAAACAAGTAAAGGTTTCTAATTTGCAAAAAATGCAAATGTGTGATCTTAATTACAATCCAAAATTGTATTGAAATTACAAATTAAGTGACAGGTGGTGCATTTTTGACAATCGTCAACCAGTATCATGGTGAAACTAAAATTGAATTTCGGGGATATTTGATTTAACAAACTTTAATATAGATGTTAAACTTTAAAATAAATGTTGCTATGAAGTTAACTTCCCTTTCTTTTATAGTATTATTTTTGTAAACAAACACTGTGTATAATTTTCTGCACATAATTATTAACACATTAAATTAATTGATTATCCAACTCGGGAAATATAAAGTATCAGTTGACAAAAATAGAAACTAGTATTAAGTTGACACGATTCCATTAAATTAACTAATTCAATTAGTAAAGAAATTTTACTTTTATAAGACTTAGTTCCTTTGTTATGATGGTTTCAATGTTATCGCTGCTCGCCCATTATAATATGACTACGAGGTCTCTACGTAAACCCATCACAAACAGTTCCGATTCAATGAAATTTTGATGTAACCAAAAAAAATTATTCCGCATGCATACACTTTCTTCAATTACAAAATTGATACTATCATCAATTAAAGTATGCGTATGTTGTATACAACAAATAGTTTTGTAAAATTTATACTATAAAGTATTAATTTGCATATCAATATTACGTACCGGTATCAACTACCAATTATATTAGTACTTTTTTTTATCAGAAAAAGAGCAATATTATTAACTCTGGTACCAGAGGTACCCAACCGTATCAGTTACAGAAGAGCAATCTCATTAGAGCACCACATTGAGAAGCTAGATACCCAATCACAAATATAAAAAATCTTATTCCAACTCCACATTCTAGCCTTAATCTCCATGATTGTGCTGTTAATGTCCCAAGCCTTGTCTTCAAATCTACTTTCATTTCTTCGTCTCCAAATAATCCAAATCGTGCAAATCCACAAGGCTTTCAAAAACTTACGTCGCTTCATCTCTCTGCTCAGATGTGAGAAAGCCATGAAATGTGCAACTACTCCATGAGATCGGACCGGAAGCTGATGCGATTTGAAATGCAATTCAGAAGTTGGATCGGAATCCAGACCAATTATATTAGTACTATTCAAAGTAGATGTTTTGGTTGACATCTGAGTAATGAAATTTACTTATTTGTCACCGATATAAAAAATTGAACAATGCAAAATAAAAGTTACCAAATCTCATGTAGCTAGGGATTTTTCATTCAAATAAATAAAACCCCTTTCTGATATTACAACGGTCGGCGACTTATGCCTTGGCCTACTCACATGGCCTCTCAATACAAACCACATAATTTACAATACAACAAGCTGGCAAACCGAACAGAAAGCAAATACCAAATAATAATTAAAAAAAAAAAACACTAGGAGAAAACGATTTGAGAGAATGCAATTTAATTATTCATCTACAAATTGGATGATTTTTGAATGATAGATCACTTGGACTTGAACGGAATGGCCCTTATCACCACCTGATGGTAGAGAGCTGCCAGCGCCGCTCCAATGAAAGGTCCCACCCAGAATATCCACTGCATACACAACATTCCATTTCATGTCACATTAATATTAATTCTTCAAATACATAATGTTTAGGCCTAAAAAATAAATAGTATGATCAGAAGCATACATGGTCGTTCCAGGCGTGGCTCTTGTTGTAGATGATGGCGGCTCCGAGACTCCGAGCCGGGTTGATGCCGGTTCCGGTGACCGGAATTGTCGCCAAATGTACCAGGAACACCGCGAATCCGATAGGCAACGGAGCCAATATCTGAAACACCGCGAATCAGTCTACAAACTCATGAATTTTATTTTCTAATTATAATATACTCACGGGGACATGGGAGTCTCTGGCGCTGCGCTTGGCGTCGGTGGCGGAGAAGACGGTGTAGACGAGCACGAAAGTGCCGATGATCTCGGCGCCGAGGCCGCTGCCCTTGGTGTAGCCGTGCGCCACCGTATTGGCGCCGCCGCCCTTGCTCATGTAGAGGGTCTTCCCGAAGCCCTTGACGACGCCGGCGCCGCAGATGGCGCCGAGGCACTGCATGACCATGTAGAAGACGGCGCGGTTGAGCGACAGCTTCCTGGCGAGGAAGAGGCCGAAGGTGACGGCGGGATTGATGTGGCCGCCGGAGATTCCGGCGGTGCAGTAGACGAGGGCGAAGATCATGCCGCCGAAGGCCCAGGCGATGCCCTGGATGCCGACGGTGGCGCACTTGGAGTCGGATTTGCTGACGCCCATGACGGTGAGCACGGTGATGTAGAGGAAGAGGAAGGTGGCGATGAATTCGGCGATCCCAGCTCGGTAGAACGACCACGATGCTAGCTCGGAGGCGTCGAAGAGCGGGGCGGGCGGCGGCTCCTTGTAGTCCTTGTCCTGGCTCTGCGCCGCCGTGCCGATGGGCTGGTGCTCCGGGAACTTGTTGGCTCCGACCCTCACGTCCTCCTCTTTGTTCTCCATCTCTGCAACTCAAACAAGATTAGTGAGTGATTGTGTTTGATTATGGCGGTTGGGGATTTATACGGAGAAATGGGGGAGGGGGTGGGGCCATTGATGAGCGAATTTATGAGTATGATATAGCCGACCACTAATAATAATTGTGGGGTTTTATTTTTTCATTGTGGGTTTTGAAGGAAAACGACGTTGCATTTGGTCGGCAGCCACTCTGGCGAATTGAGGCCATATTTTGTGCAGAATGATTCATTTTTGATGATGAAATTGAGACCGCCGCCCACCACCCTCTACTTCTTTCAATGTAACGAATGCTCGGAGTTTATAGGGTCGACGCAGAATGAGACTCCTAGATAATGATAGGATCAATTTTTTTCTTGATAAATAATTAACAAATCAACATACATAGTGCACAATAAAATTGAATAAGAAAGGAATAGAATGAAAGTATGAATGCGATGATGAGGGGAAAAAATGATACTAATTCTTAAATGATTCTTATGTTTGGTATGCATCAAGAATACGATAGCTAAAAATAAAATATAGGAATTGAATGAAATTATTTTATTTTTAATAAATTATACTTTACATTAAAAGTGTTTACTTTCACTGATTAATCTATCTTAACAATAATATGAGTCAATTTATTGTTTACTAGTACGCTCATTCGTGCGATGCATGACGAACATCGAAATTAAATAGTAATATATTTAAATAAATAAATATGAAATAAAATTAAAATATAAACGAATATTACAAAACATGTTTTAGAAATAAAATAAACTAAAATAATTCACATCAATTACTCAATAAAATCCTGAATTTGAAAATATAAATTTTCAACTTTGTATAAAATGCAACGATAATTACAGTTGTTAAATAAATATAAAAATTACTCGATAATGATTATTATCATTATGCATTATTATTAAATTTAAGATGCATATTGACTATTTTTCATGAATCAAATTTGGCGATGTTTAAAGAAGAATTAAAATATAAAAAAAGAAAAATAAAAGAATAGTGAAAATTTGATGAAAGAAGAGAGAGAAAAAGAGAGGGAAAACATGGAGTGAAAAAACTCATTTTTTATATATTATTAGTACGCCCCATCGTGCGATGCACGGACCACGATATATTTATTTATTTTTAAAATTTTAAATCATGTAAAAATGTCATTATTTATGAGTTGGTAATAAATATTATGTTAATTAAAATATTAATATTTGATTTTAAAATGAGTATAATACTCAATTTAATGAGCATTATATAATAATAATAATAATAATAATAATAATAATAATAATAATAATAATAATAATAATAATAATAATAATAATAATTAAATATGTACAATAATAAATAAATTTTATAGATTGTATAGCAAATAATTCAAATCAATCTCATTTTGAGCAAATAACATCAAACCATCAATATAAACAGTCATAATTTAATATAACAATTTTGGTCTCTTAAAAATTCAAACTGTATTATTATTAAATGTTCATATTTAATCAACCCAAAACAAATTATAAAATCAAGAAAATCCGAATAATATAAAAATAAAAATATAACAACAAATATGTTTAGATAAATAAGTAAATAGTTCATATACATAATTAAATAAATCCATATAATATTTTAAATTCTAATTTTAAGACGTATAACTAATTTTTTATTTATAAATTCATATTAAAACTGATATAAAAATATTCAAATTTAAAATTATAAACTTTTTTGAAAAGAAAAAAATGATATCTACTTTTTTTCAACTAACAAACGAAAACAAAATGATCATAACTTTTTCATTTCAAATTTATTGTTTATAATTTTTACATCGAATTAAAGATCTTTTTGCAACCTTTAATTTAACATTCATATTAAATTTTGTTCGTAAATATAAGTTAACGATTTTTTTAAAAGAATTAAAATTGAAAAGAGAGAAAAAGATTAAAGAAAATTTTGAGGGAAAAAATGAGAGGAGAGATAAAATTTGGATGTAAAAAACTCTTCTTTTATATTATATATGGTAGATATAGATTAAGATGAATTGAAATTTTAGAATATCAAAAAAATCTTTGATAACTCATATTATTTGAGTTAATTTTATTTATATTCATTGAAAAAGTAAAAATACAAAATTTCTAATAATAAAAATCAGAATAATCAATGATTGGGTTCTTTTGGACTACCATTTTGTAAGTAAATAGTACATTCTAAAATACTCTCTTCGTTCATAATAAATAATTTGTGTGGTGTGAATGAGATGATACTAATTTTAAAAAAAAATTGAAAAATGTGTACAAAGTCAAGGAATAATCTCATCAATGTTAATTTATTAGATAATTAATAAATGGTTTGTGGAATAAGTTCTTTTGTAAATATTGTGAGTGAATGAGGGTAGAGATGTAAAGATATATGTTTTAAAAAAGAAAAAATCACTCTTGTTTGGACGGACAAAAATGACAAAAAAATCACACTTATCCAGAAGTTAACTCACGAAAAAAACTTCAACTTTGAAATCATTACATTCGATAAAGTAATCGCAAAACGAGCAAGCGCATGAGTCGCTTTATTCACCTCATGACGCATGTGGTAAAAATCAAACACCAAAAGCCAATCGGTGATGACCTCTATCGGACCAGAATCAATCAATATCAAAACAAAGTATTTTGGATTTCATTTGGGTAAAACTCTAGCCTAATTAATTTCTATATTTTGCTTTTTTCGGTGTATGTATGTTGAATTCCTTTAAAATTTATTGAAGGGGCCTACTTTTGGAATATGTTGCATCAGTCTCCGATTATATTTATGTACAACTTATTTAAAACTTTCATTGCACTGTTTCTTTAACGTTACTCATAGCTAAACAATGTTAAATATTTAAAGGTGATAGCGAAAACAATGCGAAAATAAGAATTTACAAAAATGTAATGTAAAGAATTTTACTTGTAATTTGTAATTAGCAAGGGTGAAATTCCCATACATTGAAAAATGTTACAGTTGCAATCGATTACACCGTGCAACTGGTTTACAAAATAACACTATTTCATTCGAGAAATGACACTTGAACATTTTCAAATGACACACTTCATTGTATGTTGAAGTAGTGTCATTCAGAAACTAGTTGCATGATGCAATCGGTTACACGGGAGGAGTGCCTCATTATCTATTTGTCATCTATCATCATTAACTATATATAGTTAGATTATAATACCAATTAATAGTGAAACTTAACTTAATCGATACGAGCTACCATCCCGGCTTGGTCGGAAATTGAGCCTGACATATCAAAGAGTAAAAACAGATCAGGTTGGCTGGCTAGTCCAATTTATGACCGTTATTTTTTGCACTCAACTAGCTATAAAATTAAGAGTGTGGCCAAGCTTAGTTTGACGGCACTAGTTTAGAAATATTTAAAGTAGATTGTCAAAGATGCCATCATGCCATACATATATATATATATATAGGGGCGGAGCCAGGGGGGTGCCCGGGGGGCTAGAGCCCCCCCCCCCAAATTTTGAAAAAAAAAAAAAATTTAATAATATGTCTAAAAATGTTGTTATTATTATTATTATATTTGTATTTTAATAAAAAATGTCTAAAATGTATTGAATGCCCCCAAAAAAAATTTTAGCAAATGTTTTGAACTATATTATCTATGAAAATGTTGTTATTATTATTATTATTATATTTGTATTTTCGTAAAAAATGTCTAAAATGTATTGAATGCCCCCAAAAAAATTTTTAGTAAATGTTTTGAACTATATTATCTATGAAAATGTTGTTATTATTATTATTATATTTGTATTTTAGTAAAAAATGTCTAAAATGTATTGAATGGCCCCAAAAAAAAAATTCCGGGGGCTACCGCCCCCGAACCCCCATTACAGTTCAACCCCCCCCCAAAAAAAATCCTGGCTCCGCCACTGTATATATATATATATATATATATATAGGGTGTGGTTCTAGAGAGAACTACATTATTTGTGAGAACGAGAGAACCATCAAATCTAATGCATCCACTGTAAAAATTAATGCATTTGCTGTTAAAATTAATGCACTAAAAATTTTTAAAAAAAATGCTTCCTTCAAGATTCGAACCCAGGATCTGCATTCATCCAACAAGATGATGCATCCACCGTAGATCTTGATGATCGAATGGCTGAAAATGGTTCTCCGGTCTTCTTTTATTTATGGTTCTTTCTTGAACCTCTCCCTATATATATATATATATATATATATATATATATATATATATATAGGGTCCAATTCAATGGAGACCACTCCCTTAGATAAAGAATAAAGACCAAATCAAGGCCATTCATCTCACTCCAATCAAAGGTTCATATAATTTTCCGATTTGATTTTATATGTAATTAAATATTGGTTAATCACATTTATTTAATCCAAAAAGGGCAAATATGTCCACTCAAATCTACTGAAATCTGGGATCCCGTTGAACAAATCCCGAAAATTCCTCTTTTCCCATTCTGGGACCTAATATGTCAATGAACATAATAGGTGAACATTAGTACGTTCATTGTTTTCCTACGAACATTTTGACGAACATCAGTATGTTCATTGGTTTTTCTACGAACATATTTACGAATATCAGTATGTTCATTGGTTTTTCTACGAACATATCAACGAACATCAATATGTTCATTGGTGTTTCTACAAACATATTGACGAACATCAATATGTTCACACTTCTTTGACGATATGCAGATCTGCAGATTCGGCGGTGGCACGGCGCGGCGGTCGCCACCACGAGCGTTCACCATCGCCATCTTCATCGGCTTCACCCTGACAACGCCGGGGCAGCACAGCCTCGAGAATCCCTCCGCCTGCGACGCCGGCGGAGATTGGGAAGGGGGAGTGGAGGGGATGGCGGCGGAGCAGCAGGAGGAGTAGATGGAGGCGATTGGTAACAGGGTGGCGGAAGGTAACAGGGTGGCGATTTGCTGGTGCAAATCCAGTGCACAAGAGAGGAGGGAGGCGACGGGGGAGGGGGGGAGAGAAGAGAGAGATATGGAGGAATAATTGAGAATGTAAATGGAGAGAATTTAGGGCACGATTGTTTTCATATTAAAGTTACAGATTTAACCTTTTGTAAATAATATTTGTATTTATGATTTTGGTGTAAATTTTTTTTAATTCAATAACCTTAAATGTATGTAGCCGTCCGATGGTATAAAATCAAGGGTGTTAATTTGGTCTTTATTCTTTATTTAAGGAAGTGGTCTCCATTGAACTCTCCCCTATATATATATATATATATATATATATATATATATATATAGGGTTAGGCTAAAATAAGAACTAGACTTAAGATATAAATTAAGAACCAATATTAACCAATAGATCAGGATCAATCAATGGCCAGATTTGATCCTAAGAATCAGGCTGAAATTCACGTTGACTACAATAATAGGATAGAAAGGTAATTTCTGATTTTGGTTATTATTCTTTCCTTAATTAAGAGAATTGTGTTATTCAATCAAAATTAAATGATTTAGCCCTTTATTTCTGTAGGAAACACGTTAAAAATACAAAACACAAAACCAAAAGTAAAAAAAAAAATGAAGGTATGTTATTTTTTTTTCTATAAACGCAGACAACCAACCAGATTTTGATAATATACCATCCTAATTTCACTCATTCTGTGTTCACGCATAGTTACATAATGATTCATACATGAATCATAGATATTCGTACAAATTGTATAAATATGTTCATAATCTGGAATGAGCAAGTCACTGTTTCGTTGCTAATATACCTTGACGAAATACACAAACTTTTTTATTCATGCACATATGCTAAGGCGATTCATACATTGATAAAAATTTGTTCGTTCAATCTGTATGAGCATGCTCATAGTTTTCGTGATGGACACGTTGTGATAGAAAATATATACATGAAACTGTTACAATTAATTTGTCATCATATTCACGTTGGTTTGTAGGTTATTCATGCGTACACACTAAAATATTCGCTTCATTGTAAAATTCGCATTATGATACATCAGTATATTGTGCTAAGCCCAAATATTCGCACACCATTTAATTATATTCACACACCATTGAAATATATTCACGCAATTAATCAATTACCCTTTTCTACACATATTTTCGCAGATTTGGTCTTAGTATTTCACGCAAGTAATTGAATGATATCCAAATGCCATTTTTCAATCACATCATATCTTTCTTCCAAATGAATTGGGCGTTTTTTTCGGGAATCGAATTATATTCCTATTTGGCCGATTCAAAAAGTCAACAATCGATTCCAAATTTACCCTCAATACTAAATAACGTATGAATTACTTTGTTAATTAAAATGAACAGATGAGATTCTAGTAAAATGATCTCAGCCGTTAGAATAGGCAACATCTAAGGTTAAGATTAGTTCTTAATTTATATACTAAGAGGAGTTTGTGGAATAACTGCCCCCTATATATATATATATATATATATATATATATATATATATAAAAGCTCAACCACTTACATAAATAGTACTAAATTATATTTTTTCGCTAATTTATTTTTTCCGTCAAAATCTATTTTTAGAAATAATTATTTTTTAAACTTTTTTTAGGGGGGTTTTTTTAAAACCTTTTTGTTTATTCTTATTTTCGTATACTTAAGATTATGTGAAGTATCTTTTTTTCTTATAAATTTTCATATATTGTCCCAATTTAAGTATTAGTGAATTTTTTTATCTCTTAAATATTTTATATTTGTTAGTCATATAGATAAATGTAAATAAATTATCCAAAAAATATTTATAATATTATTAAAATATTTACATTGGTAACATCTATATATGATTAGAATAGACTATAAGATATTTATTTATTTATTCTTTCTTGAATATTTAATCAACATATATAAATGAATGAGAAGAAGGAAATGGGTGGAAAATAGTGTAGTCTCTGCGGCAATCTTGCAAGCAAAATCTTTACTGATGTACTATGTTAATTGTTATTATATTGTTAATTTGATATTTTCTTCCAATAAGCCGTAGATGTTAGAGAATTTATTTTCCTAATTATGTTTTCATAACAATAGAATTATTTATGAACTCATCACCTCGTAAACAAATAAACGGAACAATGTATGTCTAAATATAAATGAAAAACACTTAAAAAATATATTATGGTCTCATGTAGGATGTAGCCTTAACAATATTATCATATCAGGTTGTCGTCGTTGCGCCATAGATGAACTATGACCCTGCCTACGGCATGGAGGTATTGAGGGTCGCAACGAGCACTTACTTTTATTGATATATGCAGAATTTAAACAACATGACATTGTAATTAAAATGATATTTGGTGGTGAATTTGTTAATTTGTTGCAATTATAAGAGGTAGCTCAGTGTCTTAGCGAGTTTTTGAATAATTTTATTTCAAATTATTTGGTATAGATTATTATTATGTTATCTATTTTAGATGATCAGTGACATGATGCATAATGTATCTTGAAGATCAAATAATTTGTTTACAATTTTGGTAGAAAGACTAAGATCGCTATTTTCATTCTTTCTTTTTGACCTTTTGTGTTAATGATATTGAGGTGTAGTTATGCAACTTATACTATCAGGATTCCATCCTATTGTATTATTATTTATATAAACAATTATATATATATATAGACGTGTATATATGTGTAAGTAAAAATGATAGGCATTAGTCAGTGTATTCATTGTAAATCATGTTATGATATAGTTTTAAATCCTGTAATCTACAACATAAATATGTGATTTATTGAACATTTTTCTAAAATCGAATTATCATATATGGTCATAGGGATACTACTGGAAAACATAGATTTATAAGTCTTATATTGGAATAAAGGTTTTATTCCAAGCTACTTGGAGATCCTCTGATAACAGTGGTAGCTTACGATGATGTTGCCACAAAGTAATTACCATTGAAAAGATTCTTATATTATTGAATTTGATATCTTTTACAGTGGAGAAATGTATCCAGATTGGGTAATTTTATCTTCATATTCATATTTATATCTTGAAATAATCTTCACTTTTATAAGATCATAGAAGTAAGGATTTTTACATTCACATGTAGATTGAGAAATGAATGTTTTCATACTTTGTTAATATATATTTACATAAAAATACTTGCGTGGAATCAACTTAAGAAAGAGTAGGTGCATGGAAATGTATGGCATAATAACAATTTTGGAAATGAATTTTCAAAATGTGACAAGCATTTTCCCTTTTCAACTAATGAAAAATGGAAAAATTGATGATTCATTTTCTATAATTTTGTAATACCGATATGAATATTATACAAAATGAAGCATCTCAAAATCAATAATTTTTTTGAATTTATATTAATATTTTGTGGTTTTTAATTTAGTTTCTATTCTATTGAACAATTAAATTAACATAAATTGTATTTTTGCTATCAAATAATTAAACTCATAATAATAATATTTTGATAAAGTTATATCATAATTTGTGCGATGATCCGTGCATCACACGGGAGAGCGTACTAGTCTTTATATATATATATAGATATGCTACCGTGAAAACACTTCTTAAAATAAAAATAAAAATAAAAATATTTTTCAATGTATGAATTTTATGTAGAACACGTATGAATTCATCCAACATGGTTACGAATTGTGATAAATAAATCTTCGCTATCTTTGGAATTCCAACTCAGGACCACGAATTCATCTAATAGAGTTACGAATCATTCGTAGATCTTGATGATCTAAGGGCTGAAAATTAAGACGGTCGAAACCTAAAACACTTCCCTAAAATCAATAAATTAAAATAATAAAAATTAAAATAAAAACCTAAAAAATTCCAGTGGCCAATTCAAAATTTACATATGCTAAAGGGCCCCACGCAAACCCCATTATTCAAGAGCTGATTTTTATTTCTAAAACCTTGGGAAATTCAGAGCTTCACAGTGCGACGGCTTCTGAAGAAGCCAACCTTCAGTGGCTGAAGGTCCGTCGACGCTTCTAGATTGAACAATTTTAGTTATTAATTTTTGTGTTCCAATTAATTATTGAAAAAAGTGTTTTGAATTCAGATGAATGGAGCGGAGTTACGGGGCTGTACCAATTAAACAAGAGCCCACAATAAAAGGAAAAGAATAAATAAGCCCTCTCATATCTTAACTCACACGCTTTCAGTTTGCAGATCTCCATCGCGATTTCATCCCCAAAACTCCATCGCAATCTCTCATCCCCAAATTCCCAAACCCTTAAAAAATAAAATAAAATATCGTGCAGTTTGCAGATCTCCGTCGCAATCTCATCCCCAATTTCCGAAACCCTAGCGGCGCCTGCGAGGTTTGCTCTCCGCCGCCGCATCCTGCGGCATTCACCTATTTCGATTTGATTTCTTTTTCCCCAATTGCATTCTCTCTCCACTTGCGAAGCACATATAATTATATTTTTTGTATGATTTGATTATGTATGCAAATGAACTGGAAAATGCATATATCGACGATCAAACGTGTTAATGCATTCACATTTATATATAATCAATTCGTTTTGCCTTTTCCCATCATCTTCTGACTTTGTTCATATACAATGAGTGGCTTGCTTTTAAGAAATGGATATATATATATTGACTTCGATTCTCTCATTCATTTATTGGCTTTTCACTGCTTGTCTCTTTAATCGGAGAAGGAAGAATTACATATGCATTAATATCAATTTTTAAAGTGCGTAAACATGTGCTAAGTTAGTACATGAAATCACCGCCCCCATTGATGAGCAGCTAACCAATGTTTCCATTTGAAACGCAGATAGGAAGGAAGCAGTAAATAATGTCGTCTTCAAACTCGCCGTGCGCCGCGTGCAAGTGCCTCCGGCGGAAGTGCACGCAGGAGTGCGTGTTCGCGCCGTATTTCCCGCCGGACAATCCGCAGAAGTTCACGAACGTGCATAAAGTCTTCGGCGCCAGCAACGTCTCGAAGCTTCTGAACGAGCTGAACGCCAGCCAGCGGGAGGACGCCGTGAACTCCCTCGCCTACGAGGCCGAGTACCGCCTCCGGGACCCCGTCTACGGCTGCGTCGGCCTCATCTCCATCCTCCAGCAGAAGCTCAAGCAGGTGCAGCTCGATTTAGACAACGCCAAGAAGGAATTAGCCACGTATATCGGGCCCTCGGCGATGCTGCCCATTTACAATCACCCGCAGCACCACTCCAACTACGGGCCCTCCGGTTACCAGATGTTGCCGTACAATGTGCAGCCGATTACGCAGGGGATGGCGCAGCTCATGATCCGGGAGCAGCAGCAGCAGCAGCAGCAGTTTCTCGAGGCGCACCAGCTGGCCGCGGCCGCGAGAGAGCAGGAGATGATGCGGAGCTACGAGCAGCAGCAAAATCATGAATTGATGAGATTTAACGGCGGAGGGTTTGATGACGGCCCCGTCACCGCCACCGGATTCAACCAGATTGGCGGGGGTGGGGCCCCCTCGCTGGCGTTGGGGAGCTCTTATGAAGCCATCCCAGAGCAGCAGCAGCAGTCTAATTACCATCTCCAGCAGCAGCTGCAGCAAGATCTTTTGTTGCAGCATAGTAATCATCAGGCTCCTCCTCCGCAGGCGCAACAACAGCAGCACCAGCAACGAGCTAAAAGCGAGGAGGAGGAGGAAAGGAGCATTGCTCCTCCTTGTTAATTCTGACACTTAGTCGCAAAATTCATATCATGCCCTCTGAGACTTATTCCTTCGACAATATCCTCTTTCATCCAGGTAAATAATAATTTTTCGATCTAGCTTGATCTCCTTCTTCTTCTGCATTAAATGCGAGCAAGATTTTTGCATAGTTTCTTTTAGCATAATCTGCTCAATGCAGAAGGAATTGCAAAAATTTACTATGTGTTGCATAGTGCAGCAGGTGAGTTGGTTATGGGAATTATTGTCTTGTCATGGCACATACAAATCAGTAATCGTGACTTCCCAAACCTATAAAAGACCCTAAGATCCATTTTTTCAACTAGTGTACGTCTTTGGTTCTTTGCATTTTATGATGGATGCAGCATTTGAGCCAGATTTAGGTAATAGAATATACACACACATATATATGTAGTCAGTTGTGTGATAATAAATGTGGCTCAACTTTAGTTATTCCAAGTACTGCTCTACACATGCTTCAGCTTACTGCAATGTATACACTGGAATAAATGATGCATGCAATATATACTTTTGCTATAAAATTCTCTCTCTGCATTAATGAATCTAACTGGTTTAGTCAATGCTCTCAGCGTACACACTTTATAAATTAACACTATTTGTCTTATTCAATGACTAGTCATATAATATATATTAATTTTCAATTCATTTCTCAAATGGGATGGAATTGAACGACCATATTATCATGTATTAATCGTCACTAATATTTATTACTATAATTTTTTTGTTGCAGCAAATTATAGGCCGGAGCGACAAAAGGAAAGAGGGAGTGAGAGAAGAGAGAGATAGAGCTAAAGCTGGAGAGGTATTCGCATATACGTACAGTTTTATTTTCTTTTTCTTTCAATTTTATGGATACATTAGAAATGTAGGAGCAGCGTTGATTTCAATACTAATGCTCTCTTTCAGTTTGCATTTTCAAAGGGTTACTTGTTTTTGCCGGAATCCCACTATGCTTTTACAATTCCATTGCTTTTCTTTAAAGAAACACATTAACACTACCAGTGCATTAAGCTCATGCACATGCACATCTACACACACACACACACACACACACATATATATATATATATATAAATATAAGTGATCACATGTCATCTTTTCCCTTGGAATTGGTGCAATGTTTTAGCTATGCATAAAGTGTCAATATATATTTTTTGGATGATAAGAATATTTAAGATTGTTATAATAGTGATTTTTCTGCAATGACATCACATCCTATATAGTTAAATTATTGTTGTGGCCTAGTAAATTTATTTTGAATACCTACATATATATGTTCATATCTTATCATTTAAGTAATTAAGATTGTTATGCTGATTTTTCTGCAATGACACTACACATTCGATATGGTTAAATTACTATTGTGGCTCTAATAAATTTATGGGAAAAGGTGCAGATACACATTTATAGTAGTAGCCACTATAGTGTATAGCTCCCATAGTCCACATTGGATTAAATAAGCCTCCGAAGTCTTAAAAATCGATCAATTAGCCCCTTTTGACTAATCGGTGTTTTCGTTCGTTAGTCAACTTTTTATTTTTATTTTTTAATTAAAATGTGGGGCCCACCTTTATTGATCGTATCCAGTTCGATTGTGCTCATCTTTCCCTTTCTCTCAAGATTAAGCTTGTAATTTGCAGAGATTCATGGCGAATGCGTGGAAACGAAACCAATCCACCAAAATCCTTACCCCCCCAAAAACCTCATTCTCTTCATCTCCGCCACCCTCATCCTCCTCATCTTCCCCCACCTCACATCCCAAACCTCATTCTCCTCCTCATCCTCGCTCGACAAGCCCCACAAGAACATCGTCCGCACGCTCAAGGCGAAGGCTTCCGCCGCCCCGATATATCAGCCGGTGTAGGAGATGCTGGGGGAGATCAAGCAGCGCAACAAGGGGTTTTTGTTAACGTCGGCGCTAATGTGGGGATGACGTCGGTGCAGTACCTTTTCTTTTTCTTTTTATTTTATTAAAGGAATTATATGTGTTTGTTTATTAAAGATGGGTCCCACATTTTAATTAAAAAATAAATAAAGGTTAACTAACGGACAAAAATGTCGATTAGTCAAAAGGGGCTAATTGATCGATTTTTAAGACTTCAGGGGCCTATTTGATCCAATGTGGACTATGGGGAGCTATACGCTATAGGGGCTACTACTATAAGGGTGTATATGCACATTCCCTAAATTTATTTTGAATACCTACCTATATATGTTCATATCTTATTATATAAATTAATTAGAGTTAATTATAGTTTATCTCCCGAACTATCAGCGTTTTTCAAAAAGTGTCCCTAACTTATGCTTTCATTTAAAAAACTTTCGACTTTGCAAAATATTTAATTTATGTCCCATCTTATAGAATTCGACGACAAAATGATGAGTTCACACGTCGGATTTTAAGTGAATTATTAGGGTTTACACATATTTTGATAATCTATCTATCTATATATATATATATATTAGGGTTAATTGCCGCTAAATTCAAAATCTTTTTGAGAATTCGCGATATTCTCACCAACTTCAAAATCGGCGAATGAATACACGAATTGAGAATTCGTTCTTAATGTTCCCAAAATTAAAAAATCCGGCGAGATGACATGGCAAACACCTATGACTTGTCAATTATACGTATGACATGTAATTTTTAAATTTTTTTTAATAATTTTATTTTAATAAAATATAATAATTTATTAATAAATTAATTTATAAAAAAAATAGAAAAAAACTAACCCCATCCCCAAACACCCCCCAAACATTCCCCCTTCACCAACCCCCCCGACCACCACATTCCCCAAACCTCCTCCGGCCAACCCTTTCCCCCTCCCCCCAAACCTTTCATCTTCCCCTCGATGAGAAGAAGGCGGCCACGACGACAAGAAGGCGGCCACGCTACCCCTACCCCTCTTTCTTCTTCCTCACAACAACCGCTCCCTTTTTTTCTCGATCTTTCTCTCTCTGCACGATTTCGGAGGCTGCAATTTGGATGTCCTTAAGGCGCGAAGAGATGGAGTGGTGATGACCACGGCTGGTTGTGGGAGGAGTAATGGCGGCGGCGGTAGTGGTGGTTGAAATTGAGGTGGAATCGGGAGACGACTGGTGGAAATTGAGGTGGAATTGCGGTGGTGGTCGAATTGAGATGGAATCGGCGGCCGACTGAACGAAGGGACGACTGTTTCAAGCCGAAGAGAGAGAAATCGGGGGTGAGGCCGCCATTCGCGAGAGGGAGGAGGCAGCGCTCTCGCCGTGGACGGTGAGGGGTGTGGGTTCTGTTGTGAGGTGCGGCCAGAGATTCGAGGGAGAGGGGCGGACCAGCGGTGGCTGGCTTCAGCTGCGGCGGCCGTCGGGTTCTGTAAATGGGGTGAGGCGAGGGAGATGACAGAGCACGATTCTGGGAGGGAGATGCCAGTGACGGCTCCGCCATCCGAGCTTGAAGCTCTCGCCGGAAATAACAGCCCCAATTTTTTTTAATTGTTGATGAAAATCAAAACGACGTATTGTTTTGAAAAAAACGACGTCGTTTTCTTGCACTGCCAACTATGCCACGTTGTATTTACGATAGTCCACGACACCTTCAATTTGGGGTTTTTTTCTGAGTTTGGGAACATTAAGAACAGATTTTCAATTCATGTATTTATATGTCGATTTTAAAGTTGGTGAGAATATCCCGAATTCTCAAAAAGCTTTTGAATTTAGCGACAATTAACTCTATTTATTATATTAAAACACAATTTTTATCAATTAATTTTTCCCAACAAAATCATCTCTCACACGTTCTCTCCCAACAACAATTTTCTCTTTCCCAGTCTAACATGGTTTTCTCGCAACAACAATTTTATCTCTCACACACACATCACGGTTATCTCAAAATATCAATGAAGCAACGATTAATTCTCAATCTATAGATTATATGAAAACACAGTTTCTATCAGTTAATTTTTCCCGGCAAAATCATCTCTCACACGTTTTCACATGTTCTCTCCCAACAACAATTTTCTCTCTCCCAAACTAACATGGTTTTTGTTGCAACAGTTTTATCTCTCACACGCACATCACGGTTCTCTCAGAATATCAATGAAGCAACGATTAATTCTCAAAATTAATGCAATTTTCTCCAACTACGCTCCATCATAAACTCTCCATCCATTTTGATTATTGAAGCACATGGAAGAGACAATGGCAAATGTCAAGAATGATGGTTAACGTGCATTCAATGTTTAATGGCCAATGCAAGAGATGAAGAACACGTGACCAAATTTGAGAGCGACAGCATGAACGACACATTAGGTGATGATCAAGACGTCAAATCGTCTAGGAAGAAGAAATATGCCAGTTAAATTATTTCTCATCTCTCTTTCTAGGTAAAGTCTACCCTGGACATATGCGCACCTGCGCATCGCATCCAGATGCGAACACGTGTCCCACAAAGAAAACCCACTCGGCTCAAACACTTTACTGTTCATTCTGGTTTTCTTTATTGTAATACTACCGGTCTAATAAAATCACTGTTTTCCCAAAAGGTGATGGTTTTAATTTATGCTCTTGTGTAATTTTTAAATGCGGACACGTGTCCCTACAAGTATTGTAGGCCTTAGACATGATTTTAATTTGGCCCCCAAAACATGATCCTGTTTATTTATACATTTAAAATTCGGTAGCCCCCAAATGACTGAAAATTGAGCAAAAAGATAAATAAATTGGCGCTAATTAATTTTATTTTGGAGGGCTTTTTTTTCGCGTAGGGCGGGCAGTGAATTTTTCAGGTGGGAAGTGAAATTTTTTGGAGTATATCATTAATAATTTATCATAGATTTATTCTCAATATTCATATCATGAGTTTGTGTTCCTCAATTCTTTTTATAAATAATATATTAATAAAACTATTAGTGGAAAATATTAATGATATGATATATTAAAATAATATATCAATAATAAATTAAATATATCTTCAGATTGTATATTATTAAAAAATATTAATGGTATGATATATTAAGATAATATAATAATAATAAATATTTTTGAATAATATATTAATAAAACTATTAGTGGAAAATATTAATGATATGATATATTAAGATAATATATTAATAAAAATATTAATAAAAATAGTAATAAAAGATAATAGTGAAAAATATGAATGGACAATATTTTACACTATATTTAGTGTAAAAATATGAATGGTATGATATATTAATGGTATGTATTTTCGGGTAATATTTTCACTATTATAGTCTACATTTCACTATAATTAGTGTAAAATATGAATGGTATGGTATATTAATGGTATGATATATTGAATCTTAGAATTCTCACTTGAGATTCTAGAAATCATTAGTGAATGAAGAACCGATTAGTGAATCCTGAGATTGAATCTTAGAATTCTCACTTGAAATTATATAAATCATTAGTGAATTCTTAGATGAATCTTAGAATTCTCACTTGAGATTCTAGAAATCATTAGTGAATGAAGAACCGATTAGTGAATCCTGAGATTGAATCTTAGAATTCTCACTTGAAATCATTAGTGAATGAAGAACCGATTAGTGAATCCTTAGATTGAATCTTAGAATTCTCACTTGAGATTCTAGAAATCATTAGTGAATGAAGAACCGATTAGTGAATCCTGAGATTAAATCTTAGAATTCTCACTTGAAATTATAGAAATCATTAGTGAATCAAGAACCAATTAATGAATTCTTAGATTGAATCTTAGAATTCTCACTTGAGATTCTAGAAATCATTAGTGAATGAAGAACCGATTAGTTAATCATGAGATTGAATCTTAGAATTCTCACTTGAAATTATAGAAATCATTAGTGAATGAAGAACCGATTAGTGAATCCTGAGATTGAATCTTAGAACTCTCACTGGAAATTATAGAAATCATTAGTGAATCAAGAACCAATTAGTGAATTCTTAGTTTGAATTTTAGAATTCTCACTTGAGATTCTAGAAATCATTAGTGAATGAAGAACCGATTAGTGAATCCTGAGATTGAATCTTAGAACTCTCACTGGAAATTATAGAAATCATTAGTGAATCAAGAACCAATTAGTGAATTCTTAGATTGAATCTTAGAATTCTCACTTGAGATTCTAGAAATCATTAGTGAATGAAGAACCGATTAGTGAATCCTGAGATTGAATCTTAGAACTCTCACTGGAAATTATAGAAATCATTAGTGAGTCAAGAACCAATTAGTAAATTCTTAGTTTGAATCTTAGAATTCTCACTTGAGATTCTAGAAATCATTAGTGAATGAAGAACCGATTAGTGAATCCTGTGATTGAATCTTAGAACTCTCACTGGAAATTATAGAAATCATTAGTGAATCAAGAACCAATTAGTGAATTCTTAGTTTGAATTTTAGAATTCTCACTTGAGATTCTAGAAATCATTAGTGAATGAAGAACCAATTAGTGAATCCTGAGATTGAATCTTAGAACTCTCACTGGAAATTATAGAAATCATTAGTGAGTCAATAACCAATTAGTGAATTCTTAGTTTGAATTTTAGAATTCTCACTTGAGATTCTAGAAATCATTAGTGAATGAAGAACCGATTAGTGAATCCTGAGATTGAATCTTAGAATTCTCACTTGAAATTATAGAAATCATTAGTGAATGAAGAACCGATTAGTGAATCCTCAGATTGAATCTTAGAACTCTCACTGGAAATTATAGAAATCATTAGTGAATCAAGAACCAATTAGTGAATTCTTAGTTTGAAATTTAGAATTCTCACTTGAGATTCTAGAAATTCCCAATCGATTGGATTATTTGATAATACCGACGTAATATTTGATAATACCGTCGAAATACATGATTATACCATCGGGAAAATTGAGAATATCGTCGAAAAAATATAGAATACCCGGCGGTATTCTCAATTTATCCGACGGTTTTCTCTATTTACCCGGCGGTATTCTCAATTTACTTGGAGATATTTACAATTTACTCGACGGTATTCTCAATTGGTATTCTCAATTTACCCAGATAATTGAGAATACCTCCGGGTAAATTGAGAATACCGCCGGGTATTCTATATTTTTCCGACGGTATTCTCAATTTTTCCGATGGTATAATCATGTATGTCGACGATATTATCAAATATTACGACGGTATTATCAAATAATCCAATCGATTGGGAATTTCTAGAATCTCAAGTGGGAATTCTAATAATCAAACTAAGAATTCACTAATTGGTTATTGATTCACTAATGATTTATAGTAAATCAAGTGAGAATTATAATAATCAAACTAAGAATCCACTAAATGGTTCTTGATTCACTAATGATTTCTAGAATCTCAAGTGAGAATTCTAAGATTCAAATTTAGGATTCACTAATTGGTTTTTGATTCACTAATGATTTATAGAATCTCAAGTGGGAATTCTAAGATTTAAACTTAGAATTAACTAATTGTTTCTTGATTCACTAAATATTTCTCAATAATCTTACTTTAATTAGTTCAAGATGCATTAATGGTGATGATCATTCTTAATTAATTTAAAGTATGATTCTCATATTACAACTCTAACTTATAAACTTAGTTTTGAGATGAATTAATTCAATTAGTTCGTGATTCACTAATAGTGATGATCATTCTCATGTTAAAAGTATGATTCTTATATTATAATTCTAAATTCTAAACTTAGATTTGTGATGAATTAGTTCAATTAGTTCATTAATTATAGTGAAATGTAGAATATAATAGTGAAAACATAATATGAAAATATTATCCATTAATTATACAAATTGCCTGAAATTTTGTATACATCAAAGCAAACGAAGTATAAGGTGGTAAATGTAGCTTATCTCTTCCTTATACCTCAAAGCAAACACACCCTACATGTCACAGCCCAAAACTGTTTACTACCTTTGCAAATTTTATTTGAAAATTTTTATATTTTCGAGATATTAAAAATATAAATCTATGAGTCGAGTTTGTGGAGAATTATCTAGTCGTGCCCCTAGCTAGATGTATGACTCTAAATTCTAGGTTATACCTATAGAAATAAAGTTTTATATTCTAAAATATTTTTATATAAATTTGGGCCTAAATAAATTTATTTACTTAAATATATTTATCATGGATATTATATTAATTTTGGATTAAGAATAAAATATTTTCATAAATTTTGTTAGTGTTGGGCTTATTGTTATTAATGTGCCAAATTCTTTTGCAATGATCCTAAAACAATTATTCAAGTTTCAACATTTATAGTTTATTAATGATTTCAAAGATTTGGATACCTTATTTTCGTATCTGCAAATTAACAATTTCTACTCTATTTATTTACATTTGTTTGCCCTATTTTTCTCATTTAGCCACTTTTATGCTCATCATATATATATACATCTTCTACTCCATCTCTGCAAATTTTACAAAGCAAAAACTATACTTTAAGATAACCAAGTTTTTCTCTCTAACTGCAGATCAATCAACATGGTATTAATTTTCAATCTATGAAATTTCTATTTCAGTACAATTTATCATTTCCTGTTTTTACATCTCTACAACTACAAGTATTTCTCTGAACATTCTATATATATTCAGAAAAATCACAAGCACACACCTATTCACTAATTAAACTCCCTTTCCGTAAAATTTGACAACCACAGCAGCAAAACTTTGATTTCAAATCTTGATTTTTTCCTTCCACGGCAGGATTTCTTTCACACTTCAAATCTTTGACGAATACTCAAATTCACAAATTCGATTTTTACTCCTCAACCACGATATTTCAATCCAGTATATATATGTATATCTAATCTTCTTCATCGCAAATACCCAACAAAATCCAACAGGAAAAAGTCTTTTATAATTCATCCTGTTTCCTTTCCACTGCCGAATCTCCATCGGTAATTCTCATAAACTGGTATAGTTTTATTTTCATATGCAAAGATCTCTGCTTTCTTTCAATTTACAGAAAACAACCAAACTCCCACAAAATTCTTGTTTTGATAAATTCAAACATGCATACATCTATTTTCTGTAATTCTATAGATATTACTAATTACAGGGAAAAAGGAAATAGAAATAGAAGTGATTGAAAGAGAAATGGTAGTTTAAGAGTTTAGACAAGAGAAGGGAAGAAGGGGGATGGCTGCAGAACGGAGCCGCCGGCGCTGCGCGCCACGGCGGCCGACGGAGGAAGAGAAGGGGCAGCGGTGCGGGGGTCTTGGCCGCTACTATGCTGGTCGGGTCGAACAGACGGAGAGGGCGCCAGATCTGGAATAAGGAGGCGGCAGCTTCGGCCTCGCCGATGGCTGTTCGGCTGAGGAGGAGAGAGAAAGAAGGGGAGGCGACGTCGGGCTGGAGGTGACGGCTGGCTACTCACCGGAGCAGGGGGCGGCGTCGGCTTCGCCGAGGGCCGTCTGGCCGAGAGGGAAAGAGAGAGGCTGGGAAAGAGAGAGGGCGGAAAAAGGGTAGAGAGAGAGGTTGAGGAGAGGACAAGGGGAGCCAGAGCCGCCGGCCTCCCGGCGGCGGCGTGCCGTCCGGTGGCGCGGCGACAGGAGGCCGAAGGAGAGGGAGAATCGGGAAAGGGAAGAGTGAGCGAGAGAGAGAGAGGAGAGGGTGGCGTGAGTTATGTGTGTTGTGGTGTGTGTTAGATTAGGGATTTAAGGGAGAGAAGGAAATATGGGCTTAGGAATGGGCTCAGATTAATTAAGTAATTGGGCTGCATTTATTTTGCTTTGGGCTGCATAATTCTTTTAATTAAATTGAACTTGGTATTTTTAACATTAACCCAAATTTTTAAAGAAGCATGCATCTCATTATTTATTTCATTATATTTAATGGATTAAGAATTTTATAAATCAAATACTCAAGTTTTAATTAAATAAATATCAACCCACCCAAATCTTTTTATAAGAAAATATATTTTACTACTTAAATTTATTAGATCAATTATTTTTATATGATCCTATAATCTCAATTATTTTCTAAAGTTTAATTAGGCCCTCATGTCTTATTATTTAAATTTATCTGACTAGGTGCGGCGCGACTAGGATGTGAACTTTAAATTCTTGCAGTTAATTTTCAAAGCTCAAAAGTTCAAGTTTCAGGTGTGGGATTTATTTCAGTACATGCACGTGGTTAATATTTGTCCATTTTAATATTATGTGTTTACCGTATGTGTTGTAAAAATATTTATCGCTAGGGGCCAGCATAATTGGTCCAGGACTTCACCGTCCTTGGTATGCCACAATGCGATTTCATGTTACAGGGTTGCAACCATTATATTGTCGCCAGGGATCCATATATAGGGTCCGGGACATTAAAGTCCTTGGAGTTGCCACAGTGCGTATGGAAGTTATGTTACGTTATGACAATATGTGTTACCATTTTATTAACATGGACAATTATTGCATGTTCCCACACTGAGTGTACCCTGTATGCTCATCCCATATTCAACAGTTTCAGGTGATTGATATCGGAGGCGCGTGGAGAGTCGAATGGGCGCGTCGAATCTATTTAAAAATAAATGTTTCTTAAAACATATTATGTTATTTCATGTGATATCTTTTGGTTATGTAAACTCTGAAATTCTATACTATTTGAGATTTGTGTGTGATTTATTTAAATAAATGTTGTTATATTATTTTAATGTCATGACTTGTTTAATTTATATTTAAATTCATTTCAAATATTTATTTAAGAATTTATATCTTTACGAAAATATATACATGGATACATACATAATTTTTAATCATATAAAGATTTTATTTTGTTATATTTTCCGCTGCTAAAAAGATATTATTTTATACTTAGAGTTTTTCCTTAGTATAAGTTTTATTAATTAGTTAATTATTTTTCTGACATCTTCATGTCATGCTTTGAAAATAAAGTTGTTAAATGTATGATTTAAAAATCAAGATTTATATTTGAATACATTATTGAAAATTTTGATATCTTATAAATCGTTTTAAAAGTGCTTTAAAGACCAATTTTATTTAAAGAATTCTTTTTCTTAAAATTATTTTCGAAAATATTTATTTTAAAAATGAGTTTTAAATTATTTTAAAAGACTTCCGTATTAAATATTTATTTAAATTTTATATTTAACTCCTTAATTAGATTAGGGTGTTACAGCATGGTATCAGAGCAGGTCTACTTTCCTGTAGACTCTGCAAAATATTTTACATAAAATTCTTAAATGTCATGTGTGAGAAAATCCATTCGACCTCTACGTGCTCCGACTTCAAGGTAAATGTATTTTAAAAAGTATTTCAAAATATTTTTATAGGGATGAGTATAAATTGTTTACGTTGAAAGTATGTTGAAATTTGCTGCAATAATTGAAATTATTATCAGAAAGTTCAAGTTCATTATGCAAGTTATTATGAGAAAGTTCAGTATTCAAATTATATGTTGAAGATTATTGCAGCTATGAGTAAAGATATTTCAAATATTTTTCATGAGGATGAGTATAAATTATTTACGTTGAAAGTATAGTGAATTAGCTGCAATAATTGAAGTTGTTATGAGAAAATTCAAGTTCAGTATTCAAGTTATTATTTTGAAGATTATTGCAGCTATGAGTAAAGATATTTCAAATATTTTTCAAGAGGATGAGTATAAATTATTTACGTTGAAAGTATAGTGAACTTGCTGCAATGATTGAAGTTATTATGAAAAAATGTTCAAGTTCAGTATTCAAGTTATTATGTTGAAGATTATTGCAACTATGAATTGTCAAATTTCGAGGACGAAATTCTTTTAAGTGGGTAGGTTTGTCACAGCCCAAAACTGTTTACTACCTTTGCAAATTTTATTTGAAAATTTTTATATTTTCGAGATATTAAAAATATAAATCTATGAGTCGAGTTTGTGGAGAATTATCTAGTCGTGCCCCTAGCTAGATGTATGACTCTAAATTCTAGGTTATACCTATAGAAATAAAGTTTTATATTCTAAAATATTTTTATATAAATTTGGGCCTAAATAAATTTATTTACTTAAATATATTTATCATGGATATTATATTAATTTTGGATTAAGAATAAAATATTTTCATAAATTTTGTTAGTGTTGGGCTTATTGTTATTAATGTGCCAAATTCTTTTGCAATGATCCTAAAACAATTATTCAAGTTTCAACATTTATAGTTTATTAATGATTTCAAAGATTTGGATACCTTATTTTCGTATCTGCAAATTAACAATTTCTACTCTATTTATTTACATTTGTTTGCCCTATTTTTCTCATTTAGCCACTTTTATGCTCATCATATATATATACATCTTCTACTCCATCTCTGCAAATTTTACAAAGCAAAAACTATACTTTAAGATAACCAAGTTTTTCTCTCTAACTGCAGATCAATCAACATGGTATTAATTTTCAATCTATGAAATTTCTATTTCAGTACAATTTATCATTTCCTGTTTTTACATCTCTACAACTACAAGTATTTCTCTGAACATTCTATATATATTCAGAAAAATCACAAGCACACACCTATTCACTAATTAAACTCCCTTTCCGTAAAATTTGACAACCACAGCAGCAAAACTTTGATTTCAAATCTTGATTTTTTCCTTCCACGGCAGGATTTCTTTCACACTTCAAATCTTTGACGAATACTCAAATTCACAAATTCGATTTTTACTCCTCAACCACGATATTTCAATCCAGTATATATATGTATATCTAATCTTCTTCATCGCAAATACCCAACAAAATCCAACAGGAAAAAGTCTTTTATAATTCATCCTGTTTCCTTTCCACTGCCGAATCTCCATCGGTAATTCTCATAAACTGGTATAGTTTTATTTTCATATGCAAAGATCTCTGCTTTCTTTCAATTTACAGAAAACAACCAAACTCCCACAAAATTCTTGTTTTGATAAATTCAAACATGCATACATCTATTTTCTGTAATTCTATAGATATTACTAATTACAGGGAAAAAGGAAATAGAAATAGAAGTGATTGAAAGAGAAATGGTAGTTTAAGAGTTTAGACAAGAGAAGGGAAGAAGGGGGATGGCTGCAGAACGGAGCCGCCGGCGCTGCGCGCCACGGCGGCCGACGGAGGAAGAGAAGGGGCAGCGGTGCGGGGGTCTTGGCCGCTACTATGCTGGTCGGGTCGAACAGACGGAGAGGGCGCCAGATCTGGAATAAGGAGGCGGCAGCTTCGGCCTCGCCGATGGCTGTTCGGCTGAGGAGGAGAGAGAAAGAAGGGGAGGCGACGTCGGGCTGGAGGTGACGGCTGGCTACTCACCGGAGCAGGGGGCGGCGTCGGCTTCGCCGAGGGCCGTCTGGCCGAGAGGGAAAGAGAGAGGCTGGGAAAGAGAGAGGGCGGAAAAAGGGTAGAGAGAGAGGTTGAGGAGAGGACAAGGGGAGCCAGAGCCGCCGGCCTCCCGGCGGCGGCGTGCCGTCCGGTGGCGCGGCGACAGGAGGCCGAAGGAGAGGGAGAATCGGGAAAGGGAAGAGTGAGCGAGAGAGAGAGAGGAGAGGGTGGCGTGAGTTATGTGTGTTGTGGTGTGTGTTAGATTAGGGATTTAAGGGAGAGAAGGAAATATGGGCTTAGGAATGGGCTCAGATTAATTAAGTAATTGGGCTGCATTTATTTTGCTTTGGGCTGCATAATTCTTTTAATTAAATTGAACTTGGTATTTTTAACATTAACCCAAATTTTTAAAGAAGCATGCATCTCATTATTTATTTCATTATATTTAATGGATTAAGAATTTTATAAATCAAATACTCAAGTTTTAATTAAATAAATATCAACCCACCCAAATCTTTTTATAAGAAAATATATTTTACTACTTAAATTTATTAGATCAATTATTTTTATATGATCCTATAATCTCAATTATTTTCTAAAGTTTAATTAGGCCCTCATGTCTTATTATTTAAATTTATCTGACTAGGTGCGGCGCGACTAGGATGTGAACTTTAAATTCTTGCAGTTAATTTTCAAAGCTCAAAAGTTCAAGTTTCAGGTGTGGGATTTATTTCAGTACATGCACGTGGTTAATATTTGTCCATTTTAATATTATGTGTTTACCGTATGTGTTGTAAAAATATTTATCGCTAGGGGCCAGCATAATTGGTCCAGGACTTCACCGTCCTTGGTATGCCACAATGCGATTTCATGTTACAGGGTTGCAACCATTATATTGTCGCCAGGGATCCATATATAGGGTCCGGGACATTAAAGTCCTTGGAGTTGCCACAGTGCGTATGGAAGTTATGTTACGTTATGACAATATGTGTTACCATTTTATTAACATGGACAATTATTGCATGTTCCCACACTGAGTGTACCCTGTATGCTCATCCCATATTCAACAGTTTCAGGTGATTGATATCGGAGGCGCGTGGAGAGTCGAATGGGCGCGTCGAATCTATTTAAAAATAAATGTTTCTTAAAACATATTATGTTATTTCATGTGATATCTTTTGGTTATGTAAACTCTGAAATTCTATACTATTTGAGATTTGTGTGTGATTTATTTAAATAAATGTTGTTATATTATTTTAATGTCATGACTTGTTTAATTTATATTTAAATTCATTTCAAATATTTATTTAAGAATTTATATCTTTACGAAAATATATACATGGATACATACATAATTTTTAATCATATAAAGATTTTATTTTGTTATATTTTCCGCTGCTAAAAAGATATTATTTTATACTTAGAGTTTTTCCTTAGTATAAGTTTTATTAATTAGTTAATTATTTTTCTGACATCTTCATGTCATGCTTTGAAAATAAAGTTGTTAAATGTATGATTTAAAAATCAAGATTTATATTTGAATACATTATTGAAAATTTTGATATCTTATAAATCGTTTTAAAAGTGCTTTAAAGACCAATTTTATTTAAAGAATTCTTTTTCTTAAAATTATTTTCGAAAATATTTATTTTAAAAATGAGTTTTAAATTATTTTAAAAGACTTCCGTATTAAATATTTATTTAAATTTTATATTTAACTCCTTAATTAGATTAGGGTGTTACACTACATGTATAATTTTCACTAATATTTTTATATTAATATATTATCCAAAAATATTGTTCATTAATTATAGTGAGATGTAGAATAATAGTGAAAATATTACCCGAAAATATTTTTATTAATATATCATACCATTCATATTTTTCACTAATATATTTTCTTACTATTTTTATTAATATATCATACCATTCATATTCTTTGCCAAAAAAAGCCCACCCAAAATAATCATTATTAAGATAATATAATAATAATAAATATTTTTGAATAATATATTAATAAAACTATTAGTGAAAAATATTAATGATAAGATATATTAAAATATTTTTGAATGGTATGACATATTAATGGACAATATTTTCGGGTAATATTTTCACTATTATATTCTACATTTCACTATAATTAATGGACAATATTTTTGGATAATATATTAAATAAAAAATATTAGTGAAAATTATACACTTAGAGTTACAAGATGAAATAGATACTCCCTCCGTCCCTGAATTGGCTTCCTCTTTGGGGACGGCACGAGTTTTAATAAAAAGTTGTAAAGTGTATTGATAAAGGAGAAAAAGTGATATAATTATTATTGGAAGTTGTGAAAAGTGTTATAATTAGTATTGGGAGTGGTGAAAAGTGAAAAGTAAGAATAAATAAAGTATTATTAGTGGTGGGGTAGGTTTCCAAAAATGGAAAGAAAGAAAGAGGAAGTTATTTGGGGGACGTCCCAAAATGGAAAAAGAGGAAGTTATTTTAGGGACGGAGGGAGTATATTGGATGATGATTCACTTCGAAAGGTGTCCTAGGGGCTAGGAGGTAAAGTATAATCTTATTCAAAAATGTCTCCTGCATGCAATTCTTATAGGGGACACGTGGCATCATTTTATTGCCACACGAAAGCCTCTTCCAAAACAACCATTTTTTTTATAAAATAGTGGTTTCACTCAACCAGACACTACAATAAAGCAAACCGGAGCAGAGATATCAAATATTGGACCGAGTAGATTTTCTTTGCGGGACACGTGTTCGCATCTGGATGCGATGCGCAGGTGCGCATATGTCCAGGGTAGACTTTACCCTCTTTCTATCCTCTTCGACTTTGAATCGAAAGTAAGGAAAGTGTGCACGCTATTCAGTCACATAGAGCAGACCATTAAAAAATTTGATCTTTTTTGCAGGTCGTGGATGCGATTCGTAGTACCATTATCTTTCTGCTCCCGTAGCACACCCTCTCATCTCTCCAATTTTGAATTCGCGAAAATGTGTGGCTACATCTGAAATTAAAACTCTATCTTAAAGTTGATAGGAGTTGCTCCAATTTCAAGCGACCAATCTATTGTTTCCAACACAACGATAGGGGCCTACCTTAATTTTTTTTTTCTAACTATGTTAAGCACCGTTAAAATGCCCGGGGGAGGGGGACTAGTTCGATTTTGCCGCGTTGAGCTAGTACTAAACAACGTTTACCCTGACTATAGGATTCTCTACGCGATAGGGACACAAAATATTTATTAATTTTAATTTTTATAGAAAGTAATAATTAAAATTTCAAGTTTGAGATAGAGTAGATAACATTTTTGAATTATATAAATTTTAAAATTTTTAAAAGTTTAGCAAAAAAATTTAAGTTTGTGCTATGTATAATTTTTAATATACAAGGGTTAAGGTTAGGTTTTCATATATACAGAGACACACACACATAATGAATGCATCGTAAATCTCCACGATCTAAAGACTTAAAATATTTTCTATTTTATACTCTCTTTTTTATTGAACTTATTTGAACCACTCTATTTTACTCTCCTTTTCTATCTGGATATATAATATTGAAGGGTAATTGACGTATAAATACATGAACTTTACTCATTTTTTTGGTATTTAACATGAACTTTAAATTCTAGTTATAAATACATGAACTTTACTTTCTTTTGGTATTTAACATGAACTTTAAAATATAGTTATAAATACATGAACTTTAAACTTATTAAATTTTGGTCTCGTTTTTTATTTTTTTTCCCAAATTAAAGTTGACTTGGAATGCCTGAATTTTTACGAGAACAATTTCTCGCTATAAAAATTAATCTTCACTATTCAATTTTTGATCCAACTTTTATATTCTGAATTTGGCTTTCAGAATGATGAAATTGACTTTCTGAAATCCTCAAATCTTAAAGACGAAATTTGCTTTCTGAATTGTGAAATTTGTAGACAAATTTTTATCGTTCACTTTCATATTTTAGTTTTGGGTTATTTTCCTCAAACAAAAAATGACGACGCCGTATCTCAGTGCTGAATTGTCCACATTAAGATTCAAGCATTCCAAGTTAGCTTTAATTTGAGAAAAATGAAAAACGTGTCAAAAATTGAATTAGTTTAAAGTTTATGCATTTATAACTATGTTTTAAAGTTTATGTTAAATACAAAAAATAAGTAAAGTTCATGTATTTATAACTAGGATTTAAAGTTCATGTTAAATATCAAAAAGTGAGTAAAATTTATGTATTTATACACCAATTACCCAATATTGAAAAAATAGAAAAATATCATTATAATATTTTTATTAAGATTTGACATAAAGAATAGCTCTATATAATATAAAAAGATGAGTTATTTTCCCACCCAATTTTCTCTCTACTCTCAATTTTGTAGCCAAATTTAATTTCTTTTTCTTTTTTTTAATTCCTTTTTAAAAAATCGTTAACTTCAATATATGAAAAAAAATATTTAATATAGATGTTAAAATAAAGTTTACGAGAAGATTTTTAATTTGATGAAAAAATTATAAGAAATAAATTTAAAATAAATAAGTTATGATTGTTTAAAGTGTCAAATTAATTTCTGTTTGCCCTCATTTACCTCTAATATTGAACAAATCACTTTTTTTTTTCATTTGTTGGTGAAAAAAATAAGTTAATGCATTTTTTTCCTTGCAAAAAAGCTTACATGATTTTTTTAATTATAATCATTTTAAATTTAACTTTTTTTAAACTATAGTAATTTTTAATTCATTTAAGGAGAAGGAAATTTTAATATGAATTTTTAAAAAGTTAGTTATATATCTTAAAATTAGAATTTAAAATGTAATATAGATTTTTTTAATTAGATGTACAAAGTATCTATTTGTTTATATAAACATATTTGTTGTTATATTTTATTTTTTATATTATTCATATTTTTTCTAGTTTTTTTAGTAATTTTTGGGCTATTTAAATATGAATTTTAAATAATAATACAGTTTGAACTTTTAAGAACTCAAAATTATTATATTAATTGCTTTAAAATCTGTAAAGTTAATTATTAGTATTATACAATACTCATTTAATATAATATTATACTTCTACTCATTAAGTTGATAATGTTATTGTAGTGGGCAAATTTCGTACAGCCCATTCAAGTAAATATTTGTGGCCCAAATATCAGGCCCAATCCAAAAATCGAATTAATTAATTTGGCCCGTACTCTAGGTCATCAAGACCCATCGACCCAAACCCTAGATGGGGCAACGACTTTGAGAGAAAGAAATGAATGAGGTCAGGGATACGATCCCTCGAATATCGGAACGACTAGAGTTTAAGAAAACGGGGCAGCAAAACCCTAGCCGTCAAGCCATCATGGTATAAATAATAACCAACTAGGTCATTCGACCCGGACAATCATTCACACTCCAACACGTTCTCTCGCTCTTCTCTCCCCTCTTGCACTATTCTGCCTCCACGCTCTCAGCCTTAGGTTTTCCGGTGATCAGATCAACCGGGACGACCCAACGGCCCTCGCTCATTGCTCAATCGCCTTCAACTCCGTCGACCAGATCGACCCGATTAACTCTTTCATTTACTTTCAATTGCTTTCAATACTATTTTTATTACTATTGTTTACTGACTTGAGCGTCGGAGGCTCTTCCATCGACACCCCCACCGGTGCTCCGAGAAGGGCTCTAACGTTGTTCGTGTTTCAGGTTGCTAGTGCCCATCGTACCGGACGACCCCGACGTCCTTATCCGTAATTGTTGGACCCATCCCCAACAATTATTACTGTACACTATTTTAAATTAAATACTAATATATAAATTAACATTATTTTTTTGTTATTAATTAATTTAACTCATAAATGTGTAGGAAGTAGATATTGGTAAAAATTGTCTAAGTATTAAATATAAAGAGAGAGAGAATATGTTGTCAAAAAATGAATGAGACATTTTTAATGAGACATTTCATTATAGAAATTGGATTTTTTGTAATGGGACGGATGAAGTAATACTTTAACATAATTTAAAATTTTAAAATAAATAAATAAATATTTCATGGCCGTGCATTGCACGGAGGACGTACTCATTTTACTAAAATTTTGTTAATGTATTCCCAATGGATAATCACACCCGCACAATAAAGAGAAAAAAAGTGAAGGGTACTAGTGTTTATATATTCATGAACTTTTACATATATTTTCTATTTCACGTGTGAATAATATTTTGGGTGAGCATAAATCACAACTCAATTGTAAACCCATAATTCGAGGTCTTGATTGTAATCTTAACAATTATTTGATCTCTAAATTTCGAAAGATAATGTTTGAAATAATAATTTAAAATTTTATCTAACTTATTATATGATGAAACAATAATGTTTCATTATTAATCCAATTTTATCGTTTAGCAAGACTTCTTCCGTTCAAGCCAAAAACATGTAAAACTAAAAAAAAAGAATAATGTATAAAGACGTTTATAGTTAATGTGCAAATAAAAAATTATGTAAAAATTGGCATATTCAGACATTATTATACTCCAAGTGAAGGTAAAGCAATTAACAATCCTACGTTAGGCTTTCCATTCAAATAACTCAAAACCCATCGTATGATTACATAGATTGCAAGGCCTCTTACGCAAATGATACAATTTACAACAAAGAAAACATGAAACAAAATAGAAAAAACACTAGAGAAAAAAAGCCCCAAATTGAAGACTAATGGAATCACAGTTTCACTTAGACTTGAACGGAATTGCCCTTATCACCACCTGATGGTACAGAGCTGCCAGCGCCGCTCCGATGAATGGTCCCACCCAGAAAATCCACTGCACACACAACATTAATTTCACATCCAATTAATTACTACTAATATATTTATTCACATTCATCCTAAAATTTCTTAATTTAATATTGTTAATTTATCAAAAATAAAAAAAAATCTACACTCTCTATATAATGTAATGCTAATGAAGCTTACGTGGTCGTCCCAGGCGTGGCTCTTGTTGTAGATGATGGCGGCGCCGAGACTCCGGGCGGGGTTGATACCGGTTCCGGTGATCGGGATCGTCGCCAAGTGCACCAAAAACACCGCGAACCCGATAGGCAACGGAGCCAATATCTACAAAAATTCATCAATCAATTTGTTTGCCTAACAAATTCCAAACTCATGAATTTTATTTTCTAATTATAATATACTCACGGGGACGTGGGAGTCTCTGGCGCTGCGCTTGGCGTCGGTGGCGGAGAAGACGGTGTAGACGAGCACGAAAGTGCCGATGATCTCGGCGCCGAGGCCGCTGCCCTTGGTGTAGCCGTGCGCCACCGTGTTGGCGCCGCCGCCCTTGCTCATGTAGAGGGTCTTCCCGAAGCCCTTGACGACGCCGGCGCCGCAGATGGCGCCGAGGCACTGCATGACCATGTAGAAGACGGCGCGGTTGAGCGACAGCTTCCTGGCGAGGAAGAGGCCGAAGGTGACGGCGGGATTGATGTGGCCGCCGGAGATTCCGGCGGTGCAGTAGACGAGGGCGAAGATCATGCCGCCGAAGGCCCAGGCGATGCCCTGGATGCCGACGGTGGCGCACTTGGAGTCGGATTTGCTGACGCCCATGACGGTGAGGACGGTGATGTAGAGGAAGAGGAAGGTGGCGATGAATTCGGCGATCCCAGCTCGGTAGAACGACCACGACGCCAGCTCGGAGGCGTCGAAGAGCGGGGCGGGCGGCGGCTCCTTGTAGTCCTTGTCCTGGCTCTGCGCCGCCGTGCCGATGGGCTGGTGCTCTGGGAACTTGTTGGCTCCGACCCTCACGTCCTCCTCTTTGTTCTCCATCTCTGCAACTCAAACAAGAGTGAAGGTAGCTGGCTAGCTGAGAAAGCAGTGTAATTTGATTGTGTGAGTGATGGGGTAATGTTGGTCAAGTGGTGGGCATAATTTATAGAGAGATAATGTGGTAAGAGGAGGTTGCGCAGATGGCATTTTAGATCATTTATCTGGTAATTTTGGTGCTCTATTTCGTATGAGCATTTCATTGTAAATTTTATTGATTTTATCTTCAATTTTAATACATTATTCCCTCCGTCTCTGAAAAACATATGAAGCTGTGGGTGACAGTAAAATATTAGATGAGTGTATTGTGATTGAAAATATAGTGCAATAAGTTAATTAGTAAAAAATAATGATGGATCATGACGTTTTTTATGTGAATAAGTATAAAAAGTAAGGATACAAAGAGATTGTGGTTGAATATTATTCAAAAATGAAAAATGCATGATTTTGAGAAACAACCCAAAATAACAATGTTTTTGAGAGATGGAGGGAGTATTATTTAGTTTAATTTATTTTTTATACTTTTTAGTTAAAAATGATTGTTTGAGTTTATCAAAATTAGAGAATCTAATTTATAATAATAAATATTAATAGCGACTTACATTATAAACACTATCCGCAAAAAATAATCTTTTTTAGTCATCTCGAGATGTACACAAAAATTAATCTTTTTTATTTTTGAAAACTATCTATCATATAATGAATCATATTCTTCACTCACAATACAATTAATTATTATTATAAACACTATTTTTTTAAGTAAAATTTTTTTTTTACTCACAATACAATTAATTATTTTTATTAAAATATGTGCTATATAATTATTTTTTATAAACAAAAAAGGTTATATTTTATACAAATAAATCATCTTTAATGAAAGTGTTCAAAATAAAAAAACGGGCTATGATGATTGAGTCAGAGGCAGAGATTATATAATTAGGACTATTGATAAGTCATTTTCCAGTATACAGCCGACTTTTGAATAATATTGATGTTTGTGGATTGGAGAAAACGACGCTGGGATTTTGTCGGCGAGAAATTTGGGCAGGCTGGCGAATTCAGGTCCTCAAATTTATGCATGATAGGTAATGTTTATTTTGATTTGATAGATGGCGCCCACCACACTCTACGTTAAATTTGACAAATGCAAAGTGAGACTATTCTCTAGTACATGAACATGCATCAACTCAATTACTTCATACCTCTCATGAATCTTGACACGTTTAATTTTAGCACGAGAATTAAAGAATTATAAATTAATATTTAAATATGTAGTTAATAAAGTATAATAGTAATAAAATAGGAGAGAGAATGTAATAAAAGTGATAAAGTAGGAGAGAAAAAGTAATACTCCATCCGTCCCATTAAAGTTGGCAACATTTCTATTTTGGGTGTCCCACTAAAGTTGGCCACTTTCTAAAAATGACAAAAGTTTACTTTAATTAAGTCAACAATTACTCATTAATTTGGTCAACAATTGTAGGCCACTTTCTAAAATGCCAAAATTACTTTAATTAAGTCAACAATTACTCACTAATTTGATCAACAATTGTAGGCCACACTCTATTAAAACATATAACACTCAATTTCTTAATCTCCGTGCCGAAACTAATGTTGCCAACTTTAGCGGGACGGAGGGAGTAAAAGTGATAAAATAGAAGAGATAAGTTACCTTATTTAAAAATGTGTCAAGATTTGTGGGACGGCCCAAAAAGGAAAACGTGTCAAGATTCGTGAGGCGGAGGGAATATTTATCATCCATGTATCTCTGTGCATGTAATTTTTTTTAATCCCTTGTTCCATTAAAAATATAATCTCATTACTTTTGGACACGAAGATTTAAAAATGTCTAAAAAGTAGATAAAATGAATTACTATTAGAAATTATTTAAATATTAAGTATAGAAAGATAATATATTGCTAAAAAATAAATGAGACATTTGTAATGGACGGATGGATTTTTTTTTGGAGGGAATGTACATGTAATTATTGATGACTGTAGTAAAGGATTTAACATAAACTGTATCAAATACTCCCTCCGTCCCATGAAGCATGACACACTTCTTTTTGGCACGGCAATTAAGAAATTGGTATTTTGTGTGTTAAGTGTGGTAGGTGAAAAAGTAAAAATGTGAATAAAGGGTAAATTTTTTGTCATTTTTAGAAACGTGTCATGCTTCGTGGAATAGACCAAAAAGAAAACTGTGTCATGCTTCGTGGGACGGAGGGAGTAATAAGAGGATATCATTTTGATTCTTGAAATTTTCAAGTTGAAAATAAAACTACTAGCTGACCAGATCGCTTACACTACATATACAGTAATACTAGTTGTTTTTCAAATTTACCTTCTAAGATCGCTTAAACTAAATATACAATAAATACTATTGTTCTTTTTCAATTAAGATCGCTTAAACTAAATATACAGTAATACTAGTTGTTCTTTTTCAAATTTATCTTCTACGGAACATATATAATAAACTGTTGATAATTAAAAAAATACAAAAGGCAAAAAAGATTCTCAAATCAAAGAAACAGCGAATCAATCTTAGCTGGGCAATAAACTTCGATATACGAGTACCTATTAGTGTGGGTTCTCTTAATAAAAGGGAAAAAGTATAAATTTTTAGCATTTTTGCATTATTTTTGTAAGTAGTGAAAAAGTATAAATTTTTAGCATTTTTGCATTATTTTTGTAAGTAGTTTTGCAAGGTGGCTGGTTTTCTTCACACAGAATGAAAAAATAAAATAAAAAAATGGTGTGTTAAAAGTTTTATACCTTTTTTTTTATTCCTGTTTTTTCTCATAAAAAAATGCGATAAAAAGAAATGCATATACTTCCAAGATTTTTATCAATTCAGTCACATTTGTACATTGGATTAAATTCGCTGCCTCATGTTTAAAAGGAACACTCGAGCGATGTAGAATGGAGTAATATTTTTCTTTTTACATGTCGGAAACAATTTTTTTAGGATACAATCTTAATACACACAAATTCATGTCAAATTGGGCACACGTCAGAATCCAAACTCATATTTTATAACATAGTTGAATTCTATTGAAAATTTTATTTTCTGTGAGAAATAAAAATAATATGTTGAAAATTTCGATCCTCCAGGATTCGAACTTCAGACCAACATGCTTGTTCATAGAAATGATTGATTTATTCATAATAATCATTGATCTGTTCACGCCTTCTCAATTTTGCAAAAATATTTACTTTCTCAACAGATCCTTTCTCTTTGATAATATTTTTATAATTTAAAAACAAAATTGATATTGTTTAGATTTGTAAATCGTTCTAATGCATTTTAAGTTTTTAACTATCTATTTTTTCATTAAACAATCTAACAATATCAAAATATAGTGCTCCCTCCGTCCCGTAAGAAAGTATCACATATGCGATAACACGAATTTTAAGAAAATGTTGATAGATAATGTGTTAAGTGAAAATGAGTGCTTATAATTGAATTGATTATGTCATTATGTAGAAATGAATGGTCGTAGTTATAAAAAAAAAGTGATGTCATATTTCAAAATATAATTGATATGTTTTTATGGGAAAGAATAAAATGAAAAATGTGATAGTTACATACACGAATAAGAGTGACACGTGTGAGAGTGTAAATGGGTTAGGTACAGAGAAATTGACATGTGATACAATTCAGTGTGTGAAATATGAAGATTGGATTGGATACGGCACACGACAAAACAGAGCGGGGCGGTAGCCCAACCCACTGTTGTTTACCACGTTTCTGTCCTTTTTTGTGTGGATTCATCATTCACGAATATCTTGCTTCTCTTTTAATCAATAGATTAATTAGTAGTATATAATTTGAGTATCTTAAAACTTAATTAATGTGTAAATGTATTTATATTTATTTGAAAAAAATTCTTGATTCTTTCGGGCTTCAAATTTTTTCCACTCCAATGGCATCTAAAACAACAGAACTAGTACACATTAACGAAATTAGATTTTTTTTTTTTTCTTGAGAAAACGAAATTAGAGAATTGGGTTCGTGAAATTATAATTTATAAAAAACCATTGTGGAAAATCTTCAAGACCATAAAAACACTAAATACGATAATGGATTATGGGTTTCAAGTTTTCAACACCATAAATTAAGCACAGTGGAAATCTTCCTGATGTGCTTTTTTTTTACTTGAAAAAAGGGCCGTAAAAAGGGCCGTTGGCGTTTAAACACTAAACTTCATTATTAAAACACATGAAGTTATTATCATTTAAATATCTCTAATTAGAGAGATATCCAATTTTTTTTATTTTATTTATTTTTTATTTTTTTTTAATGATGAGTGGAAAACCTTAGAAAGGATATTATAGTTCAGTATCAGAGTACATATATATATATAATACAATAATGATAAATGCACATAATATGTGCACACATAATTGGACTTTTTTGTCATTTTACATGTTTCCATAAATTAAGGAATTAATTTTATTTTAATTTGATTTTGTACTTTACATAATTACCCATGATGATTATTAAGGAAAAGATTACTAATAATCTTTCCTTAATAATTAAATTTTATTTCCTTCAACTAACATCAATAAATGTCCGTAGTGAAAATTAAAATATACTTCTTTGTTTTAATTATTTTTCACGTAAGAAACATATATATAGGCGAATGCAAGTGGATCGATGAATGAATTTAGTTCATTCAAAGTTTGTGCAAAAATTTTGGTGCCATTTTTTTTTCGATCTCTCATAGACGTTATTATATATGAGGATAATCATATTTCCCATAAATAAATAAATAAATAAATACACACACACACACTTTAAATTCAAATATACTATTATAGTATTATGAGGTGTTTGGAAAACACCTTCTCAATATCAATATTGAATCTCTTAAAAAAAATATATTAAAAAATAATATTAAGACAAAATCAAATATCACAATATTAATGGAAATAATCTACAATAAAATAAAATAGAAAAGTTAATAAAAATAATAATAATTTGATAATCTTATCAAAAATAAATTTGAACAACCTCCCAGTATTGATTTTAAAATATTCATTTGCCGATAGTAATTTTTGTAATATAATGAATAACAAATTACTCTTATTGATAAAAGACATTATATTGTAATAAATTAGTGACTTTAAAATATAAAATAGGACTGAATTACTATAATGATTAGAATAATATCATACATTAACTACATTATTTGATTATTTCATAATCCTATAAATTTAGAAGGAATTGTTATAATAAGTCATAATAGTATAATATGTTAACGACATTATTTGATTATTTCATAAACAATAGGTTAACAAAATAATAGTAATATTAAATTAGTGAAATTGAAGTGAGAATTAGAAAATATAAATAAATGGCTATAATTATGATAATAATGTCACATATTTGGCATAACAATATACTATAGAATTTAGTCATGTTTTCAAATAAATTTGAACTGATGAATATTTGCAGATGTTTTTAAAATAATAATAAGGGATCAATTTTTGTTGAATTGATTAATCATTTGTTTAAATTAATAAATATTGAAATGATTATAATTGATTATTTTATAAATAAATTAATGAACTATAATTGTTTTGAATAAAGTCATACATTGATACAATAACTCAATAAAAATTTACTACATGGTAATAAATTATAATAAATTAATGAACTCGAAATAATAATTAAAAAATAACTACAATTGTGTAAATAATAGCATACGTTGAGCATATCGATCAATTACTAAATGAAATTATGTTGTAGGATATTATATTATACTAGCAAATTAGTGAACCGTGAAAAAAAAGGAAGAAATTATTATAATGGTTAGAATAAAATCACAGGCTAGCTACATTCTTTAATTATATCATAAAACTATACGTTAAAGAACAAATCTAACAAATTAGTGAAATTGAAATAAAAGTTAGAAGACATAAATAAATTACTATAATTATTTTGGAATAATCTCATACATTGAGCATGTCGATCTCTAAATAGAAGTGATACTTTCTCATTGAACGAACTTAATGAAAAATATGATACTTTCTTATGAAATAGAGGAAATATTATATTACAATAAATGAGTGAACTCAAAATAAAAAAATAAAAAATAAAAATAAATTACATTGATTATTTTTACTAGGAGACAATGTCTCTATTATAAGAAAATAATATCATATATTGTGATTTATGTAAAAATAAAGTATAGAGTGGTCACATTACAAGAGAATATTTGCGAATGTTTTTAAGATAATAATACGTGGTTCCATGTTGAATTGATTAATTATTTGTAGAATTTAATAAATATTAAAATAATTGTAAGTTAATAAGTCAAAAAAAATTACGCGCAATTAAATAAAAATATGAAATATGAAAAAATGGCTAAAAATAATTAGAATAATAATATATTTTACATTTTTGATTCTTTCATAAAAGTACAAGTTAATGAAAACATCATAATAATTGTAAAACTAAAATTAAAATTTAAAAATATAAATGAACGACTATAATTTAATGTCATACGTTGAGCACATCAATATCAATATTTAATAAAAATATACTATATGACAATATATCATAATAAATTAGGGAACTCAAAACAAAAATAATGTCATATGTTGACACATCGATCAATTACTAAATAAAGTTGTACAAGAGGACATTATATGCAATACATTAGTGAACACGAAATAATATATATATATATATATATATATATGAAAGAATAGCTAAAATATTTAGAATAGTATCACACGTTAACTACATTCTTTGATTAGTATTTCATAAAAATACAGGTTAATGAATAAATCATAACAAATTAGTGAAATTGAAATAAAACTTATAGAACATAAATATATAACTATAATTATGGGAATAATATCATATGAGCACATCGATCGGTAACTTAAAAAATATATTATATAATGTTATAGTATAATAATTTAGCAAACTCGAAATAAAAAATGAAAAATGACCATAATTATGATGCATCTATAAGTTATTCAATTAAATTATATTATAAATAAATTTAATGAACTCAAAATTAAAATATAAAATATAAAAAAATTGCAATGATTGTGAAAATAAAAAAGTAAAAATATCGAAAAGAAAAGATAAAACAAAAAATGAAAAAGGAAATGGAAAGAAAAATCAAAACAGAAAGTATTGTTGTGCAGTTAAATTTATTAAAAAAATATTTTTTATTCTTAAAAGAAAACGTGGCCTTATATTTTTAGGTAGGATTGTGATTACTGATTAGTGGCCATGTCCATAATTGGCTTTCAAAATTATTGAAGTGAAAAAAGAAAATATAATCTTTAGAAACTTTCCAAAATAAATTAAGGGTAATTTAGTAATGATAATAATTTAAATTAGGTAATAAAATTTTTAAGGGTATTATGTGTACACATATTATGTGCATTTAGCACTACTCTATATAATAACCTAATCAACTTCTCCATAATAAAATTTGCACATATAAAAACACATAAATAATGGGTTTCATATGATTTTTGGCCAAAACATCCATGCACTTTTACTATAATTAATTTGAAATATGAAGTGCAAATAACATTGTATATTAAGCCGAAATTTCAAAATTTCGTCTAAAAATACATTGTTACCTTCTCAAGTTCTCATACTGTCATTTGTGAGCATCCACGTCAGCTCACATGACTTAAATTCATTCAGAAGGGTAGGTAACATACTAAAGTTAGATTTATCGTGTGGCCTAAAATACGTATAAATATATATATATTTTCTCCGTCCACGAAATGTTGTCCTAAGGGAGGAAGGCACGAGTTTTAATAAAATTTATGTTGTTTATTTAGTTAGTGGAGAAATGGAACCACAAATAAATAAAAATAAAAAATAAAGTTAGTTAAATTAGTGAGTAGAAAATGAGGCTCTGAGTGAAGAAAAAGACCCACCCATAAATTTACTAAAACTAGATTAGGATTTTTTTTTTTGCACAGATCAAAATGACAAATTATGACAATATTTCGTAGATGGAGGAAGTACAATATAGTATAGGTTCCTCCCTCGTGAAGCCGAAGCAAATCAATCCGGTTTTATGAGATGTAATATATGACACAAATAATAGGAGATGCAACAATTGAATAGGTTCCAATAACAAAATCAATGATCTTGTATAATGACTTCATAAAAATAATTTGTGGTAACATCTTTTTCTTGTGAAAATGACATCGACCATTCAATGACCGTTGTTAATTATACGGAAAACTTTTTTAAATATAGCAAATTCCAAACAAATGAGTTGTAAAAGAACTATAGTAGTTGGTGTAGACAATTAAATTATCGTCGAATTAAATCATGGCACGTGTAAATTCATGAATTAAATATTCAATTATATTTTCTATTTTATTAAATGGGATTTTATTCCTAAATTAAAATAGATATATAATTAATATTTAATAAAATGAATTAATGGGCTTATTGGCCACTTAAGGCCCTAAGGCCCATGCATGAAGGCCCAAAGCCCATAAAGCCCACGAAGCCCATCTCTAAAATCTATAAATAGAGGTGTTGGGAGCTCATAAATGACAACGTGAAGGAACGGAAGATCGAATAGTATAAAGAATTCTCTCTAGTATCGCAAGTTGAAAGAGGCGAAGAATTGGAGAGTTCAAGTATTCTTCCAAGTATTCAAGTATCTTGAAGAATTCTATCTAGCGTTCAAGTCTTCTTTGAATCTTCAAGTATTTGAGCATTCAAATCTTCAAGTATCCTTCGAAATCTTCAAGCGTTCAAGTCTTCTTCGAATCTTCAAGTATTTGAGCATTCAAATCTTCAAGTATTCTTCAAGTATCTTCAAGTGATCAAACCTTCAAATCTTCAAGTGATCAAGGCGTTCTTACAAATTCCAAGAACGATCTTCCTCAAATCAAATCAACCAAGTCCCAAAGCTTCAAGGCGTTCTTACAAATTTCTAAGGACGTTCTTCTCAAATCAAATCAAGTTCAACGTTCAATCCAAAATCATGACTTAAGTCCTTTGGATTGGCGTCATCAAAACAAGTATTTCAAGAACCTTCGAGCTTATTCAAGAATCAAATGGAAGAGAAGAATCAGAGGATTAACTAGAGATTGCAACCCGCATAAATCTATCTTCAAATTCTATCAAATTATCTTTGTAACCCATTTTGTATTTTATCAAATTGAAATACAAAAATTTGTGTTTACAAATTTTGGCACGCCCGGTGGGACATCTCTACTCTTCACCAAAAATCTTGAACTATGTCTACTCAATCAAATGCAGCTGCTCCAGCTTCATCCAAAGCTTCTTCGGCAAACGTTGGTATGATCACGCGAAGCAAATCGAAATCATTGCAAGGAGTGTCCAAGCCGATCTTTCATCTTCCATCTATCCATGAAGAAGATGACAACCTTGAGAGAAGCTTCACATTCCCCACTGAAAATTATCAACTCCATGCAAGTGTCATGATGACAAACACTTCCACCATGGAGGAACAACTCTTGAACTTGACAAAGATGGTTGAATCTCTAACCAAGCACATCCAAGAGCAAGATGCTGACAAACATGGTTTTCGTACCTCAATATCGCATGAATTGTTGTCATTTTCCCCCATGAATTGATTGCTAATATGTGTTTGTATCCCAATTTTGAGTTTTGTTGAGTTTTAATTCCTTGGTGTAGTTTTGGAGTGATTTCAGGGAAAATCAAGAATTAATTGGAGGATTTTGAAGACATGAGATCGAAGTACGTCTCGAGAGGAATCCGTGAGCGCAAACGGCGACCAAATCCGAGTCCGGACGAGGGAGAACGGAGCAAAACGAGCGGACTGTGCAAAACACCCAGTACCCCGCGGTCACCACCCGCGGCCGCGGGGTAAGACCGCGGGTCAGCTGTTCCCGACTCAGGAGACACCCGCGGTCACCACCCGCGGCCGCGGGGCGGGACCGCGGGTCCCCTGAGCATCCCCCACGTTTGAAGGCCGCGGACGCGGGCCGTGACCGCGGGAAAAGGGCGGGGCTCCCCCAAATGGACCCCAAACGCGATTTTAGCCTCAAAACTCCATTTTTCTCTTCTTTTCCCGAATCATTCACCACACACACCCACTTCATCTTCCCCAAATCTCCAATCCCAAACCCTAGCCTCCATTTTCTACCATTTTTTCTCTCTTCCACACACAAAAACAACACCAAAATCAAATAAAGAAGGGGAAGACTTGGAAAGGAGCTCATCAAGACTACATGATTGAAGATCAAGATTATAGGATTTGTCTATGAATCTCTATCTCTCTATATCTTTATTTATGTTTTCTTATGACTTGAGATTTGCTTTTATTATGAATATGCTTGGCTAAAATCTCTTATCTTAGGGATTAGATTAGATGGATTTGTAATGGATTGATTTCTTTGTTCAATATATATCTTGATTGTGCTTATTATTATCTTTTCAAGTCCTAGATTTATCTCTTGTATGATTGGTTGGCCACCTTTTGTGCATTTCTAATTTGTGATTTGAATCGGGAGAGGATAATTACAATAGATTAGGAGTTTGATACATATCATCTCAATAAACCGGGAGGTTGAGAGGTGGGTGAGGGCTTGTTGATCTTTTGTGCTCTTGGGAGTTATAGGTTAGAAATTGACCGGGGACGGCAATTATGACCCGTAATCTACTGTTTTAGTCGTCCGGGAGGGGGCTAGAACTAGTGGGGAGATCGCCCTAGATAAGTAGGCCATATCAAGATTAATATTGCTTTAGATTGAAGTTCATTACGATCCATCGAAATCTAGTCCCTAGGATAACTTTCCTTCGAGTCATTCCCCAATTTATTCACTAAGTTTATGTTATTGTTATTTACTTTTCTTGCTTTATTTAGTTTTGTTTTAGTTATCAACACATCTTGAACTTTGGTTGTCTAAATAGATTGAAAACAACTTATTAATAGTATTCAGAAGTTTGAATTCACCAATCCTTGTGGGATACGACCTTGCTTCCACTTATTGCAACTACACCGTATACTTGCGGCGTGGTGAAAATAATAGCGAACAAGTTTTTGGCGCCGTTGCCGGGGATTGGTTGAGTTTTTACTTTTGATATTGTGAAAAGTTGTTTTTATCTAATTTAGATATTGTTTTTATGTTTGTTTATTTATATGTTTATTTGTTTTTGTTAGAGAAAATTGCTCCACAACCGTAAAAGCGGCACCAAAAATGGATGATGGAAGGAATGAGTTGGTTGAGCAACTCCAACTACAATTGGCGTTGATGCAACTTAAGTTGCGTGTTTTGGAAGCCAAAAGAAATTGTAGGCAACCAATGATCCAAAAAGCCTTCCAACCAACACCTTCCTATGGTGACTTTTATGACATGGGGTGCAATGCCATGGAGTGGCAATCACCATTGGAGTATGAGGACCATTTCAATAGTTGGAATTATGAAATTTCTTATTCCACTCAAGAAGGCTTCCAAGGGGGAAATCGATACTATCAAGAGGAGAAATCAAATTCAAAAGACGATCTCCTTCAATGCTTCATAGCTACACAAGCTTGGATAGAAAAAAGTCTAGCAAAATCGGAGGTTATGCTAGAAGAGCAAAGAAGGTCTTTGGCTACCACTATGGAAAATCAAAAGCGAATTGATGATTTGTGCATGGCCATTAGCCTTCAAAATGGAACCTTGTATGAGGAACCAATGCCAATGCTAAGTGAAGAGCCTCAAGAAGTTGAAGAAGAGTATGAAGAAGATGAGGATCAATTCTCCAAACCCCTTGAAGTCGAGAGCCCAACTTATCTGACACAACCTCTACAATTTCAAAAAGATGAAGATTTCACAAGCTTTAAAGAAAGCAAAGTCAAAAATTTTGTTGATCCTTACCTCGCCACAGGCGATTCTATGAAGGCTTGCTTCTTTCACTTTTATTTATCTTCATCTTTTGATTTTCACTTTGATTTGTCTAATAAGGAATTGTTTGAGTGTGGTGGTACTCTAGATGGTGAACGAGATTACCATGACGCCCGGGATGTCTCAAGAATTGCAAAGCCACCATATTTTTGGGTCGCGGTGGATGGAGCATGCAAATTTGATGAGAAATGGCCACCGCCTAAGCCTCCACCTCGTTTGTGAGTACGAGACAAGTAACCATTTTCTCCTTCATCCAAACTTATTTCTCCTTTGTGTGAAATAAGTTTGGGGGGAGGGTGAAGATGGGTTACTTATCTCGTTTATCCGTTGTTTATTTATTTAGTTAGTTTAGTTTTCGAATAATTAGTTTTGTCTATGTTTTTTAGCTTTTCCTTGTCTTTTGTTTTTGAGCTTGATTGTTGAAACACATGAGTTGGATGAAATGTGTGTCGGGCTTATGATATGAATGTTGCTTTTGAAAAGAAATTGTGTGTATCACTTGTGGATTATGCATGAAAAGTTTGAACTTGTGACAAGTGAGTTAAATGTTTTGCCTCCAAGAACTTGATAATGAGCTTGTAAGATTTGAGCCATTGATTGTCATATTATCACAATCTCATTTTGTTCTTGAGTGTAAATCGATTGAGCATGTATGTTGGTCTCTAGAACTTGCCATGAGTCCTCTCTTGAAAATAAAAGTAGATGTGTTGTTAATATTGAAGTGATTTAAGGCCATCTTTGTTAGCCACTTGACCCCAATTGTGCCAAATTCTCATATGATCCCTTTTGTGCCTTGTAGCCTTTCTTTGAATGAACCAATGATAAAGGGGTAGAACTTAGAGTGTTAGTGGTTGCTTTGATGAAGAAAAAAGTTTGGGAAATGATTGAAATTGCTTATCAAGCTTTGATTGTGTGAAAATCACTAATCCCCTATGAGCTCAAAAAGAAAAAGAAATGAAAATGAATGTGAATAAAAGAGCATAAAGGGGAGTGATTTGCCTTTTGAATCATAGCCATGATAGATATCACTAAGGATGAAAAGATGAAATGTAGGGATTTTGGTTTTTGATTGATAAGAGAAATGGTGAAGTTGATTTGTTCATTGTGATTGATGGATTGTGGGATGAGTCACTTTGCCTAAAAAAACTACTCACCTTACCAAAGAGCCCTCATTACAACCCAATGAAAGCCCTTTTTGATCTCTATTTATAACACATTGAAGCATAGAGAGTTAGGACAAATGGCAAGCCTATGGTAGATTGCATGCATTGTTTCGAATTGAGTGTAAACACGTCCATTCTAAACACTTGAGAGTCGAGTGCATCATTGAAACATTCACCTTGTGAGGATTCAAGCTTGGAGGCTATAATGTTGAACTTACTATCACTTGTGACTTCTTGAAATGCATATCTACTTGTGATACACTAGTGAAATATTTTGAAAAAATTGAAGCCCTTGAAATGACACCAATTCATTCTCACATGTTTGTTATCTTTTATTTCTCTTCTCTTTGTTGTTTGGGGACAAACAACGCTTTAAGTTTGGGGGGGTTGACAAACATGGTTTTCGTACCTCAATATCGCATGAATTGTTGTCATTTTCCCCCATGAATTGATTGCTAATATGTGTTTGTATCCCAATTTTGAGTTTTGTTGAGTTTTAATTCCTTGGTGTAGTTTTGGAGTGATTTCAGGGAAAATCAAGAATTAATTGGAGGATTTTGAAGACATGAGATCGAAGTACGTCTCGAGAGGAATCCGTGAGCGCAAACGGCGACCAAATCCGAGTCCGGACGAGGGAGAACGGAGCAAAACGAGCGGACTGTGCAAAACGCCCAGTACCCCGCGGTCACCACCCGCGGCCGCGGGGTAAGACCGCGGGTCAGCTGTTCCCGACTCAGGAGACACCCGCGGTCACCACCCGCGGCCGCGGGGCGGGACCGCGGGTCCCCTGAGCATCCCCCACGTTTGAAGGCCGCGGACGCGGGCCGTGACCGCGGGAAAAGGGCGGGGCTCCCCCAAATGGACCCCAAACGCGATTTTAGCCTCAAAACTCCATTTTTCTCTTCTTTTCCCGAATCATTCACCACACACACCCACTTCATCTTCCCCAAATCTCCAATCCCAAACCCTAGCCTCCATTTTCTACCATTTTTTCTCTCTTCCACACACAAAAACAACACCAAAATCAAATAAAGAAGGGGAAGACTTGGAAAGGAGCTCATCAAGACTACATGATTGAAGATCAAGATTATAGGATTTGTCTATGAATCTCTATCTCTCTATATCTTTATTTATGTTTTCTTATGACTTGAGATTTGCTTTTATTATGAATATGCTTGGCTAAAATCTCTTATCTTAGGGATTAGATTAGATGGATTTGTAATGGATTGATTTCTTTGTTCAATATATATCTTGATTGTGCTTATTATTATCTTTTCAAGTCCTAGATTTATCTCTTGTATGATTGGTTGGCCACCTTTTGTGCATTTCTAATTTGTGATTTGAATCGGGAGAGGATAATTACAATAGATTAGGAGTTTGATACATATCATCTCAATAAACCGGGAGGTTGAGAGGTGGGTGAGGGCTTGTTGATCTTTTGTGCTCTTGGGAGTTATAGGTTAGAAATTGACCGGGGACGGCAATTATGACCCGTAATCTACTGTTTTAGTCGTCCGGGAGGGGGCTAGAACTAGTGGGGAGATCGCCCTAGATAAGTAGGCCATATCAAGATTAATATTGCTTTAGATTGAAGTTCATTACGATCCATCGAAATCTAGTCCCTAGGATAACTTTCCTTCGAGTCATTCCCCAATTTATTCACTAAGTTTATGTTATTGTTATTTACTTTTCTTGCTTTATTTAGTTTTGTTTTAGTTATCAACACCTCTTGAACTTTGGTTGTCTAAATAGATTGAAAACAACTTATTAATAGTATTCAGAAGTTTGAATTCACCAATCCTTGTGGGATACGACCTTGCTTCCACTTATTGCAACTACACCGTATACTTGCGGCGTGGTGAAAATAATAGCGAACAGATGCCCAGATTGCAAAGCTCAAAGGAGAAAAAGGAGATTCAAGCCACGCCAACAACAATAGGGAAGGCGAAGAAAGAGAAGAAGATGGAGAGAATAACGATGAAGAAATCTCCAAAGACAAATCAAAGAGTGATGGAAAAAGGCCTTCAGGAAAAGACATTCTCTTCTCGTCTGGTGGCCTCATTCCCATTGACCAACTCAAAGAGTTCATCGAAGCAACAATGAAGAATAACTCCGATGGAAGCTCCAAGTCATCGTTAACTTACTCCAAGCCATATACTCGGCGAATTGACAGTATGAGGATGCCTCTTGGTTATCAGCCCCCCAAATTCCAACAATTTGATGGCCAAGGAAATCCGAGACAACATGTGGCTCATTTCATTGAAACATGCAACAACGCTGGTACTTATGGAGATCATTTGGTCAAACAGTTTGTTCGCTCATTGAAAGGTAATGCCTTTGATTGGTACACCGATTTAGAATCAAACTCAATTGATAGTTGGGAACAACTGGAGCATGAGTTCCTCAACCGCTTCTATAGCACTAGAAGAACTGTCAGTATGGTGGAGCTCACAAGCTCGCGCCAATTTAAAGAAGAGCCAGTTATTGACTACATTAACCGATGGAGAAACCTTTGTCTCAACTGCAAGGACCGATTGTCTGAATCATCTGCCATCGAAATGTGTATTCAAGGGATGCATTGGGGTTTGCAATACATCTTGCGAGGAATCCAGCCTAGAACATTCGAAGAACTTGCTACAAGAGCTCATGATATGGAGTTGAGCATGATGGCAAACGGGATCGAAGAACCACCCATCCGAGAACCTCGCAAATTCAAGCCAGAATTCAAGAAAGGAAGCAAACCATCCGATGAAACACCAAAGAGAGAATCCATGGCGATTAAGGCAACTTCGGTGAAATTCTTAAAGAGAGAAGCTGGACAAGAAGGCAACCAGAACACTTCACGAGACAATCAGAACTCTTCCCGAGACGTGGGGCAAAGAAGATCTACCTTGAAAGAAATGCAACAAAAACAATACCCTTTCTTAGACTCTGATGTTTCAGGAATTTTTGATGACCTGCTCAAAGAAAAGCTTATCGAGTTGCCAGAAATGAAGCGACCAAATGAAGCAGGGAGGACAGACGATCCAAGTTACTGCAAATACCATCGTCTGGTTGGGCACCCCATACATGATTGCTTCATCTTCAAAGACAGGGTCATGCGGTTAGCTCGAGAAGGGAAAATATCTCTTGAAGAAGATGATACTGCTGTAAATATGGTCTCCACCGACTTGAATGACATAATAGAAGGTATTGGAGCTCGGTATGATACATCCAATCAAGTAGATGAAGAACCTGAGCTAAATTTGGATGAAGATGATAATGCATTGGCAATCACATTCTCCAATGAAGACTTGCAGCTTGGATCTGAACCTCATAACAAGCCATTGTTCGTGAGTTGTTGTACACAGGAGCAGAAAGTCAATCAAATTCTCATCGATGGAGGCTCAGCGGTCAATATTTTGCCACTAAGGACTTTGAAGCAATTGGGAATCCAAGTAGATGAGCTGTCAAAAAGTCGATTGATGATCCAAGGTTTCAATCATGAAGGGCAAAGAGCTCTTGGAACTATAAGGTTGCGATTGCTGATGCAGGACATGGATTCGACGGCGTTGCTTCATGTTATCGATGCCAAGACGTCCTACAATATGCTTCTGGGTCGACCATGGCTTCATGAAAATGGTGTTGTTCCTTCTACATTGCACCAATGCTTCAAGTACTATCAAAATGGCGCCGTAAGAAAAGTGGTTGGTGATCAAAAGCCGTTTACGGAAGCAGAATCACATTTTGCTGATGCTAAGTTCTATTTGGAAAGAACCAAAGTCTCAATGGTGAAAGATGATACATCACATGACGAGTTGAGATCTTGCCAGGAGAAAAAGAAGGAAGAATCTTTTCTAAAGATGGAAGGATTCACCATGCCTTTAACGAAGATTGATGCCAAGAAGCCAATTCTCCAACCATTTGAAGGGTTTGTCCGACCAAAGCAAAGTGGCGTCACAGAGCATGAAGATCTCTCAAACAAAGAACTCTCAAAGCACTTTGGTCCGAAGGCATATAAACTCCTCGTGAATGCTGGATACAATCCTCAAGAAAGCTCTATGTCAAGGTCTCATTTGGAAAAGACTGATAACGCAAGCCAAAACTCCAAAGCAGGTTTGGGATATACAGTGCAAAGCCCCATTCGAATTGCCATCAAGAGAGCCACTGCTAACTATGCTAGCACCAAGCAAATCCTGGAATCTTCAAGCAATCGGAGAACCCAAAGGGTTTCTATTTTCAATAGGATGGGTAGAAGAGAAGCTCAACAAGTATCTGTCTTTAAAAGACTTGGCAAAGGCAAATCATGGAAACGAAGCAAGACAAAAGAGAGTGATGAACTGCACATAACAGAGAAATGGAGAAGTTTGATCCCTCCTCGAATGAAAAGATACACCACTTTGCTTATGTCATGTGGGAAAGAAATGAAAGCTCAAATTAAGACCACCATCTTCACACGAGATGCCATAGATCAAGAAGATAGAGAAAGTGTGGCTTCCTCTTACTACACTACTAATAGTGCTAGTAATCCAGTTCCTCTTCCTCATACTACTCGAAGTCAAGTGCGTCGTGAAATTGCAAGTCTCGTTAGAAGTGGCGTTATCACAACAAGCGTTGCAGAGAATATAGCCTTCATACGCCAGAGAAATGAAAGCATAATGACGTGTTTTGATTGCAAAGATCATCGCCGAAAAGATGAAGACATTGTCACAGCAAACCATATCACCTCCTGCGAGAAAATGGTCGTTGGAGAAGAGAATTCGCACTTGAGCCCCAAAGAACTGGAAACTCTGGATGAAGAGAGACTAGAAGTCCAGCAAAAATTGGAATACTATCAAGCTCTTCCTTCAAGATCCTTCAACAAAGCAGTGCGAGCGCCCTCTTTTCAAATTGGAGACATGGCCCTCGCTGCAAGGAGGCCAATTGTTATCACTCTCAACGGAAAGTTCTTGAAGTACTACTATCCTTGAAGGGTGGTAGAAGTTGAAGCATGTATATATGTGTATAGTTATTTAAAAAAAAAAAAAAAAAAAAGCCAAAAAAAATAGAAAAGCAGAAAAGCAAAAAAAAAAAAAAATGAAAAGCAGAAAAGCCGAAAAGATGAGTCAGATGAGAAACCAGAAATGAAGAAAAACAACAAAATGAAGCGTATGAAGACAGCTCCTTGACGCACGAGCCTAAACTGCATGTTACTCCTGGCCCGCATGAGTATAAACTGTGCACGGCACCCAATCTCAAACACATGTTGATCCTATGAACTACGTTTTGACTTGATCCCTTTCAAAAGGGTACGTAGGCAGCTTAGATAATTTCTAGGTTCAGTCATGAATTGTGTTTGGCTCTTTTCAATTTATATCATCAAAGTTATGATTTAAGTTGATTATGTGAAGCCGAATATGTCTCAAATTGGGAAGAAAATCAAGCCATCAAAAGAAGCACAAGCATTTGGAGAAGATGTCAAAATATCCATCACAAACCAAATAAGAATCATCAAGAGAGAAATGATAGAAACTGCGGTTTGCACCAATACTAAGCAAATGGGTCTTGATCCTCCAAAGTTCTCTGAGCAGAGATCAAAAGTGACTCTGAAGTCTTCAAAATTCCACAGCATTTCCTCATCAACATGTGCAACTTTATGTTTGTCAAAATCTCTTTTGAATTCTGGGATTGCACCTCGGACAATATGAAAGGAGGCACTATCTTGCTTGAAGGACGACGACATCTCCGTCTCCCACATCTCTATCATAGCAAGCTCTTCCTTGATCAAAGCAATTCAGACCATGGCTTCATTCTCCTTGGCTTAAGCATCAAGAAGAGAAAACCCAATCTTCTTGGCCGCTGTGCAAAATTCTCCCAACTTCGTGAGATGCCAAACATAACAGAACAACCTCACTCAAACCAGACTCGAACAATCCCAGGTCTGAGCGCACCCAAGACCTGTCAAAGAATTGGGTCATCTGGCATTGAGGTCGGCTATGCATCGACAACTTCACTTCTCTCCAAGCTAAAGTTGAATCCGCTCGTGAAGTTGAAACACATGTTCGCCAAACATAATCGAACACCATTGAGTCATCTAGCCTGCTCGAATGCGCGCAAAGAGAAAATGTAACCAGCAATCTTCAAAGGTTGGACTCATAATGGCCCAGATCCGAGCGCACCCGAAATCTGATTAAAAGCCAATTGAGCCACCTGAAGTGCAAAGTAAACATCACTCAAATAAGATTTTAGATGGGCTGCTGCCAATTTTTTTTTTGGATGAACTCTCTGAGGATAGTCTTTAGTCGGGCTGATGGAGATGTCAAGACTGAAAGAAATAATGACAATAGACTCCGAACTTTGCAAATACTCAAAGCATCTCGTTTAGGGCAAAATCTTCCATGAAGTTGGTTAATTCGCCAATCTTGTACATAATACTCCGAACTTTGCAAATACTCAAAACATCTCGTTTGGGGCAAAATCCACCATGAACTTGGTTGATAAGACTACGCCAATCTTGAAGGTCGCTATCACCAAGCTTTCTCTATTGCCAACTGCAAGAAAAAAATTCATATTTGAAATTTACTTGCAAAAAAAAAAAAAAAAAAAAAAAAATGACTTGAACTATGAAAAAGGGTTGGGGACCAATAAGGGTTTGGACCCCTCTCTACAAAAAAAAAAGGCCCAGCAACGAAGCCCAAAACTTCACCAAAAAGAAGGCCCAACACCAATTCAATTAAGGGCTGATTTGCGAATTCTCCTTCAAAGCCACGCACGAGTCCGCCTCTGCCTAAACCCGCCGCTGCCTTCTGTCGATTTCCAGCCCTCTTCCACTCTCTTAAAACCTCGCCGACCAGCGTCCTCCCCTCGACCTCCGCCGGCATGGCGACGGAGGAGTGGACAGAGATATCCGCCGCCGTCTACTTCGAGCTGAAGCATGCGTTCGAGATGATCGACCGCGATGGCGACGGGAAGATCACCAAGGAGGAGCTCGAGTCGCTCCTGAGCCGGCTCGGCGCCGAACCTCCGAGCAAGGAGGAGCTGCGGCAGATGCTCAGCGAAGTCGACCGCGACGGAGACGGCTGCATCACGCTGGAGGAGTTCCACGCGATCGGATCGGCTTTCGCGCCGTCGACCGACAGCTCGGAGCTGAGGCACACGTTCGATTTCTTTGACTCCGACCGCGATGGGAGGATCACGGCGGAGGAGCTCTTCAGCGTATTCAAGACGATCGGCGACGCGCGGTGCACGTTAGAGGACTGCCGGCGCATGATAAGAGGCGTAGATAGAAACGGGGACGGATAAAAGGAGAGAACAGGCGGCTCCGTTGCTCGCCGAAGAGAAGCAGCACTGCAGCAGTGGTCACAGCCATCTGGAGATGCCGAGGAGCCTAAAATCACCAAGAAACAGAGATCGATTTCTGGCTATTTCCCCGGCCAACTCGAAGAAAAATAGCAAGACTCAAGCCAACAAAACTTTCCCCAGCTGCATCGGTGAAGCAGCTGTATATTTTAAAGATAAGAAAAATAAAAGAAAGAGATGAAGTAAAGGAGAGGCTACTGCTGTCAATACCAGGATCGCAGCACCTCTATTTATAAGCAAACTTCTCACCAAATCTCTAAACTTAGCTGTTCTTCCAGCGCCGAAGAGTGGAGTTCCAGCTGTTTTCCAGCCTGCAATAGCTCTCAAGCAAGAAAAAAAAAAAAAAACATTGTTGCAGACTACATTTAATGCCATAATACTTCTCTATGCATAAAACTCCCTTTTTTCAGTTATGGGGCCAAAAAAAAAAAAAAAAAAAAAAAAAAAAAAAAAAAAAAAACTTGCTGCGAAAAAGATAAAAGGACAGTGGAGTTAGCTGGAATTGAAGTTGTGTTGCTGGAAAGGGTAGCCAAATATAAAATATTGGGCCTAGCCTTCAAAAAAAAAAAAAAAAAAAAAAAAAATTCGTAGCAAGTTTGCAAAATTTTGAACTCCTAAATACGAGTATAAACTATTTATAAATTCAAAGAAATTCAAGCACTCCTAAATACGAGTATAAACTATTTAAAATTCCAAAATCAAATGAAGAACTCCTAAATACGAGTATAAACTATTTATAAATTCAAAGAAATTGAAGAACTCCTAAATACGAGTATAAACTATTTATAAATTCAAAGAAATTGAAGAACTCCTAAATACGAGTATAAACTATTTACAAATTCAAATTCAAAATGAAGAACTCCTAAATACGAGTATAAACTATTTATAAATTCAAAGAAAATGAAGAACTCCTAAATACGAGTATAAACTATTTACAAAATTCAAAGAAATTGAAGAACTCCTAAATACGAGTATAAACTATTTATAAATTCAAAGAAATTGAAGAACTCCTAAATACGAGTATAAACTATTTACAAATTCAAATTCAAAATGAAGAACTCCTAAATACGAGTATAAACTATTTATAAATTCAAAGAAAATGAAGAACTCCTAAATACGAGTATAAACTATTTATAAATTCAAAGAAATTGAAGAACTCCTAAATACGAGTATAAACTATTTACAAATTCAAATTCAAAATGAAGAACTCCTAAATACGAGTATAAACTATTTATAAATTCAAAGAAATTGAAGAACTCTTAAATACGAGTATAAACTATTTATAAATCCAAAGAAATTCAAGAACTCCTAAATACGAGTATAAACTATTTACAAAATTCAAAATTAAGAACTCCGCGATAAGAGTTTAAACTATCAAGATATATTTCGAGACTCGTCTATTACCAAAGACATTTCGTCCATAAACAAGTCTCGATGGGGCAATTTGTAGACAATTAAATTATCGTCGAATTAAATCATGGCACGTGTAAATTCATGAATTAAATATTCAATTATATTTTCTATTTTATTAAATGGGATTTTATTCCTAAATTAAAATAGATATATAATTAATATTTAATAAAATGAATTAATGGGCTTATTGGCCACTTAAGGCCCTAAGGCCCATGCATGAAGGCCCAAAGCCCATAAAGCCCACGAAGCCCATCTCTAAAATCTATAAATAGAGGTGTTGGGAGCTCATAAATGACAACGTGAAGGAACGGAAGATCGAAGAGTATAAAGAATTCTCTCTAGTATCGCAAATTGAAAGAGGCGAAGAATTGGAGAGTTCAAGTATTCTTCTAAGTATTCAAGTATCTTGAAGAATTCTATCTAGCGTTCAAGTCTTCTTTGAATCTTCAAGTATTTGAGCATTCAAATCTTCAAGTATCCTTCGAAATCTTCAAGCGTTCAAGTCTTCTTCGAATCTTCAAGTATTTGAGCATTCAAATCTTCAAGTATTCTTCAAGTATCTTCAAGTGATCAAACCTTCAAATCTTCAAGTGATCAAGGCGTTCTTACAAATTCCAAGAACGATCTTCCTCAAATCAAATCAACCAAGTCCCAAAGCTTCAAGGCGTTCTTACAAATTTCTAAGGACGTTCTTCTCAAATCAAATCAAGTTCAACGTTCAATCCAAAATCATGACTTAAGTCCTTTGGATTGGCGTCATCAAAACAAGTATTTCAAGAACCTTCGAGCTTATTCAAGAATCAAATGGAAGAGAAGAATCAGAGGATTAACTAGAGATTGCAACCCGCATAAATCTATCTTCAAATTCTATCAAATTATCTTTGTAACCCATTTTGTATTTTATCAAATTGAAATACAAAAATTTGTGTTTACAGTTGGGATCGTAAAAGACATGCATAGTTGTAAACCGTTGTGGTTTAAGATAAAGAATTAATCTTTCAAATTGTATTGGCCCATATCATTCGTATTGGAGGTAAATATCACTTTAAACCCCAAACTATTTTTGCACTATTAGTTATATATATTATGAACTATTGAAAATGATTTTTTTAACCTTGAACTATCAATTGTACACATCACTCATTTTTCACCGTTTGAATTTTTAATTAGTAATGCATATAATCACGTCGTCTTATATAATGCAGGTAAAAAAAAAGAATAATTCTAACTAGATTGTGGCATCCAACGAGCCATGTTAAGTTTTTGGAGTAAAAAAAATGGACGAATGGTACAATTGGTACTAAATTGACCATAATACTTAACCTAATAGAATTGACCAGCCTAATCAAATGACAAGATTATCATATTTCATTTTTGTGCATTATTATATTAGTTATGGTGTAGAAATGGTATGATACGGTTATGTAAGCAACTATACTCAATGATTAAAATACATAGTTAAATTATCATACAGAAGGTGGTTAAGGCGTGATACATAGCCAGTTCAGACGATTTTTATATCTAAAACATTCGCACAACACATATTTATTTTTATATTATACGATGAAATTGAGGTTTAATATAAAAGAAAAAGAAAAAATAACATCACTTAAAAGCACAAATAGCAGATTAAGGGCACGAAACTCAAAAAGAGATCGTAAAATAAAAGAAGACTAACAAAAACATCAAATCAATACCTAAACTCAGGATAATCATCCATTTCAGACCATCGATCATGAACAATATTATCCATCGCACGCATACTAGCTAGGCCCATTGCTAGGATCAATCATAAATTTCCTCGGCTGGTAACCCATTTAACTCGCATTCCTGAGGCGACTTTTTATGCTACCTTCCGGAACTGCCTGCACCGGTTCCCCTCTCATGCCTTTTTCCGAACCCTTTGGACGACCACGTCCTCGCTTCGGCTCCGAGAGCATCTGCATCTCCTGATTAACTTGCTCCTCAAAAAGGCGCTTGGGGGATTTGAACTATCAGTAATATTTATTTTATATTATATAAATACACATGTATAAATATATAATACTCGAACATAATAATTGGTAAGTCGTTGTCAATTCTAATTAGTACAAGCAGTATATTGAAAAAACAAGTGAAAGAATTTGTAAGGGCGGTTGTTGGTGGTGACAGCATTAGGCCAATCTTTGCCATTGATTGGTTCACATTATTCCACTCTGGCAGCCTTTTTAATATAAGCAATGATTTAAGCACTTCGATTATGCGAATAATTATTTCATTAATCATATTTCATAATTGGTCGGTTTGGTTCAGCTTAATTAAATATTAATGTGGTATAGGATAAACTATATGGGAATACCACATAATAACTGTATACAATATTTTGTGGTGGATACAAATCCGAGCCAGCCAAACAATAATATAGTTAAATCTGCGCTATTTTTTTAGTATGAACTGGAAATCAAATATTGTATTGGCATTTTGGTTCTTGTCCTCTAATTTTAATTTTTCTCATAATTAATCCGGGCCTCTAGTCTGCATTCTTGTGCTTTCAAAGGCCTTTTTTCCTTTTTCTTTTTATATTAAACCTCAATTTAATAAAAAAACTGGGTTTTATCTCCAACATTTTATTTGTATTAGGGTCCGTTCACTTTGATGAATAAATTTATTACTGAGAAAGAAGGAATAACAAAAATTTATACGTTTAAATATCTCCTTTATTTTCCAACATTTGAAACGAAAGAGAAGTTCACCAAGGAAAAATGGTGAACTTCTCTTTTATGTTAAATATTGAAAAAAAAAATATTTAAAGGCATAAATTTTTGTTATCCCTTTTTTTTCAATGAAATTTATTCATCAAAGTAAACGCATCCTTGATAGAATATGTGTTCCATATCACGTGTAGACGTCTTCTGGTTCTTAGACTTAAATTATTATTATTTTTTTTAATTTCACCTTGCATCATAGAGTTGAAAATATGCATAAGATGATACTCATATTTGAGTTTATTTTGCATTTCTTACACAAATTATATGGAGGCTTGGATTTGCATTTCTTCTAATTGCCTCTGCTCCACATCAAACTAAAAGATTATAAATTTACGGATAATAATGTTCCAAAATTTTGGAAAGACTTCATAAATAACATATACATAATTATTTGAAAATCAAAACTTATCTCATTACATTCCATTGGTAGAATCATTCATAAATTTCAAAACTCATTTCGATTCCTTTTGTTTTTGCTTAAAACTAGTTAAAATCTCTTTGTAGGCCCATTTAATTGTGATGCCGGTCCAAACAAATAGCCCATTAACGGGCCTAAAACTTTCAAACTAAACCCTAACTTTTTTTGTTGTTGGTGGATTGGTCAGTTAACCCAAATTAACAGTCTACTTATCTTCGAACCATCTCTTATCCATTTTCCTAACTTTTTTTTTATTGCCGGATGATTTTTTTGGTTAAACTTATGCATATATTATGGTTCAAACTATGTAGAACCATTTCTCCTTACCTCATAATTAATTTCCATGATTTTTCCTCAACTATAACATAAATCAACCTTTTTTTTTTGAAACAGTAACATAAATCAACCTTTATTATGTCTTTGTCGATTAACTTGTTACTAAATCAACATAGAGAACACTTAACTAACCTGGCGGATTAATTTTATTCTCTATTAACACTAGACCGTCAAATTAACTATTCATTTGGTAAGAGATTTTTCCTTCAACCAATAAGTCGGAGGTTCGACTCATCTAGCATACTAATATACTTAAATTTCTCTATTTAATAGAAGAAAAATGATACTTGTGTAAAAGTTTAACATACAAATAAGCATTATTTGTACATTAAATACCCCTTTTCTAATTGACGAAAAATGATATTTCTGCAAAAGCTTAACATACCAATAAAACATTATTTGTATTTGTCACGGCACATATAAATCACACTTGAAAGTTTAGTTGGAAAATCACATGAGATAGACTCGAAAATTTGTGGGATTCGAATATGTGATCTTTAATTTTAGGGATACTCATTCTACCGCTAGGTCATCAAAAAAAAAATTATTTTCTCTGTCCTGGCTATCTTGAGATTTTTTTTTGGCACAAAAATTAAGAAAATCGTGTTTTGTGTATAGTAAAAAAGTGAAAATATCAATAAAAGATAAAACTTTTGCAAAATAAGAAAATATCTTAAGATAGATGAAACGCTACAAAAAAAGTGTCTAGGATAAGTGGGTGGAGTGGGTATTACTATTATGTTGATTATTGATTATTCGATATTAGAAGGATACTAATTTGTAGCCAGCCACGTTATGAGCGAATTGGCTTTATTGTTTGGCAAAAGTGTCGAAAAATTTATTGGTAGATATGCACGTATAAAAAGCAAGCACTACGTGATAACTCATAGGTGATCCCACAAAATAAGACTTCCGTGATTGTTCTAATATCCTGTGTTTCAAACTTTCAATAACACGCTTCTACTCCAATTACTTGCTTTGCTATCGTATTTCATTTTATGTTTCTTATAATTGTTTTTCAACTGTCGCCTGTATGATTGTCTTCCTTATTTTCATTATATTTAGGGCAAATAACATCAAAATCTCTTTAATTTTGTCCGTTTCGCATTTTTTCCATGACCTTAAAATTTCTCGTTAAAATCCATGATCGTTGCTTCGATTCTCGTTTTTCCCTTAATGATGTTTTCCGGCCATTAATTAGATGACGTGTCACCAACGTGGCACACTTATACTGAGTAGATGAATTAGAAGCTAAACAACGTCGTTTTGAGTCTAACCTAATAGTGTCAAAATCTCTTAAGTTTGGCGCGATTCTCGTTTTTCCCTTGACGTTTTCTCGGCGTTTTGCTGAGCTTCTTGTTGAGGGTGTCTGGTTTGGTTGAGTGGACAGAGAGGGAGATTCAGAGGCCGGGTGTTTCAGTTTGAGGGAATACAGACGAAGGACGAGGTCAACGCTCCTCGCCAGAGTTACAGCGGTGGCGGCCTCGTGCTTGTGTGTCCGTGGCGGCCGGAGGAGAAGAGAGGAGAGGGGATCTGTGAAGAGAGGTGAGAGGGGTTAGCGTGAGAGAGGCGGCCTGATCGCGGCGGCCGGAAGAGAAGAGAGGAGAGGGGATCTGTAAAAAAATGAGAGAGGGGTTAGCGGGAGAAAGGCCGCCAGCGGCCGGAGGAGAAGAGAGGAGAGGGGCATATCATCTCTGAAGAACCCTAATTTCATTTAAAACGACGACGTTTAATGTTCTCACTTAAACACAGTCATCGATTCGCCGGAAATTTAATCCTACGTGGATTTCCGACAGGCATGTTAGCATAAGTTTAGGGGGCGGTTAATTTTATGGAAAAATTAAGAATTAGGATTAAGGTCAAGGATATTAACGAAAATTTTTAAGGTCATGGAAAAAATGCGAAACGGACGAAACTATCGGAATTTTGATGCTATTTGCCCTTAAATTTAATTTAAGTGCGTTCTTCCACTTCATATTATTGTAATCTGGAGATGCTTAATCTGATTGGTAATTATCAATAAAATCCTAACGGTATTCAAGGGTGATTTGATCTGACATATTTGAGGCGAAAATTGCAGAAAATAAAAATAATTTAAGGATCCAAAGACAAGCATTTTGAAGATAAATATGAAAGGCATTCGGAACATTTGTATCAGAATAAAAATTTAAACTAGAAAATATCATCGTGTTTACAACTACGTGTGTGTTTCAATCTCCACCATATGTGCTTGATCCAATTTCATCTATTCATGCAATTTACTAGTATGTTTTTCGTGTCTCATTTTATCTATTTTATAATTATTTATTATAAAAATAATAAATACTATTACTAATGATTAAATAATTATAAACTTGATTCGAAGTGAACTCTTATTAAGTATCTTAAAATTATATTAAAATATAATAAACTAAAATCATAGAAAAAATAATACTCGAATTATAATAAATTGAAAATAGAACATGATGAGGCATAATAAATTGTAAAAAATAGGTTTCTCATCCGCTCTTGTGAGTAACTATACACATCTAACTGTTAATGTGCTTATTCTATAAGCTAACAAAATACGATGCCGATTACTATCATAACACAGGAAACAGTTGTTATAGACACTTGGCGAAATTGAATAACAAAATTTCAATTCCATACCAATTCAAATGTGTTACTATGGGCTGTGGCTAATCAACCTTTTAACTAACATATTATGATTACTCAGAGAACATATTTTTTTTTTTTTGAGGCAAAGAGTGAGAATTATATTAAGTCCCGATGAAGAATATCAGTAAGCCAGATCGGGAAATTCGACTTCCAAATGATTACATCATCGATAGAAGTAGCGAAATTCGCTAAACTATGGGCAGCGCCATTGACCTCCCTACGAACATGCCTAAAGTCAATCACACAATGCTCTCTAGCATGAGCAAAAGCCGAAAAAAGGTCATCACATAGAGAATCAGAGCTACTCTTCTCGTCATGCAGCACGTGAATTGCGAGGATAGAATCAGAATAGGGAACAATGGGACCGGCATCATTCTGAAGACAAAAACCAATCCCAATCAACAAAGCGTGGAGTTCACCCATAAGTGTCGTCTGAGTCCGGCCTATTCTCTGAGCTCCCGCTGCAACAGGCTTGCCCTCGTGATTACGAAGGATGAACCCCACACCAGTAATATTTCTTCCCTCATGAATAGATACATCAACATCCAGCTTGGTGACACCTTTCCTCGGCGAAATCCAACGTTTGTCGCCTTTTCTAGGGAGAATCTGATGCTGCTCTAACACTCGGCCTCGAGCCTCCTGGAAATTATTCAAAAAGATCACACATCTGTGGCTCACATCCTCGGTCCCATCCACCGCTTTTCCATGTTTCTCATCACAAAGGCGCTTCCAAATCCACCATGCATTAACACAAAACAGCTCAATCTCCTCTATCGAAATAGTTTTGTAGAGCTTCCAGCAAATATCTTCAAAGTTGAGGTGCTTGCTATTCTTCAAAAAATACCACCATGGGGAAGATTTCCATATCTGCTGGCTTTTCTCACAGAACAAGAGACAGTGCTTTGTCGTCCCCCAATCCCGATGACACCATGAGCAGATACCAGTTGAAGGAACATGATGGCGACAGAGATTCACATCCACAACGATCCAGTTATGAAGAGCTCTCCACATGAAAATCTTGATCTTAGGAGGTATATTAGCAGCCCATATAAAACTCCACCACTCACCGGGAGCCGACGTGGTTGTCGGGTGTGGATCGTAGAACCCAATAGCCACAAGGTATCCAGATTTCACCGAAAAACGGCCCTTTTCGTCAAAAATCCAATATCTAGAATCATTCTACGAAGCCTCCTGAAAAGAGTCATTGAGCTTTGGCAGGTCCCACTCCCTATCAGCCATAATGAAATCCGAGACACGAGTATTAACCTCATTGGGCTCAACAGCAGCAGCGAACCCGGTACCAGACCCCGGAATCCACGGGTCATGAAAGGCTCTAACACTTCGACCATCTCCAACTTTCCACTTTAAACAACCCGCAAGCAAACCTTTGCCCCAACAGATGGATCTCCATGAGAATGATGCAATAGATGAAGGTTGAGCCTCCATAATATCACTCTCTGAAGTACTTACTTTTCAAAACTCTTGCCACCAGCGATTCCGGGAATTTAACAAGGCGCCATGCTTGTTTAGCCAACAACGCCAGATTAAAGGCCTCCAAATCTCGAAAACCCATTCCGCCCCTAGATTTTTGCTTGCAAAGGGATTGCCATGAAGTCCAGTGCATTTGTCTGTCTTTCTCTGTCTGCCCCACCAAAAGTTTGCACAAGCTTTAGGGATTGCCATGAAGTCCAGAGAATATTTTTTCGTGAAACTAAAATTCGATCGATAGTTGATCACAATCAGACATTCAGAAAATAATTGATTCTTCATACTATATACAAACGCGAACAAACTACATTTAACACGTGTACTATAGAAATAATTCAACAAAATTGTGAGTCAAAATTTTACAAACGAAAAAATAAATGATAACAAGATTGCAACCAATAATAATTCTGTAGTAAAATCCACGGCCTAGATCCTTCGCGTTTGACTAATACATAGGTGCGTGCGCGTATGTCGACAGGACGAGTCATCGCCCGAACTCACCACCGAGTCACGATTCACGAAGCACTCCGCCGCCGCCGCTCGGGACTATACCTTCCCGCCTCATGGCTCCACCGCTCCCCGAGAAACGTCTTTGCAGCGTCTAAGCTCGGGAAGTAGGTCGGCTCTAGAAATATCTGGCTCAACAGATCGCCGGATTCGACATTTGCCTTCGCCTCCAAGCTCCCCACGACCACTGCCAGCAGCTGCTTGTAACAGAAGTAAAATCTCTTCACCGCCGCCTCCACCGCCTGCATCGCCTGCAGCAGGTGGATTTTCGCGAACTCCTCCTTTCTCCGGTACAGCTCCATTGCGGCGTTCTGTATCCTAGGACCGCCGGTCGGGTCAACCTCCACCTCCAAAACCGTCGGCACCGTGTGCTTTAGATCCTTGGACGATTTCGTGATCTCGACGAGGTCGCGCGATCTGAAGCAGAAGAGCTCCGAATCGGAAGTCGCTTTGATCATGAGCTGATTTTTCAGCCGCAGGAAATCATCTGGATCCATCAACAGGTGCAGATCTTCTATCTGATTGATGATCCCCCACACCTTCTCCAGCAACCAGCAATGACTCGCCGCTCTCTCGTAGCGCCGCGAATCGATCTCGTCGCCGATTCTCGCGAGTAGCTGCTTGGCGACTCGGATCCAAGACTCGAGAACCTGATGCGTGGAGTAGAGCGTCCGGTTCTCCAAATTCTTCGAGTCGACGTCGTCGATGGGGCATCTCTTCAACGCGTGCACCGCCGTCGGCTTGCAGATGAGGTCGTAATTGAGGCTTGGCTTGCCGCTCAGGTTCGGTTCTCCCAACCCGAGCGTGTACGGGCACCCCTGCATCTGGCACTCGATCGCGTACTGGATTTTCCGCGCCACGTCCTCGAACTTGTGCCACGCGGCGAGCTGCGGCAGCAGGCTCTCCTCGCTGACGTGGCTCACCACCACCGTGTCGTCCGCCATCTTCCACACCTCCGCCGAGCTGTTCGTCGGCGCTAGCGCGCCGGCGGAGGATGACAGATCCACGATCGGAATAGTAGCTCGCGTCTCGCCGTCGTCCTCGTCGTCCTCGCATAATTGCGCGATGATCTCGATCTCGCTCATCGCAAGAGCTTCGAGCCTCCGCCGCCATTCCCGCCGGTTGGCGTACGGCCTCGCGTCGGACAGAACGGTCGAGATGAACCGGAAGGTAATCTCGAGGCCGGTAAAAGCCGGTTTGAGAACCGACTCGCTCTTCCATTCAGGAAACTCGGTAGCTTCCCATAGCTTCCTCAGCTCCGGAAGGCGGAGATAGTGTTCGTACGCCGAACACGACGAGTCCGACGCCGCCGCCAGCTCAGCGAGGCGGAGCTTCAGCGGTGGAATCGTAATCTGGAGCTTGTTGGAGAATTTCGGCGACTTGTTGGAGATCTCGGAGCCGATCATCTTAGTTTTCCAATCCAAATCCACCATTGCTCATGAACGTTATCCCCACAATTTAATTTGATTTTTGATTTGAATTTGAATTGTTATCTGTGGTTTGAGAAGAGGAAATGAGGGGGGAAGGGTATATATAGAGGAGTCGGGGAAATGGGGGACAGAAACAGGGGAAAGGCGTGTGGAAGAAATTGTGAAGGCGCGGCGGTGGGAATTATTATTATTTAATTAATTTCAGAATGGAATTAATTAATAATGAGAATTCTTGTATTTTGAAAGCTTATCCATATACGGATATACCTAACGCAGTAGGTTGTGGATTATTAAATTGACGAATGTGTCCTTGGATTGGAAATTGGACCACGGTCGTGTAATGTTTCGCATTTCAATTAAGTCTGCTCGTGGAGGAAATAACCTACTACGCTTCGCTGGCCTTCCACCCAATACCTTACTGCCGCGTGTCGGAGTATGTGTTAGGGATGGTTGCCACTACTGCGTATATCATTATTTTTTACCCGGATAAATATAAACAATTTTAGTATTTTTATCGACTCGGAACATACAAATTCATTATAAATATTGTAATGAGAATAAAGAAATATTGTAAATCAAATAGTGGAACGCGTAGTCTCTCTGGAGATGATCAGTATCCTTGAAGTTAAAAGTTTTAATATTCATATCCTACTAAGAGCACTCCCAGCAGATCACCTAAATGCATCACTAACTCTAAATTTAAGCTAAAACAATTGAAAATAAGATAAAAAAATGCATCCATCAGATCACCTAAATTGGATGGGGCCCACAAAAAATTTTACACCTGCCTAAATTCAATCTTAAATTTACACCCACCCTAAATTTATTTTAAGCTTATAATTAGTAGGGCTCACATATAATTATTGTTTTTATGTAGAAAATAGGAGATCTGGTGTATGTATTTATAAAATCGAGTTCCTAAAATTAAATAGGGAAGCTTTAGGGAGGAATATATGAGCATAATTTTGGAATTTCTGCTGGGAGTACTGCTCTAATGTTTTATAAATAGGATTTTATTAAGTTTAATTTCTGAATTGTGTAATTTATTCATCGTGCCTTCTTTGCAAGTTATAAATACAAAAAAATATAGAACAACATATAAAAGTATATAAGAAGATGAAAAATATTAACATGTTTTCTATATGTAGTGACTTATAGATAAATAAAATCTTGTACAGTAAGAAGAACTAAATGCATTATTTATTATTTTAAAAAATAAAGACTTGGTCCACATGAGGTTGAGTAATTGGAGTTGATTGGGGATTGCGTACTATGATTATTCCATGAATGCTTCCCAATTAGGATCTTTCGTTTATTGCTCTAATCTCTCTGTCTTTTTCATTTTGATCATTTAATAAAGGGACATTAAATTCTTTTCCTAAATTTAGGATATAGTATGTATGGACATCATTTTCGTGGAAGCCACCGAATCGCCATTTAACCTAAATATAGTAGTATATAACAAGCTTTTCAATCAAATAAAAAAAGAAAAACTTGAAAACTAGAGCCAATATTAATCTTTTTTATCAAATAAAAAATGAAAACTTGAAAACTAGAGCCAACTATACGTTCACAGTGTTGTTTGTGAAAAGGACTGCAGCCAACTGTTAAAAGTCCAAAGTTTTGGAACTCGAGTTGAAACTGGCACTTTTTTTTTGCCAGAATTTCTGTTTTACATTGTCTAATTCCTTTTTAGGTGCAAATCAACTGACTACGCGATAAAACCTGAAAATTTTATAGAAAAATAAATAAATTAATAAACCGCCTTATCATCAATATATGAAATAGCTATGATGGAGTATGTTTTTTTAACTAGTTTTGTTCCCGTGTGTAATGTACGGTGATAATTATTTAATTAATTAGTAAAAATAAAAAGTACTACTCCAAAAATATTCGGTGTATTAAGTACTAAAATAAATAAATAAATAATTTTTTCGAATCCAAAAATAGTAAAATAATTTTGATGAGAAAGCACAGCTTACTATTTTTGGAAACGATTCTACTTTTATATATAGATATAGATTTTTATTCATTTTATTTATTAGAGTCGAAATGAGGTGTTTCATGTCCAAAGGTATATAATTGTCCAAACGAGAGAAATCAATATTATATCAGTAGTCATTTAATTAGTTGTGCTAATTTATAATGACATCAATTAGACCTATAGCAATTCAAGTTAGTGTTCAAGTTAATTGAAGGGATATTCGGATCGTCTTATTTTATCTTCGTTGTAAATGGATTATCAAATTAAGAAAGACAATATGAGGATTAATAAATTCCTAATTTGGTTGGCCAGCAGCACTGAAAGAGAATATGCTTCGAGATTGTTAAATAAAATGGTAGATGATGAGACAAAGATTTATGTAGTTAAGTGTTGAGTAAAAAAGGATATGCTCTTACAAAGCAGATTTTTGTCCTAAATGTTGTATTACGAATGAACTTTTGTCCTAAATGTTGTATTACGGATGAACTTTTGTCCTAAATGTTGTTGTAAGAACGTAAGCAATGCAGCCAAATTTGGTCTCTCTTTAATTTTATTTTTTCCTTTTAGAATCTTATTCATGTAAATGATTTCTCTCTTGTATTTAGTTTTGGGCTCGTTCCTGAAGGATATTCTTTCGACATTAGTTCTCCTCGAATATATTCTATGTCAAAAGTCTAATTAATTCTTGTGTTAATTACAAGGATCAACTAAGTTTTATCAAGCAAATATATTACTCACTCCATTCCAGCAAAGTTGAATTGTATTTTTTTTTTTTGGGTTGTCCCAACGAAGTTGAGTTACTTTTATTTTTGTGGCAAAAATTATAGTGCCTCCCGTCACACTAAAATCGGCTCAATTCTGTTGAGTACGAAAATTTAGGATAATGTGTAAATTGAATATAAGTGATAGAGCCCACAACTTTTCAAGAGTTAAATATTGTCTTTTATGTAAATGAGAGAATTTTAATGGAACATCCCAAAATAGATTTAAATATAGAGTAATTTAAAAATAATCAAAATCACTAATTATATAGATAACCACTTAACCACAAAATATAAATATACTTAAACAATTAAACACTAATTCCTTAAATCTCATGCTAAAAAAACGCTTCAATTTTGGCGGGACGGAGGGAGTATATATAAGCAAACTAATATGCATGTAGAACGATGAAAGTAATATTGTTGGTAAATACTCTTTCGTCTCAACAATTTTTTTGTTTTGTTTTATGTCTCCATGCATGCATAGTTCACTACTTTAATCGAAATTGTGATGGAGATATAGAGAGAGAGATTTGTGGAAGATGGTCTACTTTTAAGCCCTAACATGAACCATATGGTAGTATAATAATTCGATTGAACTTAGGAGGTGTAATCTACTCGAATTAAGTTGATCCAATAGTGCAAATTCAACAAATCTTAGCTCAATTCTTGGCCAAATTCCTTAGAAGCAAAAAATACAACAATAATTAGTGTGCGAGTGTTGACCTAGAGGTAGGAGATTAATGCCAAAGACCTAAGATTTTGAGTTCGAATCCTCCATCGTGCAGTCTTTAAATTTCTTTATTTACTTATATAATTTATCAAAAAATAAAATACAACAATAATTAAAAGAAGGAAACAAGTATTACGAGTAGTAGTGCTGGATAATAGCACCTAACGCTATTCTTTAGCATCTGATCCGGAATGATACATAGTCAAACTTTATAGTACCAAATAGAAATAATGATTTAATTCTTCAAAAAAAGAAAAATAAATAATGATTTAAATTACACAAAGGAAGGAGAAAAGAAAAGTTGAAAACTTTGCTGTTCATAGTCAACAATTTGAGTTCAATTCAAAAAAAAAAAAAATCAACATTTTGAGTTGTTTTAGAAATAGTCAAAAATTGAGAAGTCATATATATATATATATATATATATATATATATATATATATATAGGGACGCGCTCCAGTGAGACCCCCTATTTTTCGTGTAACATGAGTACAATGAATAAGACATATAATACTAATGAACAAAACGTATATCTAATGAACAAGATGTACATACTGATGAAAAATAAAATTTAAAAAATTCGTAATGAATAAGACATATATACTGATGAACAGAGCCGTATATACTGATGAACAATGCAGTATATACTGATGAATAACAAAATTTAAAATATTCTGCTCCCTCCAGGATTCGAACCCTGCGAAAAAAAATCACCCTCCAGATACAATATCAACCATATGATTGATAAAATAAACGCACCAGATCGTGCCCTAGATCTCACTAAAATTAGGGGGTCTCATTGGAGCGGCCCCCTATATATATATATATATATATATATATATATATATATATATATATATATATATATATATATATATATATATATATATATATATGGGCGCGCTCCAGTGAGACCCCATATTTTTCTTGTAACATGAGTACAATGAATAAGACATATAATACTAATGAACAAAACATATATCTAATGAACAAGATGTATATACTGATGAAAAATAAAATTTAAAAAATTCGTAATAAATAAGACATATATACTGATGAACAGGGCCGTATATACTGATGAATAATGCAGTATATACTGATGAATAACAAAATTAAAAATATTCTGCTCCCTCCAGGATTCGAACCCTGCAAAAAAAAATCACCCTCCAAATACAATATCAGTCATATGATTGATAAAATAAACGCATCAGATCGTGCCCTAGATCTTACTAAAATTAGGGGGTCTCATTGGAGCGGCCCCCTATATATATATGTATATATATATAGGGAGTGGTTCAATTGAGAAGCTCAAATGTGTTGAGAAGTTGAGAAGCAATCTAATAGATGAACATGTCAGTACATTTTGATGAACATGACAATTAGACCCCGGATCAATAAATTCTTTGAACAAACCAAATATAATTGACGAACATACGAATCTATTTAATTTGTTAAAAAATACGCCACCACCAAGGATCGAACCCCATATCAAACCCGTGTTCATAAAAATTAATTGACATGTTCATCTATTAGATTGCTTCTCAGCTTCTCAAAACATTTGAGCTTCTCAATAAAACCTAACCCTATATATATATATATATATTTGCAATTAAGTCGGTTAAATAAGAGATAATGGAAAAGAAAGAGTTGGAGGGATGGAATGGGCAATGAAATATGAATATTTTGTGTTTGAAAATAGAAAATAGAACAAGGATGATATTTCATAGTTAATATGATTCATCTTTAGCTTCAAAATAAAAGAAAATAGAACAAGGGCGAAAGCGTCATTTGACAAGGTCCGAGCGTGGAACAAGAGTGGAAATGTATCCGTTAGTTTGGGATAAGGGAAGACCAAAAAACACACACACGCAGTTTCAAAGTTTGGCGGGCGAAAACATTCGTTAAACGGTCTTCACACTTCGTTTTGAGAAATTGCGCCTCATTCCTCGTTTCCGTGGTCCCCATCTTCACTATTTGACGCTGCTCTTTTCATAACATTATCCATAATATGTACAAATGCGTCCAAAATGGGAGAATTGCGTTATAAAATAAATATCACAATTTAATACTAATATTAAACACTACCGAGATACTGTTTTTGTTACAAACTTAAATTTAAAAGCATTACGATGCATAATGAAAAGGCGCTTAGGGTGGGCGGGATTAGGTAAAAAATTTGGGGGTTTCAAAATTTAAATAATAGTACTATATATTTATATAAATTTATTATTACGAGAAAATTTTAATTCCATTAATGTGGTGTAGTGATAAATGTTAATGTTTGTATTATGGGTGATCAAGGTTTCATCTTCTCTAAATGCATTTTTGTTTTAGTTGGGGGAGTTGGGAAGGGGGAGTTCCTGAAATAAGTTTCTCTTTTTTCTTTTTGGGACGTCCCCCAAATAAGTTCGTCTTTTTTCTTTTCATTTTTGGACAACTACCATACCACTAATAATACTTTATTTATTCTTACTTTTCATTTTTTCACCACTCACAGTACTAATTATAACACCTCTTCATATTTTCACCACTCTCAATACTAATTATAACACATTTTTCTGTACTATCAATACACTTTACTAATTTTCCTTAAAACTCGTGTCGTCCCCAAAGAGGAAGAGGGAGTATATTTTTATCGATAAGCATACATATATCATTTATATATGTATATATTATTTATTTATTTGTTTAAATATATAGAGAATGAGAAATAATATATTTATATGCATTTCTTCCGCCATTTTGATTCACACTTATGAGAAGGGATGACACCTCATCTAAGGTCCTCATTGTTCCATCCCATATTCGGTGAAATAATATTTTATGAGCGAAAATTTAAAATGCCTTACTCCTTCAATTGAAGTATATAAAAAATATCCTCTTTTATAAATACAAGTATCCTATGCTCAACACTTAAATACACTTTTATGTTGATGATTTTTCTTGTCTTTTGTGAAAGTATTTTATATTTAATCAATTTGACAGCTATCGATTGTAAACAAGATTTTTTTTGAAAAATATAATTATTTGACAGCTATTAGTAAAAAATTAATCTAATCAGTAACTAGATCATCTTCCCTTCAGGACGGCCATATCATTTGATCGGATGGATCAACATCAAAAGATACTTAAATCTTTTCATTTAATTTTAGCATAAATGCTTGTGTTTATATACACAAAAAGTATTTCTCATATACAACTCAAGAATTATGACATTTTTACTTATTACACAGTTTTATTCTTTTATCTTTCAAGTAATGCTATTATTGCAATTGCAATGAGTTTCCCACACTCATCTCCTCAAAAATATATTTTTCAAAGTGCATTTAGTTTGAGGCAGCCCAACTACTATACCATACATACTACTTTCCACAAATTATAAATAAGGGGGCCAGCACGTGCGAGTCATGGACGGCCACGTGGATGTAGTGGTGACGTGTGGCCCAGTTGCCGTGGCCAAAGATGGTTGGCTCATCGGTGCCAGATCTCCTACGACAATTAATGAGAAAAATAATCGCTTAGATTTTGCAGTTGAGCTTTTTTTTACAAGGGCTTGTTTGGCTTGCAAGTTCAGATAGAGACAGGCGTCGCCGTGATTTCAAATTTCTTCCACTTTAGATAGCACCTTTTTATCTGATTCGCGTGGAACACCTCCTAAAACAGCTGTTATTTTGATGACGAGGCTTTTGAAATTAGTTTTGGTTCTACACTTGCTCCTTAAAAAAAATAAGTATTAAATAATTACCCCCATCTCTCAATATAATATGTTAAAATAATTTTTTGTTACTTTTGTGTATATACTTGGTTTTAGCATCGTCCCAAATGAGAAATTAGATAAGATATTTAATTAATGAAAATAATATTCCATCTGAAATTCTCAAACATTGAGAAATTAATACTCCATCTTTTAACAACAAGACAAATCTCCATTAGATAATGAAATTGTGTTACTTTAACTCAAAGTCTCTTAAAATTCTCTCCTTTTACAATAAAAAATTTATTACGGTCAGTTCGATTTGTTAGATTAAATAAAACTAATCTCTTTTTTTTAAAAAAATATTAAATAAAATTAATCTTATGATATTGTTTGATACATACTTTCAAAATTAAGTTATGGAGTATATAACTAATCATGATTTATGAGTCTTGACCTAATACCCTATAACAAATTTAATCTCATGTTTTAAAGGTTGAGACTTGAGATATACTCCCTCTGTTCCACGAAGCATGATACAGTTTCCTTTTTGGTTTGTCCCACGAAGCTTGACATGTTTTTAAAAATGGCAAAAAAATTACCCTTTATCCACCTTGTCACTTTTTCACCTACCACTCTTAACACACAAAATACTAATTTCTTAATTCCCGTGCCGAAAACAACTGTGTCATGCTTCATGGGACGAAGGGAGTACTCTCTACATTCCCCAAATAATTTCCTACCTTTTCTTTTTGGTCATTACTGAAATAACCTTTTTTCTACTTTAGGACACTATCCACTAATAATAATACCTCATTTACTCTTATATTTTTCTTTTTCACCACTTACTAATTATAACACTTTTTTCACAACTTCTAATACTCCCTCCGTCCTGCTTCAAATAAATCAAAAAAATTGGGTACGGAGACTAAGAATTGTGTGATAAAGGTGTAAAGTGGTGGTGGGACAATCCAAAAACTAGTGTTATATTTTTATATTTGGATTGAGTCATTTAAAGTGGAATAACCCAAAATAAAAATTGAGTCATTTCAAGTGGGGCGGATGGAGTACTAATTATAATATTTTTTCACTACTTTAAGTACATTTAATAATTTTGTCTTAAAACTCATGTTCTTCTTACTATAAAATTATTTGGGGGATAGAGAGAATAGTACTAGTTAATAAAAACGTAAAAAAATCACTCCCTCCGTCCCGCTAAAAGTGGCCACATTTCCTTTTTGGGTGTCCCATTAAAAGTGACTACTTTCTAAAAATGGCAAAAGTTTACTTTAATTAAGTCAACAATTACTCACTAATTTGGTCAACAATTGTAGGCCACTTTCTAAAAATTACTCACTAATTTTGGTGGGTCACACTCAATTAAAACATAACAATCCCCTTCTTAATCTCCGTGCCGAAACAAATGTGGCCGCTTTTAGCGGGATGAAGGGAGTAGAATATTGTAATTGATAAATTTAAAAGTTTGGATGAATTGATAAAATCATTAAAAGTTGGGAAGATTGGATCATTAACCCGTCATCGAATAAAAGAATTTATTAAAGATAGTAGTAATAGATAAGTACTTCATCTGTTCCATTGATCTTATTCCGTATTTCTTTTTTGTTTGTTCCACTGATTTTGTTCCATTTCTATAAATAGTACTAATAATTAGCTAAACAATAAGAATTCTTAATTATCTCATCTCTTCTACTTTATCACTTTCTCTTTCATACTTTATCACTTTATTATTTTATTTCTCCTACTTTATTACCTTTCATCTCCTACTTTATCAATTACTAATATATACCTTATTACCTACACACTTAAAACATTAATAATATTCTCCTTAATAATTGTACCGAAACTAAATGGGACAAGCTTAATGGGATAGAGGGTGTTTATGAATGGAGAAGTAGATAGATAATTACAGTTGCAAAAACATAGGATTTGGTTGGAAAGTCGTAGGGGGTTGACTCAGTAAGCGTGTCAAAGTGATATATATCGTGGTTGGTTTCCTAGGGGGCAAGCATAGCATGTGTTGTTCCGATTATGCCCTTCTTTTCTCGACCAATTTTCTCTCTAATTCTTTTTAGGGTCACCATTTTTCTCTTGTCTCTAGACACAACATGTCAAACGTTATTCTGCGCTTAAGCCGCAATTATTGAAATAAAACTCATCTTCGATTTTTCCTTCTTTCTAGATTTTCCAAATCAAAATACTCTTCAGATTAGGCTCCCAAAACAAAAAGAAAATTACTATTTCAGATTAGTATTGACTATGCCACCATTAATGGTATAACGATCTTAAATTCCGCGATTGATGTCGCTTCCCGTTTATAAAGTTCTAAGAAAAATTAAATAACTCCTTTTTTAAAAGAAAATAAATAATAAAAAAATCAGTAAATTTATTATATTATGGAAGTATGTATTTTTTATGCATTATACTCCCCGCCATTTTTATTAAATATCGTACGTTTTGTGATATTGGCTAACCTACAGGATATTACAAGATTTTGATTTTGATTGCCAATACTATCCTCGTTTAATTCACATATTTATGTATATTAAATTCATTTTATTTCCCCAATGAATATGATACATGCACGCCGTTTTCTTTTAAAGTTCCATCCAATGGATTAACTATCATTATTTGAGATTTTTTGGGTACAAGAAAGAAATTGTTAATTGATGTGCCTCATCTTAAAACGACATATATATATAAAAAAAAAGGGACGAGTAACATATTTACGATATACTCTCTCCGTCCAGCTAACTTGATCAATATTCATTTTTAGATTATTTTAACTAAATTAATCAATTTTGCTTATATAAAATAAATATAAGTAAGGAAACATCTAATCACTTATTCATTTTATTATCAAGTGCATTTTTTGTGAGTTATTACCAAACACACTTAAAACACTAATATTTTAAATTTCGTGTTGAAAAGAATATTATTTGTTAAATTTAAGAGTCGCACATATCTCACATGTATAGTTTAGCTAGTAGCATAATGATAAGTAGTTAATGTTCATTGTCTAAGATCCTGTGTTCGAGCTTGGACTTTAAAATTTATTTATTTATTTGTATAATTTACCATTGCTATGCACTCTCCCCAAATATACTAAATTATCTAGGACCGGTACTAACGTAAAATGTCGGACAAATAAGGGAATAATATGTCAAAAATCTCACAATTCCGGAACTTGTAGCTTGACTTAAAAAAAAAACTATAAATTACAAATACAAAATTACCTATTTATTTATGTTGAAAGTCTCTTGGATTAAGGAGAGAATGGTTTCTGAAATCAAGACAAGGATTTGGGGCTGGAGCTTGGCTTTCAATCTGAAACTGCCCACCTCAGTTTTTAGCAGATGGAACGCAGCTGTTAGTCTGCATGGTTAAGGCTTGTTCTTGTGGTGTCTTGGCTTTCCCTGTTTTTTTCTCCTTCTCTTTTTGTTTCATGCTGTTTGGTTTGTTTCGGTACTTCTTGTACCTTTTTTTTAATAAAGTTTTTTCCCTTATCAAAAAAAAAAAAAAATTATGTTGAAAGTCCAAAACGTATTTTTTTTATATGCAGTAAAAAAATGGTTATGAAACAAATCCAATATGCATTATAGGCCCATGCTATACACCGGAAATTAAATTTGACGAAAAATAGTTTTTTTTTTTTTTTTTTTAATGGTAAAATGTTGCAATAACACAAGTGAGGGTGTTTTTAGACTACATATCTTTTTAATCTAGTTCCGAAACACGATGATCCACTCTTGTCAATTTATTATTTTGTAAGTGAAATACAAATACGAAAAAGAATGTTAAAACAAAATGATTTTAATAAAGTAAAAGCCAATTCCCCTACCAAATTAAACTTTAGCACATAGGCATATAGTCATCGTTTGGGACAAAATGATATAAAGATAGGTTGAGAACATTATCCAATGATTTTGTCCAAAGTTTACTTATCCGATTCTTTTCTTGTTTGGTTTTATATACTTTTTTGGCCTCCGTTTTTATGGATTTGGATTAGAAGCAAACATATCCGCCACCAAATTTTTTCGATTGTTCAACAAATTCTTGATATCTTGTAGGCGTGCTCTCTTTCTACAAGGAAGGAATATGTTATCATTCTCAACAAGCATTTAAAGCTATTTTAAATCCATTTTTTTCCACATGTAAAAGATTTCTTGTTTCTTGTCTTTTAAAGTTCAAATAATACTATTTTGACACAAATTTGAGTTTCTAATTTTTAGAACTAAAAAAAAATCCTTACACTTGATATGATGTTTACTTGAGAGCCCAGCCACTGCATTATAATTATATGCTGCTTTAGAGACAAGATAAAATTGGGGAAAAGGGGGAAAAGAAAGAAAAAAACATATCTGATTGATGAGAATATCAATTACATTATCATGTAGGCAAAAAAATCTATAATTGAAGAGGGTGAACTTTTCGGATTGATTGATTTAAAAGAGAATCAACGATAAACCAATTCAGTTGTAGCTTATTTCATTTTTGTTAATGGTTAATAGGTGTATTTAAATTATTGTTCACAAAAATGTAGACAATGTTAGCTTCAAAAATAAATTAATTAATAGCCCACATTTTTTTGAGCGTCTCATTTTAATATGCCACTTTCTAAAATGAAAAATCAATAGATAATAAATATCCTCACATTTACTCATTATTTACACTTATGGCCTATTAAATTAGAACAAAGAGAATAACTATATATTTTGGCTTCAAGAAAATGTAACTATATTTAATTAGTTTTCTTTTGTTCTTTCTAATTTTATGAGACTGGGATAAAAAATAAATAAATTATATATTACATCAATATTATATTAAATCATTCACTAATGAACTTGTGTACATATACTTCATTTATTGATATTTGTACTCTATGCTTCGTCTATGTTTATAATATTTTTGAATTCTAAAATTGCATATATATCTATAAGAGTTTTCGTTTTAATCATATCTAGAAATTATATAATTTCCTTTTCACCCTTACTATCACTTGAACGTTACAAGTGAGTCTTCTTCAATAATGAGTGACGAACCTATTACCTGGAATTTTCTAATTTATATTTTCATATTATAGAAAACACAATAACTTTGTTCACTACAAAAAAAAAATCAAAATTAAAAACGAACATTAATGACGAAAATAGATCCGATATTAAAAAGGACGGTAATGCCGGATCGAGTTTATATGTTTCTTTTTCTTTTTTTTAGAAATTAAATTTCACATTGAATATCATTTTATTGAAAAATTAAACATAATTTTTATTATTTCAGTCGTTAAACCATAAATAGATAATATACTGCCGGTAAATATCAATTTTTTTTTAAAAAAAATTAAGTACTAGTGACTCTCTGCCCCGTTGAAATCTTGTGAGTAAACCCTTCATATAGCCATAAGTCCAAATATACAACAAAACACATAAATCCCCAACAAAAACTAAGTTAAAGAATGTAAAAGATCAGAGGTAGAGGAAAACTTCGAAAATGAATATGAAACACCCTACTATTTCGAGCAAGCCAGTAAAAAACATTTCTTTTCACAACTTGAAAATGCATGCATACTTATTTGTACATTATGTCAACACATAAAAAGATTTTAACAAGATTGAAGCTATTTCGTTATGATGTTCACACCAACTAAAAGATATTCCCTCCATCCCAACTTTTAGTATCCAATTTTCATTTTTTGGTCGTCCCACGTTTTAGTATCCATTTCTATTTTTAGTAAAAGTAGGTGGGGCCCTTATTCCACTTTAATTATTTTAACACTCACATAAAGGGTGTGACCCTTATTCCACTCACAACACATTCACTCACTTTATTAAAACTCGTGTCACTCTCAACTGGATACTAAAAGCTGAGACGAAGGGAGTATGTTGGAGGAAATTTATAATATTTGTGTTTTTCAGTTATGAATTGAATCGGAGCATTTGTGATCAAGAATTGCGGTAAGTTATGATTATACTATTTGAATTTTCAATTCCCAAGTGATTCGAGTAACTAATTTAATGTCGTGACATTCTAATATTAGAAGAATGATTATCAAATCGTTTGAAATGAGGTGAGAATCACACGGCGTTGACTAATTTTGTTGGTGGTTTTGAGTTGGAAAATAATGGGCATTATAAGGATGTGGTATCATACTATTTTAATTGTAATACAATGAATGGGAATCTTGATAGGATAATAATTGGATAAATGGAAGGATAATTTTTGCGTTAAATTCTGAATGCCCAACGAAGGAAGGTAGAGAAGAGTTATTAAAAGGGTATCTGTATTTCGCCAATCATCAAAAGTTTCACTCCTCACGCAACTTGTCATTGCCTGATTAATGGGAATGTGGGTCCCATAACTACAAAATACCATTATTTTTTGTTTCTGGAATTATATAATATTACTCCATTTATTTGGTTTGAGTTATCGAAAAGGCATCACTTTTCTCAGATGGTGACGTAAAGACCCATGCAATCGTGACCAAGAATAAAATACCCCCCAAAAAAGAAAGAATTAAAGAAAAAATATCACGCATACATTTCATACCGGGAAAAATATAGTTACCTCGCTAATTATTTACGTATTTTTTTTTTAAATTGGCAACTTTTTAAATATGAAGTAACAGTGAACACTACTCACTTTGCTTAGTTGAAGGCAAATTATGCCAACAAAACTGGAATTTAATTATACTAATTCTACTATGTGTGAAGGGACAACATAGCCCCGAATTAGTGTTTTTGATTATTAAAAATACTTTTAGAAAATTAATTGTGAAAGTCAAATTTTAATTTATAATAATTTCAACACTCTCAAATTTATAAGAATCTTAGACTGCATAGGAGAATATGAATTCATGACTTGGCAGCTTTCTTGAAAAAAATAAATAAAAAAAAATTGGAAATACATGTTGGCAAGAAAGGTTTTGATTCACAACTTTACTTAATATATAGAATATAGATTAATCAAATAAATTCTCTCCAACAAGCTTATAATTAGACCAAATAACGTGTATCCTTCACCTTGAGTTTGTGTGGGAATCTCCTATTCAATTCCCCATTATAAAAATACATTGTGGTCATATTGATCAAAATTTCCTCCCAAGATTCGATGATTTTGTGATTGATAAGTTTTTAAATTCCTATGTCTTCTCTCTTCACGAGCTTTAGCTCATGCATCATACTCCCTCCATCCCATTATAATTGGCATATTTCTTTTGAACACGGGTATATAGGAATATAAGATTATAGTGTAAAAGTGTGTGAGACCATATTGTTTATAGTGTAAAATTATTATCAAAAATAGAAATAAGTCAATAATAATGGAACGAGTTGATAAAGTATAAAAATATCGAAACTATTGCAATTTGACAAAATGGGCAAACATCAAATATGGGAAAAGTTGAGATAATGAGGCACCTGCCCATGTGACAATAACTCGAAATGCACATGCTGCTCAATTTTTGTCCTCTCGAGCATATCTCATTCGCTATTATCGGATTCCAAATTATGTGAATTTCAATGGCCTCATCCATATATTATTTCATTTTTTGCAAGAACTGACCTTTTCTTTATGAGACGATTTGGAGGGACTGACTTGACTTATACAACTTGATACTTATAGTAAGTTTATTGTGAGTGTAAGACGTCTATCTAAAAAAGAAGAGGAAAAGGATTTATGATGAACTATCATAAATTAGAGAATTAATTTATACACAAAGTGAAATGCGTGGAAATTTTTAGCTAGTGATGCCCACAGATATGGGTCTTCTACATCCGTTCGCATGGTGCGGATGAATCTGACCCTGCCCAGATCCACGTCCAAACTCGTCTGACCCGATCTGACTCACATTTATTTTTGTTTTCATTTTTTTATGTCTGACTTGTGTAAATGATATTTTTACTGATAACAAATAACGTTCTTATTAAATACAAATGGTGTTTCACAAATAATATTTTTATAAAAGCAAATGATACTTTATATAAAAAAAATAGTACATTATACATTTGTAATGACACCTTTAATAACAAAAAATGATAATTTTAATGTATGCAAATAATATTTTTTATAGAATCAAATAATTTTTTATATAAAAATAAATGATACTTTTAATTTATGCAAATGATACTTTTTAGATGGATTGAAAAGTGTCATAAAAAAATAGAAAAAACGAATCTGACAAACCGGACCTAACTGAATCGGTCGAACCGGACAGTTTGTATCATATAACTGGATGTACAAGAGAAATTGCCTAGCCTGAATATGCGAAGCATGAAAACTTTACCTAATTTCATATTTAAACAAAAAATAAAGTTGTTTTAAACACAATAATTGTATTGTGATGCTAAAATGCTACTGATGTCATCACAATGTACTTTATAAACAAACCATAATATGAAACGTCATTGTCCATCCGAAACTCCAGATTATATTTCACCAACATGAAGAGTTTCTTGAAATTGAAAAAAGAAACAAAAAGAAGAAAGAATCTCTTTCTAGCAGTATTGTTTATAAAATTCATACGCATTATAAATATACGTATTGTCAACATAGCTAAAGACGAGCCTTTTTTCTTTCATAGCCTATATAAATGGTCCAAATTAAGCTGTATCCTATAAAGAGTATTGGTGGGCTATGCCTATTACAGTGGGTGTGATTGATGGGCTGTTTCATTATTTACTAGAATACGAGTTTGGATATTGAGCCCACGTTTGGTTGGGTATTTTTAGAGGTTGGAAAGAGAATCAAATAATTGAATCTATTACTTATTGTTTGATTTGAGTAATGAGATAATCATTACCCTTACTTGAATCACCCAGTTTGTTACCCCTTAAAATAGAGGAGAAATAAAAAAAAGGGAATTCCTTACTACTGATTCATTTACATTGTTAAACCAAACACTCAATAAAAATAATGATTATTGTTATCATTCCACTCTTTTATTCCTTTATTGAAAATACGGAATGGCATCAAGAATTAAATAGAGTACATCGATTTTCTCTATCTAAGATCTAAATGAATATTTTCCTTATTTGACACACAGCTAAATTACCTAAAATTTTATAATACAGCGCATGCAGTTTGACTCTTCTATTAGACTATATAAATAATAATAATAAAAGTGTATGATCAAATGTAAAAAACTACAGAAATGTTTTCAACAGATGACTTAATAAACATCAAAATAATCCAAGTTCCAGCAACAGGTCTAAACAATGCATCAAAAGTTCAAAAAACGAGATACTATAATTCAAAAAGAAACAGACTTGCAACTTAATCAAAGAGACCGAAACCCATGTCATCATCAGACTCCTCCGCAGGCTCATCCTTCTTCTCCTCTTCCTTGGCAGCAGCTGCGGCAGGAGCAGCACCACCATCCGCAGCAGCAGGGGCAGCGGCAACAACAAACTTGCTTGGATCGGCAAGGAATTCCTTGACTTTGTCAGCTTGAGGGAATGAATAATCAGTTTCAACTGCAATGGCCAATGCATTCTTGTAGGCATTGATGAACATGTGCGGTGCAGCCGCAAGCGTCGGGTATGAGATGGCCAGGGACAGGGCTGTAACCATGGAAACACCAATGGCAAACTTCTCAATGAGGTCCTCCTCAGTCATGTCGAGCACCTCCGGACTGAAAACAGTTCCATTGTCATAAACAGAGGTGACAATGAGACCGTAAGAGAAGGGACGGATCCCGAGTTTCGCAAGCAATGCAGCTTCAGAGGAACCCACTTTGTCACCCTTCTTGATAAGCTCAACAGGGGTGATGATTTCAACAGTACCCTTGTTAATCTTGGTGGGGATGTTAAGAACCTGGAAGCATTCGAACAAACATAAGCAACTAAGAGAAGGAAAGGGAGGTACTTCAAACAACAAGAAAATTCAATTCAAAATACCTGGAAGAAAGAAGTCTGTGATGGATCGAGACCAGTGTTGCCAGGAGGGACAACGACATCAATTGGAGCAACCAGACCAACACGAGCAGGCGCTCCAACCTGTTTGTGAGCAAAATATTTGACAAAAACTATATTAGTATTATAAAGGGCGCAAGACATGTAAAAGTTCCGGATTTGCAAAATAGAATCAAAAGTTTTTCAACATTAAACAAGTATCTGAAACATGAAACTATACTTCCAGCTCCAAAATCACTCCTATGGATCATCTCAATCACAGCTTGTGTTAACTCAATAGCACATGCCGCACACCAGATCAATTCATAGATTTATCAACAATAAAGATTGCAGTGTATTATTTATGAGCAAAAAAAATTATGAGCTCTCCATGTATCAAATTTCAGGGCAAGAATCAGCTCAGGTCAAAGACATAAATTACTTAAAAGAGTAAAGTTTGTAATACATGAAGATATTAAACTAGAAAACAACAGTTACTAGATTGAGCATTACTACAAAATTAAATTTCTAACTAAATTAAACAATGCTGAGCTCTCAATAACGATAATTAACTGTTATAAGTAAAGCGGTCGGAAAGATGAACTATTCGACAGGTTAATGCAAAAATTTATCAGAACAAACGTACACAGTGTAATCTGATTCAAAGGACAAAATTAATCCCAACATAAAAATATGGAATCTAAGAAATTCTAAATTCTAGGCAAATTTGGAAAGAAAAATTAGGTAAAACAAGAACAATAGCTATTTCAAAGTTAAACGTCACAGACACTAACCACACACAGTTTAAAACCGATAGAAAAGAAAAAAAAAATTAAATAGTTTGTTTAGTTCACCTTGTATTTGGCAACCTCCTCACTGACTTCCTTCAAATCACCCTTGGTGAAGATCAATCCAACGTTTCCCTGTCCAAATAGAAACAAAAATTAGAAAATAAATTACCTATATGTAATCTCGATACTCTTTTTCAATCTAAATGCACATAATTCATACTATAACACAAAAATTATCAAACAAAGGAAAATCAAACTCACAACGAGGAGAGGAATCAGGTTGAGGATAGCCTTGTTCCCGGTCTTCTCAGCGTGGATGCGAACAGATCTCTTCATCATAGTGTTCTTTCCCATGAGAACCACGGAGTCGCCTCTCAGACCTTTCCTGATGTTCTGGAGCTGGGTTGAACCGACGTTGTCGGCAAACACCACCAGAATCTGAGTGTACTCATCGATAAATTGGCAGAGCCTCTGATCGTAGGCAAGCTTCTTGTCGCTCTTTGACAATTTGGGGGCCATTTCTTCTGAACTACAACAACAGTCTAATGTACGAAACCCTAGATATGAACAGAGGAGGTACAAAACTGAGGGCCAAGACGGAGCGGCGGTGGCTAAGTCAAGGCGGACAGCGGTGTCGCCGTCACTTTAACCTCTTCGATTCAGATTTGGGGCTTTCTGTGCGTGGACGGAGACGAGAAACTAAAACCCTAAACTGCTGGTGAGAAATTTGGATGGGCGAATTAGATTTTATAGGTTCAAATTGCTTGACCTAAAATTGACGGTTGAGATTGGCGTATAGTATTTTGATCTGACGGCTGCTGCTGTGTGTGGGCGAATTGGGTGCTTGTGCTTTTCTTTTGGGCTTTCCTTGTGTAACAGGCCTATTATTTTTAATGGGATTAGAATTGTTGGGGCCTATTATTTTAGTGTAATGGTGTAATTGGCATAATGTGTCAAATTTGCTACTAACGACTTAATATTTTCGTCCCACAACAACGTGTTTTTTACATATTTCTTAATCTTCGTGCGCAAATTATTTGAATAAAATAAGATAACATACCATTTAAGATTATGGAATTGTTGTGCCCAAAAATAATACCTATAACGGAAAACAATAAGAACACAAAAAATGACAATGGAATGTGGAACTTTGTATTTGATTTATGCGCGAGTCTATATGAACAAGAAAGCTATGATTGACCATGCCTTTACATTAGAGTTTTACATGTACTTTAAGTAATATCTATAAATTATAGTAATAGGAAAATGACTCTATTTAATCTTAGAATATAACTATAATTCTTCATGTCTATTCTCATACCTTTATGTTGATCTTCTAGTCTTGGATTGAGAGGGAGGTATTGGGCCCTTCATGTCGGACTGGGCTTTGTAGTGTTTGGCTTCTTCGATTTTGTACTGCATCCTTTCTGGGCTTAAGCAGCGTTGTTCTGCCTTTAACAGTATCGCAGGATGTATATTTTTGTCTTCATAAGAGATGACGAGCAATATCAACTCTATTTATTTTATTGTTGACGAGAAAATACTACTTGTACTAATTAATAACTTGCAAATCAATATTTTAATAATACTGGATACATCGAATTGAACCTAAAGATGCTAGTAAACTAAGCATTATTAATTTTTGATACAATCATTCGCTAAAAAAAAAAATGTTTGATACAAGCAAATTTAACAATCTTTTAATTTTATCACTTCTTCAAAAGCTCTAATTTATGCTAACATAGCCCTCTAATGAATAAAATTAAAATCAAGTATCAACTGTCAAGAAATTAAAATTTGATTTACCTGAATTATCATTCTTTATGAATGAATAAAAAGAAAAGAAAAAAGAAAATGAAGTTCTTAATGCTGCTGTTATTAAAACTCAATTGATGGTGGCTTTATCAGGCCCATGTCGAAAGGTAATTAAGACAATAGGTGTCGTAAAAATTTCCAGATATTAAGCTTTAATGTGATAGTTATAATTCTAATATTCCGCGAAAATCTCACTTTTTGGGGAGGAAGAAAATCGTGATAATTTATAAAACTCACAACCGTGTTTAATCAGTAATTTTTCTTAGGTTTGTGTATCTCCAAATTTCTTCCATATTTCCTCGTGGTGTTTTACTCTCGTCTCAGGTACTTCAACTCCTCTTCATTGCACACTAATATGGTGTGTAATCACTGAGATATGCACAAAATTGATATGCTAAGTGTTGTGTTGAGTTGAAATTCTTGTTGATAATTCTGGATTTTTACGTTTTGTCTTATTTTTGGCAGCTTTGAGAATCTCAATATAGATTACAATAGCTGCTGTATCGGCGGCTTCAATGAGGAAAAGAGCGCGGCTTACAGAACCTAAGGTTTAGTTGTTTTCATGTGATTATTTAGTAGTAATAATAATTATTGTTCCTTTTAATATAAAATAAAATAAAATAAAAAAAGTAGGTGTGTAATTTGATTTTTGATCTGCATACTTGATATACTGTCAACATGTCTGAGTTGAAGCGACGGTTATTTATTAATGTGGGCTGTTAATCTTGTTAAAACTATGAGGAATTTTTGTATGTGAAAAAATTGCTAATTTTGTGCTCTTGTACTGTTCTTGAATGTGATAAAAAGGAGCTGTTTAATGCGGATGATTGCATCAGTGCATTGCCGGATGATCTTCTGGTTACGATCTTATCATGTTTAACGCTCAAGGAAGCTGCTGTTACTAGTATTCTGTCAAGGCGATGGCGGCATTTATGGACTAATGTAGCTGGATTAGATTTTGATGCTAATGACACATTGGATAATATTGCTGCTGACCCCAAATTAAGGAGCTCCGAGAGGCCAAAATACATTAATTGGGTGAACCGTGTAGTGAGACAGCATAGAGGGCCAACACTGGATGCTGTTAGGATTTGTTTCGATTTGGACAAGAGTTCGAGGAGTGCAATTGACAATTGGGTGAAATTTGCCATTGCAAAGAGGGTTCAGAGGCTTGAGTTGGACTTGTTGGAAAATGGGGAGACTCTTCGTCAGCCCACGCGCAACTACACCTTTCCGTATAAGCCATTGAGTCAGTCTAAAGGGTCTTCGTTGAAGAATGTCTATTCAAATCTTGCTCTAACGCAGCCCAGCATGTCGACTGGCTTGAAATGCCTTAAAGCTCTCTCGCTGAAATGTGTGAATGTGAGTGAAGAAGCTCTGGATTGTTTCTTGTCCACGTGTCTGGTGCTGCAATATTTATCCATACATGGCTCTGGGGGTTTAAAGAATGTGAAGGTTACTGGCTTTGAACTTCCGCTGAAGTACCTAGAGATAGTCTTTTGTCTGGGAATAGACACGATTGAGATCTCCAACGTAAACCTTGTGTCATTTAGTTATTTGGGTCCTGGCATCGATTTAATTATTAGCAATGTTCCCATGCTTGATGAGATTTCTATTGGGGAAGGATATTCTGGACTGGAGAACAATGTCTTTAGACAACTTTCTTGCTGTCTCTATCAGCTTGAGGTTCTTACATTGGATATATATCGTCCTGAGGTAAGTAAATGGAGTCCTTTGTTTCTTTACGGACTGAAAATGAGCGTGGATTGATGCTTGCTTTCGTATTTTCAGGAAAACATAAAGATTTTCGCTTTTCCTGTTTTGCCCAACCTCAAGCAGCTAATTCTAAAAGTTGGAGCATGGGATGATGATAGTCTTCTTGAGTTCACTTCCTTGATAAAGGCATGCCCTAATTTGAATAGATTTGTACTGCAGGTATGCATTTGAACTCTGTATTTGGAATGTTTAACTCATCATTTAGCTGCATTGTCAGCTGTTATTTATTTGTGGTTTGTATATGTGAGAAAAGTAACCTTCTTTCTGTTACTATGAAAATAGTCAGGTTTTATTTACAATCTCTGATCTTGTAAGTTGATCTCTGCTTTCACTTTGTTCACATTGCTTTTCCTTATTTAGATCTATCCTTTCTATAGCAAGGTTATATTATCTTATAATTCGGTATTTATCGAAGCTTCACACAGAGTAATGAGTCAAAATGGGAGACTAGATGTAATGTTTTGAGTATCTATTCCAGTAGAGATGCTTAAGAGAGAATCTCTTACAAGGTTCATTTGGAATTGACAGATATATTTGTCAAGAATCTCTCTTTATTTTCATTTAGATACTTGCCACTGCAAGAAGCTGATCTTATAACTCTTTCATGACCGATCTTGGAGAAATATTCCACTATTTCAGGAATCTTGCCTCTGTTCCCTCTTTGATGGGTTTCAAGCAATTAGTCTCAAGTTAGTCTGGTTTTGAACTGTGTCATGTTCATGGTCAAGTTCTCGAATTCTTCAACCGTCCTCCAAGAAATGCCATGTTCGCTAGTGTGTTTCATCATGCTCGTCTGAGTGTGTGTGTGTGTGTGAGAGAGAGAGAGAGAGAGGGATGCTGCAACTTGGAAGTTCAACATCTGCAGATGGTCAATTGAACTATTTTATGGGCCAAACTTTGAGGGTCGATTTACCTCAAAATTTTCCATGATAATGGGAAGGTATTCACTATGGCTTAGGAGTGAAAGGAGTCATAATTTAGGAATAAGAAGCGGTACGCATATTATCTGAGAACTTAGGGAGCAACACATTCTTCAAATGCACATATAGTTGGCTGTGTTACTGATCAACAGTTGATATTTCATGTAATGTGCTCAATACCTATAAAATTTAGTAGTCCGGACCTCAAATTTATGTAGATTTACATTGTCCTAGGAGATCAATGCTGCAAATTCTTAGTTGCTTGTACATCTTTCGAATTTGAGACATCCATGCTTCTTATGTTTAACTATTTGGAACATGGAAACCATGTTCTTGCTAACTTGTATTTTCATTTTTATGTTTTATGTCTTCCCCTATCGCGGCTGCAGTTGATATGGATGTCACCCTCCAAGAGAAGAAGAAAAATGAGGCGAGCACCCGAATGTGCCCACGAGCACCTGACATTGGTAGAGATTGTGGGGTACTATGGCCGTACGAGTGATGCTGAACTTGCCATGTACTTCCTCGAAAATGCTGTTGCTCTACAGAAAATCGTGATTGATCCTCACAACCAAATTCTGGAGAGATCGCCTCTGGGGATTGCTCAGATCAAGAATGAAGAATCTGCTCGAAGACGTGCGAGGAAGCAGCTCGAGCCAAAAAAACCTCCTGCAGTCCAATTAGTAATCCTATGATATCAAAGAGCGTTGATGCAACTTGTCTGCTGTTCGAATTGTACATAAGGAAGAGAAGTAAGTTACAGAAAGGGAGCGGCTTAATTAGCATTGAATAGAAAGAGATTTTCCTCCTTAAAACTTTGAAGGTTAGCTCATCACGCCTCATACTCATATATATAGTACATGTTTACACACATCTTTTGCTCTTTGAACTCAAAGATTTCGTCGTTTCTTGCTGCATATTGTTGGTTACCACAAAATTATAAGTATGTGAATACCGCCAATATTATACTCGCTTGACATGAATATACTTGCGTGGCATAAATACGATTGTATGGAAAAATAGCACTGACGTTGTAATGCATAGTTCGATGAAAACGACGTCATTTCAAGCTCAAAGTTTGGTCGGAAAAATGGACAAATATGCAAAATGAGAAGAAATTAATAGTTGAGTGAATTTAATAAAGATTTTAAAGTTCATGTGCAAAATGAGAATTTGTTGAAAGTTCGGTAATTTATATACAATTAACTCTATATTTATATGCAGTCGTTAATTCTTGAGTTTGCTTGGTTTTGCTCGATACAACCATAACTTTCTAGAGTTCTAGAGGTTGACCACTTCATCAAGAAGGTAAAACTAACATAAAATTGCTCTTCCTGAAAGATTAACTTTAAATGAAATTTATATCTATACAAATTAGTGATATCTTTTTATTATTAGTAATGATTTTTTTTTTTTTTTGCAATACAAAGAAATAATATTACCTGGTGGGAAATGAATTTAGACTTATCGATTTGAAATGTGTTTAAATTCAAAATTTACAGAATTGAGGGGACATGAATTAAATTGCAATATATTGCAAGTTTAAAAAATATATATATATCACACTTTTAACTATTGCCAAAAAAATATACTACACATTCATCAAAAATTTATCAAATCCACGTTGGAGCTACTTTCCTAACATTGAAAAATTTATATAATGTGTGTATTGGTCAAGCGATAAAGGGTTAATGTTCAAGGTCAAAGGTCTTGGGTTCGAGTCTTCTATGACACAACTTTTAAATTTTTTTATTTAATACTGTAAGTTTATCAAAAAAAAAAAATTACGTGACACATAAGATGCGTACATCGAAGATCATGACCAAATAAAATAAGTTATGTTAAAATTTTATTATTCCACCTTTTTTTCTTTTTTTCTTTTATTCCACCTTGATTCTGTATGTTTGAAGTTTTATTATTATAAGTTCATAAAATGAAAACAAATCCGCACACACGATTTTAGAGTGTGTAGACATCTTCATCATCAAAATTCCAAAATTTTCGTCTTCATTAAGGGGTGTTGTAGCATAGAAGAGTTTGAGAGACGACAAAGAGGGAGAAATAAATCGTATAGAGTTCAAACCGTAGAGTTTTCTCACAATTAATTTTTTTTAACAAATACTACATACCATTACAGAAACAAGCTTTAAATATATTTTTCAAAAAATAACATCCTCTTCTAAATATAAATAAATAAACAAAAATCATCCAACTGCTTTCACCTGGGAGAGCTTTGTGCTATGAGTTTGATGTAATATTTTTGAAATATACATGAGTGCTGAAGTGCATAACTAGCAGTTATGAACAAATATATTCTAATGAAAAAAACTGCATATTTCAAAAAGCAGAAGGTGGATTAATAGCAGAAAAGTATAGCCAAAATTGTGATATTCATTTATACCTCACAAGACAACTCAGATAGTGAGAAATTAACAAGCAAATGGTATAAAGCTAAAAGTTAAGCATATCATCAGTAGTAAAAGGGAATGGATAGGGCAAGCATACCAGCAGTCCCAACACCAATACACCAATTCCCAGGGCTTTGTACTTGTCCTCAGGCTCCGTGATCTCCTCCGACAGAGGCGCGATCGGCCCTCTCTGCAGGAAGAATATCAGCACCACCCAGTAGAACGCCACGTCGCTGAACAACGAAGACAGTCCAAGAAGCACAATGGAGGCTGCAGTGAAGCGCGATGAAGCCTGCACACACAAGCTAGCTGATCAGTCATCAGCTGGCTCCACTGCTGGATTTGGATGCTGTTTCTACCTTTCTTCCCCAGAGAGCGAAAGCAATCCGGCCGCCATCAAGCTCTCCAGCAGGAATGCTGTTAATGGCATTAATCAAGAGTCCAGCCCATGCCCATATCACAACTGGATTTACTGACAGAGGGGTGCCTTCTTTCAGAACACCTCCAAGAAGGAGCTTAGCTATGTTTCCACCAACATATTTTCATGTCAGTATTATCAAACACAAGCAAATTGAAGAAAATCAAGTTTACCTATTCCTCCAACTAGTAGTGATTCATGAAATACAGAAGGATCCACGACTACGCCTAGCTGATCAGCCGGAGGCAAAATAAATCCTAAAAGCAGAAGAGCGAAGCCCAAAGCAAAGCCGGCTAAAGGACCAGCGGCTGCAACTTTCAAGAGATCCTCACGCTTCCGAACTATATTCAGTATCCTTGTTATAGAACCATAGGAGCCTATCTGCCATTTCAAGCTCATTACTTATTTGAAGCTCCTTAGATAAGGATGAACATGTATGGTATCAAACAGTCAAGTAGGAAATATAAATGGATGACATGATTATCATGAATCCTTCTGACTCCAAATTCATCATCTCATCAAATGTCTACTTGGAATTCATCATGTACATAATTAGCAGCAACTGAAGTAAGAAATGATGTAGAAAAGCATGATCCCTCACCTGCCAACTAGGGACAAAATATGGCACACCCAGCTTAATCCCAGCTTCTTTTGCAACTATAATATGACTGATTTCATGTGTGCCTAGAATAAGTGCAGTAACAAGGGCTCCGGGAAGGCCATTCGTCAACAACTCAACATTGTCAAATACTGATCTGGAAGAGAGCGATATACGTATGTCAATGGCCAAATCATGTTGTTTCTACACTTGGAAAACATACAACTAAAGGAAAGTGACAAGTCTAGAAATCTGATAATGAGGTGATTTTTCAAAGAGCATACCACACCACAGATAGTTGATATACACAGGAAAAGAGAAAAACTCACAATACATTTGTCTGCAGTGCAGGAACATTTCTCAAAAGTAAGGTGAACACCGTGACCAATCCAAAAGCCCCCGCAGCAAACCACTCAGGAACAGCTACATTTTAAAACCATGTTGCCATTTCATAAGAGAACATTCTCAACAATATTCAACAGAAGAAGAGCTAGCAATTCACCAGTGGTATCTGGTTGCAGTGTCTTCCTTGGTACCACAACCGCTACAGGTTTATCATCCTCCGGATTAATTAGAAGGAACAATTTATACAGATCTCCAAACTTGTCCTGTACATAATATTTGAAGTCACATAAGAAATAGTATGATCATGTTCAAGAATACACTTAACATGTATGGTGGGTGCTGAATCACCGACTTCCATTCTCGTTGCTATTTTCTCATAACTTTTGGCAGCTTGTCCTCGTAGGTTTCCCTTGAATAGCACGCCACCCTGTATCAAAGACGGGAAAATCAGGGGGTTGTTACGGCATCATTACTACAGCCAGACAATCAAGGCCTGCAGTCATTTGCTCCTTGTATCAGAACTTACTTCATAGGGTTCCTGGCTGGTTATGAAGAATGTGTCAAAACCAAAAATCTGATCCTTCAGGACATCAATGGTTTCCTTTGAAATTCTTATTGATTCATCAAACTCTTGCTGCTGTTCATACAGAAAAGGGAAGTAAAATGCCATCAGGGAGAGGGGAGAAAGGCATTAACAACTATTTCATATTTGATACTACATTGTAATCACCTTCAGACCTGGAAGAGGCGACCCACTCGTAATTTGAACATCTTTATCATCCTGTAATATCATCATATCAACAAAATAAATGTGAAATTCAGACAAAACACCTATACATAAAAAAATGAGCAAATAAAGTGGAGCCTACTTCAATAGATTGCTCATGGTATGTACATTTTATATGAAATTGCTCATGGTCACTCATGCACTCATCTTCTCCATACTACTTTGATAACTTAAACAATTTTTGAGCTTATTTGATTATGTAATTCTTCAAATACTCAATACTATGAATTGTCAATCTAATCCATCACCCAATGTAAACAGCCCCTCTAAGAGTTTGTTGATGCATAATGAATTAATCAGTGGCTAAACTAATAAACAACAATCAGTCAGGAAAATGCTGTAATTGATGAACTAGATAACTCGAAGAGTACCTCACTTTTGACTTGGGCGTCACTGGTTCCATCGGCAACATTGTTTACCAGGTCTTTCGTCTCAAAGATGCCCGACTCAGCCGATTGATTGTTATCCTAGAAAAAGTAATTACCACATCAAGAAGCCCTATAATGGTAGAACAGACAGGCCAACACAGAACAGTTTTTCCCTTTTTTTCTTTAGAAATGAAACTGATTACTAACCGCATTCTGAGAATCCTGCTTGGACTCATTCGAGACAGTTGAATCACTCGCCACAAATCCTTCTTCTCCATGAGAGTTTCTTTCCTTCAAAATCATTTCTCATATCAACCAAGAGCTAGATACATACAGCACAATAAAACACGAGAAAAAAAAAAAAGTACCTCCTCGTTATTACTCTCAGGCTGCTCCTCTGTCTCACTAACTCTCCTAATTACCCTCATATTTTTCCTAATCCCAAAAATAGAACCAAAAGTTTAGCAAATCAAATCACAGCTCAGATACATAACTTTACCGATTACCATACACACACGCAAACGCAGATAAAATGAAAGGCAAAAAAAAAAAAAAAAAAAACTAAGTAATTTGCAGGAACCTCAACAAGCAGCGAGAGCTCAACTTCCATCCCACTGTCGCAGGAGACAAAAAGCAAACTCGACTGCAAGAATCACAGCGAGAAACGGGAAGGACGAGATTCCCGCCAAAACTCGCCGATAAGTTCATTGCCGCAGAATTCGAAACGAAATTCTATGGGAATTCAGTAGTCAATTGGATCTCGCCAACATCGGAATCGGGCAATCAGGGTTTGATTGTGTGAAGAGGAAAAAATAAATTCCAAGTGTTTAGCTCGGAATTGCCAAAAAAAATTGGTGAGTTTTGGAGAGGGAATTCTTGTATACGAGTTAGAACTATCTTATCCACTGAAGTGGAATCATCACCGCCAAAATGTAAATGGTATGGTAATATTTTGTTTTTCTTGATTAATGATTATGGTGGGTTCGTTATTTCGGTTAGAGATACAAAGGCGCCTAAAATCTGATTAGATTTCCTTCACCGAGTAGCATTAAGCCACGTGTCCTTGGTTGCAACCTTATCATTCTCTCTCGAGTTTGGCAATGGGATATTACCACGCATAAACCCATATACAACAATCACTACAAGAAAACACTGCTCCTGCGATTGAATTTGGCGAACGAAAAGTTCAGTCGCTAAAATAGCGGGATTAACGATCGAATTTTAAAAATTAATGACCAAAATTATTAATTTTTTATCTTTATTTTTTTTACGTTTATTGACTGGTAAATTCGATCGTTACGACTTAACGACCGATATATGGTCGTTAATGTTTTTTTAGCTATTTTCGATTTAATTTTAAGTTGACAGCCGTTAATAACGATCGTAATTTTTTTTGTTTGAAATTATTTTTTTCATTTCCGTATTAAGTTAACGACAGTTACTAATAAATTAATTATTAATAAATATTAACGATCGAATTTCGGTCATTAAGTAATACTCCATCCGTCCCAGAAATAGCTTCCTCTTTGGGAACGACACGAGTTTTAAGGAAAAGTTGTAAAGTGTATTGATAATGGAGAAAAAGTGTTATAATTATTATTGGAAGTTGTGAAAATGTGTTATAATTAGTATTGAGAGTGATGAAAAGTGAAAAGTAAGAATAAATAAATATTATTAGTGGTCAGATAGTTGTCCAAAAATGGAAAGAAAGAAAGAGAAAGTTATTTGGGGAATGTCGCAAAAAAAAAAGATGAAGTTATTTCAGGGTCAGAGGGAGTATAAAAAATTTAAAATAATGCATTATTAACGACCGAGAATAAACGGTCGTTGATTTATATAATGATAATAATTAATTAATTAATTATAACGACAGTATATTTCGGTCGTTAAATATTCTGAGAAATTAAAATTAATTTATAAATGTTAACGACCGAATTTTTGATCATTTCGAATTTCGGTCGTTAAAGTAACGGAGTTATACTTAGGGTTTCTATTTTTTTCTCCATTTCGTTTTCAGCTGTATCCTCCGCCGATTTCTCCCCTCCCCCGCCGATTTCCCCACCAGCCGTCGATTCATGCTGTCCCACCGTCCCCTTCACTCATTGCGCTGTCCCCGACGAACGCCCAACTTCACCGACGCCTACGACGCTGATTCTCCGCCCCTCGCCACCCCTGCCGTTGCCGTCCATCCCCACTCCTACCCGCTGCCGACCCACCCTCGCTGCCGCCGGAGACCTGCTGCTCTCGCCGGTAAGTGTTTTTGGTGTGTGTGTGTGTGTTTTTTTAAATACATTTAAGTAGTTTAATTAACCCAGCCCCTGCCCATCATTGGACTGCCCCCTGCCCTCGCTGGAATTTTGCTATTTTCGGATAGTTTAATTTTGTAGAATTTAAGTTGATTTTAAATAAATGAATTTATGTTAATTATGTGAAATATAGGTTAGAATTTATTAATTTAAGTTAGACATTGTTAATTATATAAAACTTAGTTAGTTATATGTGAATTAATGTGAACATATATGTGAATTAATGTCAAATTATATGTGAATTATTTTATTGTTTATGTGAAACATAAAACTTAGTTAGTAGAACTTAGTTAGTCGAACTTAGTTAGTAGAACTTAGAATATATATTTTATGTGATTATGTTTAGTTAGTAGAACTCAGAATTATTTGGTTTGAAGAACTTAGTTACATTCTTACTTATTTTGAACTTAAGTTTATTTGAAGAACATAACATCTTTTAGGTCTTAGTTATTTGGATTGTAAATGTTATTTTATTCATTTTATCGCCGGTGGGGAGAGACGAATAACATGTTTTGATTATATGATTATTTGTGTTGAGCATGTTTTAATTATAATTATAGCATGATTGTGTCGCCGGTGGGGGAGATGCGGAGGTGGTAGCAATGACTACCGCCCTGGTTTTATTGTTGTGTTGAAATTCTAATCCGCAATCCCCATTCTTCAAATCCTCATCTTCATCCTTCTTTAAATCCTAATCTTTATCCTTCGTTAAATTGGCAATGAAGACCTTATCTTACAATCCCCCGAGTCTTCAAATACTGATTCTTATTGAGTAAACATATTTGTCAATTTATGTATTTAATGTGGTCAACAATAAACAAAGGAACTAATATATTAATTACTTCGAATTAATTTTCATATAGATGTCCACTCCTGATCCATCAAGTTCTGGTCCTTCGACCGATGATCGGGAGGTGTCCATGACGCCGCCCACGAGTGGTACCTCGGCTAGTAACCCTGATGAGGTCAGTCGTGTTGCTGTTGATGGGCGGATATGGGTGTATTTCGCTCATAGGTACATTTCATAATGTATCAATTTACTTCAAAATTTAATATACATTCATTCTAATATTAATTTCAAATATTTAAGTGTTTTGAGGTCGACTGAAGCCATTCGGAGTAGGGCGACTGATAGCTTTCAAGGTATGTCACATCAAAGTGGCACGAATTGGAAGAATTTGGATCCGAAGATCAAGGACTTGTATTTCAATGAGTTTGAGGTAGAAACATCTTATATATAATTATGTGTTATTCTAAATTAACACTCATGTACAATACTAATTTTACTCTTATTTGCAATATCTTTAAACAGAAAGCATTTTGTTGGAATGAAAGTAAATATACTAGGGAGGAAATTAAGAAGGTGTGGATTAAGGGGGCTCGAGTGGCATATAAGAATTACATCTCCACGTGCAAGGAGATCCTCCTGAAGTGGAACAAGAAGATTGATTATCTTCAACCAGACGTTGAGACTGCTTGGAGGGCTTATTGGGCTATGCCTGAGACTCAAGCAAGGTGTGCTCAGACGTCCAAGAATCGCCTCTCTAAGTCATGCGGTCCGACTACAAGGATAGCTATCCATCATGGAGGGTACGTCGCGTAGTGCTATCGATCATGCTAAGCATCTGGTAACTTTAGATTATTTTATTTAAAGTTTTTATGCCTATTATATTGTTAATTTTACCCTAATGTGTTTTTGAAAGCTCATTGCTAATTTACAAGTTCTACCTTTAAAATCCCTCAATCCATATCTAAATCTTCAACATCAACACTAATATCTCTTAATTGGTTTTGAATTAAGTGTAATTTACTCGTCATGTACGGTTTGCAGACTATTGCACAAGAATGTGATTTTATCAAATACACATCAATAGTAATGATTACGAATCTCCATCAATTAAAAAAATAAAGTACGTGACCAAAAACACATGATGATGATGATGATGATGATGATGATCAAGCGCAATATCTAAGAAGGGGGTCTTTGAGGAGGAGAGGTTGGTGATAAACTCTCCATGCATAATCTTCCAAACTAAACGAGTTGAACAATCTCTTCTCGCCTTCCCCATTGTCGTCGTTGTCCTCATCGTCGATCAAGTTGCGAAGGAGGGGGCAGACGGTGCTCTCCCCAGGAAGGGTGATAAGCAAAGACATCGTTATGCATTGACAATTTGGTTTCTCATTACAAGAACTTGGGAAAGGCCTTCCTCTCACTTTCTTTACCCTTCCATTGCTCCAAACCTGTTCCATAATTTTCAGACACAAAATTTGTAGGAATTTTGTTAAATGCTACACCCACTTCATATTGATCGAATTGAAAATTTATTACAAATGCAAAACAAGAAGAAATATAATTTAATTAGTTGCAATGTAAATTCAACCCCCCCCCCCCCCCCCACACACACACACACACATAGACTGGCCCAGTTTTTATAATCGTTTAAGGATTTGCATTATGGATATGGTCTTACTATTAAATTTCAATTGAGTATTTTAGGGGAGAGAGCAAAGAAGCACTTGATATTTATTTTTAGAATAAAGATTCATTTACTAGGGTTTATTATTGACAAATGGAGGATGACAATACAACTCCATTAATTAGTAGCTTAATCGGTAAGAATCTTTCAAATTAATAGATTAGAGGTTTGAGTCAGCATAAGTGTGTGATGTAACTAAAAAATAAATCAATAAAGTGATGACATATGAAAATGCCTAAAACATTATAAGTGGTCATAACGTGTCGGTTTCTCTGCACGCAAGCATCCCTAATTCACTCTTAAACTTAAGGGCAACCACTTTTGTCTACAAAATTAACACTTTAATTTCAACTGATTTAAAATAAATCTCATTTACAGGTTGGATTTGGTCTTTTTTTTTTTAATCCACAATGCGGAACCAAGCTAACAATTAATCAAGTTACGTGCTCAACTTAATTTCCTGAAAATCATCTAACCTTAGTCAAGAAATCCAACTAATTATATTATTTAGTCTAAGTTTGACATTTACTAGCTAAAAATAAATGACACGTGTGGTTTCCTTATCTTAAAAAATCATAAATAACGAATATAGAGTTCCAGCTAATCTGTGGATAGATATGAAATTTAAAGCCGAACATTTTATTGAATATCAATTCAAACAAGAGACTAATTGATACATGCATGTATAATTGTATGATATTCAAATGTAGACGTTTATAGCTATCTTTATTCTTCTAATTTTCTTCGAATATTATATTAATTGCGCTATGTATGGTTATCACTATCTTGCAAGTATTGAAATAACTAATAAGTGAATGTAGTATTTGATTTTATTTGAAAAAAAAAGACTCGTGTAATTATTACCTTTTTTTGAACAAATAAGACAATGTATTGAAATAAGTGAATGTATTTGATTTTATTTTAGAATAACGTATTGGGAATAAAATCTTTTCGGGAACGGAATTATAAAGGCGGCTATCTATTATTATTACTTTTTCTTAAATGAGATTTTTTTCTTCATTTTCCCGTAATGTAGTAGCATTAGTTAACATTCTATTAATTCCTTCAAGTAATGTGCAATCACACAATAATAACATTATAAGGAATTCAAGCTTTTTCATAACAAATTGCTCTATATTTTTGTTCTTCTCAGACATTTATCGATTATACGATTATAATATGTAATATACAAAAATAAACCTTCGATTTTCATTTTTTTATTGTTTGAAAAAACGAGGATCAAACTCCATCTCTCTTATTAATTATCAATAATTATTTTCTTGAGCTTAAATCATATTTTGCTTTTCAAGGTAAAAATCAAAGTGTTAAGAAATCTAACTACTAAACAACGGTAATAACTTAAAGGCAGGTTTTTGGCAATCTGACCTGAGCAATGTCTCCAAGAGTGACTAATACAGAATCCGCCAGCCCCGATACAGTGACCCGACCCGAATCCATCAACAGGGTCTGCTTCCGGCACCTAATTTGGTAATGCAAACCCACAGCATACGGGTACACCCGACCCGGTTTACCCGCCCCATCGGATATCCAGAGAAGGGAGCAGAGTTCATTCCGGGCCGGGTTATCGAACCCGACAGCAGATGCCAACTCTTCCAGAACCTTCAATCCAAGCTTCTCCATTTCAGTGGTGAACTCGCGCAAACAATCGAAATTCAACTCGCCGGTTGACTCGGCGGGGAACGACGAGTCGAGGCAGAACGACTCGCCGTCGCCGTCGTCGTCTATTTCATGGCCGAGCGGCCAGTTGGTGGGGAAGAGGAGCTGCTTTTGGTGGTGAGGGAGGGCGAAGAGAGAGAGGGCGGTGGATTCGGCTGAGAGGGGGAGGTCGGAGGGAATGGGGTGGTGGGTGAGGTGGAAGAAGCCGTGTTCGGTGGAGGCGGAGAGGAGAGAGGGGGTCGGATCGGAGAGAGAAACGACGGGAGGGGTGGCGGTGGCGGTGGAGGAAGAGGAGAGTGGGGAGGAGCGATGGCTGAGGGAAAGGGTAGGGGGGAGGCGGTGGAGGAGATTTGAGAGGAAATCGGAAGAGGTGGAAGCGGAGGAGAGATTGGAGTCGAAAGAGGGGGTGGGCGGCGGCGCGGCGGTGGCGGCGAATGGATGGTGGGCTGATGATGATGCCATTTTGTGTAGTGAATGTGAGGGGCAATCGTTTATATTTTTATAGAGCTTCTCCCGCCTACACGCGCCTTGTCATTAATATATTTAATATATAGATAAAGTAGTGGAGTAATATATTTAATTAAGAATTTTGTAGTAGTTGAAAAGTGTTTATGTTTTCGTAAAGATTTTAGTGGATTGTGATATTGTTTATGAAATGCGCGTGGAGAATATATAATTTTACACTCGTGTGAATATATTTTCAAAGTTAAAATGGAAAGTAAACCTAGATAAGTTGTTCGTGAATATTAATTATAAGCATACTTATCAAAATATTATTTTATTTTAAAATTTACTAATTACTTAGAATTAAAAAAGAGTGTGATATACAAAAATTGAAATCTGAACAAATTAAATAAATTTAAATTAAATAAATTCAACATTGGTAGACATGCATTGTGCTAAATATTTTGATCGATGGTCGGGTGAATTCGTATTTATTGATTTATTGCCTTGCTTAGGCTTTTCCTTTCATATGGATTCTTTATTTAGTATTTCATTTTTCTTGTTAATTAAGGTACAGTTCCTTAAGACTCCGACAAAGTCTCTAATGACCAGAACGTTATGTATACCTTCTCCCTCTTCTTTTAGATATGATGACAAAGTGATTGTTATACTAATTCTTTGTAGAATTGATCTTATGCTTACTTGTTGGTCCCAAATGAGTAAATATTGGTGTATGAGTGCTGTCTGTTGATGAGCACTTTATAGATGAGCTGACTTTTTCCAAATAAAATGTCTTGTTTTTAAGTGATATCAGTTAGTTAACCTACTGACAATATAATGCTTATTAGTTGGACAAATAATTAATGTGCGAAAAGTGGTGATTAAAGTACTCATGTTGTTTTTCAAAAATCTTAAGTTATTAATCAACTTACGGATTAATTAGTTTATGCAGATAAAAGTACATTTATATATTTCAAGTGATCAAATACAACCGTGATAACTACTTGAACAATATTGACTGATGCCAATAGTTATAACATGTGAGTTGCACCATCAACTATTTTATTATTTTGTCCAACAACACCATAACTATTTGTATGCTTCTTGTTATCATTTGTGGCAACATTTCAAATGAATTGATTACAGTATTATTGTTTAATATTTTTAGTTCTCTTTGTCCAAATAATTAATTATACTTTTTTTTTGCGGTAAGTGAAAGTGTGCCATGATTGAGGGAAGTTGCGCCTCTCGGCATATGTGGAATTTGGTGTTGGTTTCTTGATTTTCTGATTTATTTGTTCACGTAACCCTTTGAAAAGAAAAATGTGCTTTTTTTTGCTTCCTCTTTTTCATATATTTGTCGGAATATGATTAGGGCTGTAAATGAACAGAGCTATTCGCAAGCTATTCGAGATTCGGCTCGAAAAAAGCTCGTTCGGAGCTCGATTCGATAATAAACGAGCCGAGCTCGAGCCTGATTTCGAGCTCAAAAATTTTATCGAGCCGAGCTCGAGCCTGACAGTGCTCGGCTCGTTGAGTTCGCAAACATGTTCGAATTCGATTGTTCACGAACATGTTCGCGAGCCTGTTCACGAACCTTCAGTCGAGCCTTCAATCGAGTTAGTACACGAGCCTTAAACGAGTCGAACTCGAGTAACATATTAAATAAGAAGATTTTCTTAAATTTATAATAAATTCGAGCTTGAACATCATATATACGAACATCTAACGAGCCGAGCTCGAGCTCAATTTCGAATTCGATATTATCGAGCATCACCCGAGCCGAACTCGAACCGAGCTCGAGCTTAGTAAGTGGGTGACGAGCCGAGCTCGATCATCAAGATAAAAGCTCGAATCGAGCTCGAGCCGAGCTCGAACACCCGAATATTTAAACGAGCCGAGCTTGAGCCTGCTAGTATTCGGCTCGGCTCGGTTCGTTTACAGCCCTAAATATGATGTATCATTATTTATGAATTTCAGGTTTTCTTTTGGGGCTACAGGGAAGAAATAATATTTATTATGTATTTAAATTGGGGATATATATAGAAATATAATAATTCTATTGATATTTTTATTTTATTTTTTAAATAAGTGATTATAGACTTTATAGTGTGTAAAATGGAGTTAATGTATATAATCACTCTATATATAAGAGTTGTCAAATGGGCCCCGATATCCTAATACAGTAATACAGGCCTGGCCTGCTGGGCCCAAACCAAAAAACGAATTGGGCTAGCCCAAGGTTCCATTGGATTAATAAATACTATGGAGTTGGTTTCAAAAATAAAAACTATGGAGTTTATACGCTGCGTCAACACATTTTATTTTATTGTATTTTATATCCCTTTTTGTTTTCTTCCACTTCATCTTCTTCGTAGAGTTTAAATGTATTGACGTGGCACCAAATATATCATAACTATATTGAGGTATCATAATGTGCTCATCACTGATGTGACAATTTTGATTAGAATAAGATATGTTAATTCTCTTTTTAAATTAAAATTGTCATATCAGTGGTGGACACATTATACTTGCCCACGGTGGGTAGGTGATCGGTTCTGAAATTCAGATATATGAGTATAATCTGACGAAGCTTAACTGATTAAACGATCTGTTACAAATTTTTGCCTTATGTCACAAATACAAATAATGTTTTGTACTGCACGATGTTAATTTTGTTTATTTTATATTTAATTCGAATGCAAATTAACTCATTTATATGCCCATCCAAACACTATTTAAATGTTGACATGAGATTGTTACTATCCAAGAGGTATGAATAACGAACGAATCACCTTCTTATATGCTTGATACGTTCAAATTTAAATAAAATAAAATAAAGTTTGCCAATATTTAATTTACATATAATTGAAATAAGTGTTCCCCAAAAATACACCAAATAGTGCGAGGTTCAAACCCCTCCGCTTCTCCAAGATTTAATTCAAGTGTGACTGCTCTTGCGAATCGGATTCTTCTATCAATCTTATTTAATTTAATTTAATGGTGAATAAAGCTAACCGATATGGAAAATATCCCCTCCAAAATTTAATTTTAGGTAGAAGTAATTTCTTAAGTCATTAGTAAATTTGTAGATTAGTTGAAATTAAACTATCAAAAAAGTATATTTAATTCAGTTTCGACAATAGGCACCTAGCTAACATGTACATTCTGCAGGGGAAAAAAAGTAGTTAGCATAGGCAAAAGTGTTCACATTTGTATCTGGCCGGTGGCAAACTGCCGTCGGAAATAGTTTTTATTTTTTATTTTCCTGTTTTTCATTTAATTCATCAGTATTATTATGTACAGATAATTAATTTTGATAATCAGAGTGTATTATCAGATTTTAAATATATATATATATATATATATATATATATATATGTGATCAATTCTTTATTCTCAAAATATATACAATTCTCTATGGATCCATTCTCTCTATATAGATAGAAATGTTATAGCACATATCTTATGCGAACATTGCTCACGTTTAGCTCTCGTTACCGTTATCATTTTTGTCTGTACATTTATTATTATTCTAATAATTTATAAATTATTATTGAGATTATTAATTTTATAAATTATATAAACATCAAATTCTGATTTCTTCATGTTTCCTTTAGCTTCACATAATTAATAAAAATAATAAATTGAACTTTAATTTCAAATCAAAAGGGACAAATATGGTGAAAAATGATAATAAATATATAACGTTATATTTTCAAATTCATATTTATCTAGAGGGGATGAATTTTTACATGGGTTCGAATTTGGAAGAAGAGAAAATTTTATCAATTAATTAAATTTCATTATGCAATCATTACAAATAGTTTATGCAGCATTATATACTGACTTGTGCACTATTTTATTTTTTATTTTTTACGAAAGATAGCATTCTCACTGTAATATGATGCTCTAGATTATATATATATATATATATTTTAATGGAGGCGACCATTATTATTGGGTGAGCATATATAGCTACTTAGATGCCAAACACTTGTAATTGACTAATTGTGATACAATAAATAAAATTATGATGTAAAATATGCATGCGATTTGATTTAACACGGCTACATCAGCAGTTAATACATAGTGATTTTCGAACCGGCCAATTAAATTAATTGATGTCAAATTTAATTTTGATATACAAGCTGGTCTCATATTTGGTCGGTACTGGTGTCATAGGCAAATAATCAAATAGAATTTTACTTAAAATATTTAAATATGGCATATGGCAAAATATGATTGTCCGAATAGACCTAACTATTTCTGGCACACGTTAACGTTTTTCAAATTTGTTGAAGACTTGGCACGTAAACATTTTATTTAGTTAATTTTTGAAGGTTTGTACTTTATTATTGTCTGTAGATATTTTATTCTGTATATTTTTTACACTAATAGAATCCGATATATTTTTTGATATTACAAGTGGGATACAATAATCCTCGCGAAATATTTTTTTAATAAAATCCGATATATTTTTTAATAGAATCCGATATATTGTTTGTACTACTATATTATTTGTATTAAATAAATTATTTACTATATAAAAATATTTGTAGGAAGAGTGCAGTTATTAATATTTTTATTTTCTTTCTAATTTCTATTGAATTTATTAATCAATTTTCTCTATTCGCACACTTTTTACTTAATTGGAAAAGTCGAAACATTAGTACATCAACTATGTATTCTCAATCAATTAAATATTTTGAACACGAAATTGCCTTTGAAAAGCAAGAACCCACCGTACCGGTCAATAAGATAGAAAAAAAACAATTAATATATCGACAGATAAGAAAATTTAATTTGGAGAAATTGTGTTAATAAGAAACATTATAGTATAATATTTTGTATAAAATCATTAAAAATATAAAAAGATAAACTTTTGTCGATGTGAATGAAAGAATTGCAAATTTTAGGTTAATTTTATGGAGATAATTTCTAAAAATAGCAATAATTAATTGGAGGTTCCCACTGCCATCCGGAGGTGGTCGGTACGAGGAAAAAAAGGAAATATACATTGAAAAGCGAGGGGGCCCACACCCCCCACTTTCTTGTCAAAACTAAAATTGACCAAAACGACCAAAACCCGCCGTTTAAAATGTGATTATTGCTCTAAGCTTTGGGTTAGTTTGATTTTTGAATCACAATAAGTCAGAAATCTCCAATTTCCACACGCTTGGAAATGGTCAAAAACAAATTACTATACACCCGCATTAAAATTACTCCCCATCTTCGATGAGGCTATATAATTACATGTATAAATTTTTTATTATGTTAAAATAAACGAATTGTGAGGTAATAAATGAAACGTATCCCTTATTTATACCCCAAAGTAAACAACTTCTAATTATATTTTTTTTTGTAAAAAATTATAAGAGATATCTATTATATAATTAAATAAACTATCCGCATGTAGGCAGGACCTCTACACCACATAAATGTAGAAAATAATTGCACGCAGACGGAAGCACTATCCACATAAAAATGAAAAAATTACACTGTATACAAACGAGATTAAATCGAAGACCTCTCACAATTTTATTAATTTTAAAAGTAAATATAACTACCATTAACCCCAATTCTTTTGGGGTATTGACCTGTAAATACTTGAACGTTTTCTCATTTTCCGATTTTGCGTCTCAATTTTTAGGGTACTGGCCTGTAAATACTTGAACTTTGTTCGAAATCATACATTGACAACAAACTTATCTGCTTCATTATGCACTTCAAACTTCTATCTCAATTCGGCTACTATGTCAGGAACGATTTGAGGATAAAAATTCGTCGAGTAAAAAATCAGAAAAAATATAATGTTCAAGTATTTAAAATACAAATTATAAGGTGAGGTGCAAAACAAAAAATTAAAAAAAAATCGAATATTTGTAGGTCAATACACTTATTTTTAACCCAAAGTCAAAATACTCGATCTCTATTCATATTATTTGATCATTAAATTGTAATATTAGCATAAATACTTTGTCCCTTTCCCATACCGAATCAAATTAAAAAATATAATCACAAGTCCCTACGAAAAATATCTCAGAAAAATGATTCCACAAGGACGTCTCGAAAGAAATAAAATAATAAAAATAAATGAATAAATAAAGTTAGGCAAGTTGAATGTTGTTACACGCACCTCGCTATGAGAACAGATCGGCCCATATTCATTCACACCCACACTCACGAGAGAGAGAGAGAGAGAGAGAGAGAGGAAAGTTACGGTGGCGTCAACAGTAAGAGGGAGTAGTAGACCATGTATGCAATTGCAAGGACGAAAGCGACGTTGTAGTTTTGGTTGCTAACTCAGTGGAGGCATAGATGGTGGAGTTGGAAAGAGAAGAGAAATAGAGCCTCAAATTTGCGTATATAAATGAACCACATTCACCTCAGATTCTAAGCCTCACGAAAATCCAACACAACCAGTTGGGATTCTTGAATTTGAGGTGAGTATCTCCTGCATTATCTACTTACCCACATCCATTTTCTGCTAATACATACGCATATACATACATATTCTGCAAAGCCCTCAACTCCACACACTTCTCCCTCTCACCTTAGTGAGAGAAACTCCATAAAGGTGAAATCTTGGTTACATTCAGATTTGGGGCTGTCGAGATGACCAGTTGGGTTCTATCAGAATGTGGCTTAAGGCCACTTCCAAGAATCTACCTCAGGCCAAGAACTGGTCAATCTCTCTCCAAATCCAACCCCTCAAAGCTGAGAATCTCAAGAACAGATTTTTCCAATGATTCCTCATTCTGCTGTGTTGGTAGAGGGAGGAACTGGGGTTTGAAGGTGAGTGCCCCACTGAGATTTCAGGAGGTGGAGAAGGAGGAGAATGAGGAGAGAGAGAGTGTGGTAGTAAATGGTGCTGATGAATTTGACCCTGGTGCACCACCCCCATTCAAGCTGTCTGATATTAGGGCAGCCATTCCTAAACATTGTTGGGTTAAGAATCCATGGAGGTCTATGAGCTATGTTGTGAGAGATGTTGCTGTGGTTTTTGGATTGGCTGCAGTTGCAGCCTATTTCAACAACTGGGCTGTCTGGCCTCTCTACTGGTTTGCTCAGGGAACTATGTTTTGGGCTTTGTTTGTTCTTGGCCATGATTGGTATGTTTAATTTTTTGGGTAGATTCTGATTTTGATTTGTGTTTGTTTAGTTCTTTTAATGATTCTTGAATTGTTTTTCAGTGGACATGGGAGCTTTTCTAGTGATCCAAAGTTGAATAGTGTTGTTGGTCACCTGCTTCACTCTTCCATCCTTGTTCCTTATCATGGATGGTAAGTCTGAACCTCAAATGCATAATTTCTTTTTATGTATATATTCAATATATAAAAGAAAAAAAAAAGCCAAAATTGATTTTCATAAATTGTGTAATGGTGAATGGTTCAGGAGAATTAGTCACAGGACACACCATCAGAACCATGGACATGTTGAGAATGATGAATCCTGGCATCCAGTAAGTTGTTTTTCTACTTTGCTATGTGGGAAATTTAGTTGGTATTTTGCTTATTTTTGTCGAAAAAAGTAAAAGTTAAGATGTTTGTTTCTATCATATATTGTTTGTTCCAGTTATCTGAGAAGATATACAAGCAATTGGATTTTGTGACCAAGAAGTTGAGGTTCACATTGCCTTTCCCTATGCTGGCTTATCCCATCTATCTGGTTGGCTACTTTCTTCAGAATACAAATCTTTCGCGTAAAATTTATGATATTGGGCTCTCTTTATTAAAACTATTGCTCCTTTATGATTCATGTAATGGTAGTGGGGCAGAAGTCCTGGGAAGAAAGGCTCTCATTTCCATCCAGACAGCGATTTGTTCGTCCCAAACGAGAGGAAGGATGTTATTACCTCGACAGTTTGTTGGACAGCAATGGTTGCAATTCTTGCAGGGCTATCTTTCCTTATGGGTCCTCTTCAAGTGCTCAAACTCTATGGCGTACCTTACTTCGTTAGTTCCTTCCGTTCCTCTCAATTGCTCCACGCTTTCTTCAACGTTGTTTACCTTGTTAGAGTTCCAAGCTTCCTTGTATAACTTGAAAATGGAATTGGGATGCAGGGATTTGTGGCGTGGCTCGATCTAGTTACCTACCTCCATCACCACGGCCATGAGGAGAAGCTTCCTTGGTACCGAGGAAAGGTAAATCCAACGTCATTATTAACTCTATTTGAATACATGAAACTCCACAAAGATTGTTTCAACGTCCTTGCTGACTCGGATTGATTTCGTTGGAAATGCAGGAATGGAGTTACCTGAGAGGGGGGCTCACGACACTTGATCGTGATTATGGATGGATAAACAACATCCACCACGACATAGGGACACACGTTATACATCACCTCTTCCCCCAAATCCCACACTACCATTTGATAGAAGCAGTAAGTAATAAGTATCCATCTTCTTCAAGAAACTAGCTTCTGAAAATCTACAGTTAACTGATTAGTTACTCATCATTTGTGATTTTTGTCACAGACTGCAGCAGTTAAGCCAGTGCTAGGTAAATATTACAAGGAGCCTCAGAAATCAGGCCCTCTCCCATTATACTTGCTGGGAGTCCTCCTAAAGAGCATGAAAAAGGATCATTATGTGAGTGACACGGGCGATATAGTGTACTACCAGACCGATCCTGAACTGAACTGAACCGCAAGAATCATAAGTGTCTGAACGTGTCTATCAATATATCTCTAACAAATCGATATATTTGAGGCGTGGAGGCTGCTGAGCTCGGATTTAGCTCTTGAAGCCACTAAGAGTCGTCTTCTAGCTGCAGAATCGATTTTTTCCCCTCCGGTGATGGAGAGGCATATAATTATTACAGATTATAGGAGATTGATGTGTATTTCTACAAGGATGTAATGAGGGAAAGTCTCAATAAGTTGGGTGGTTTTACTTATTTGTTGATGCATTGTTATTGTAGTAGTGCTCTGTTTCCGTGTAAGCTAGTGTATGCCATATGAATACAATGAAATACTTGTACAAGTAATGGGATTCATATGGAATAAAATTGAATGTGACATGTAACTGAGAATCACACGATTTGAAGTAGTGAAGGTGGATGGTGAGTTGGTATGTGATGATTATAAGGGTTAAATCATGTTTTTTGTCTTCAATTTTTAGCGTTTTAATGAAAAATGTCACGTTTTAATTGCAATCTAGCCACATGGGACTCGAGGGTTGGTGGATAAGACAGACTGCAACTACAAATCTTGGCCATCAAAAACTATCAAATCGAGTTACCTTTCAAAAAAAAAAAAACTATCAAATCGAGTTAGAGTGTGTGGTTAAGAATGCTCAATTAAGGATACCGACCAAACTAGAATATGGCAAATGGGGCAAATGGGCAATCCTATATGTTACTATCGCATTAATAGGACACATTTTTGTGATGGAATATTAATAGTAACCTAGATTCGCATGGTGGGTAAATGCTAGTGGGGGTTATAGTGCTGTGTAATAGTAACACATTTTTGTAATGGAGTGTAGGCTTGAACTGTTGAATTCAAGAGCAGTATCAATTAATTACAATAATCATATGCACTTCTGCGTTTGTGTGTGTGTGTGTGTTTGAGAGAGAGAGAGAGAGAGAGCAATGCCACTATATGAAGATGGAAGTATATACTAGTATTACTGCAGGGCATTCAGTTAGTTAATTAGTAAAAATAGCAGATTTCTCCTTCCATTACAAGAAGAATGAAGTGTTATGGTTATGGAGAATTAAAGCTTCAGATGAGTAAAAATGAGGATACTTCCAGAAACAACACTTGAATACAGACATTGGAAGTCATGGTTTCAGAAGATCCATCACTCAATAATGCACAGAGTTCACTGTCTCCATAAAGGACAATATTCGCGATTTATCCTTTTGAATTCCATCTGGAGCACAAATGCCGCTGCTAACATCAACGCCAGTCGGCCTTAGGGTCGAAAGAGCTTCAAATACATTATCAGGCTTAATGCCTCCTGCTAACAGCCATCCTTGTCTGCTCCTAATAGAGGGAAATCTGAACCTGGACCAATCAAACCCTTTCCCACTGCAACCATGCAAACAAAAACTTCACTCATGGCCGCATCATATAGCTTCCAAAAAGAGTTCAAGAAATAGGTCAAACTCAACTAGGCAATATTTAAACTCTCTGTGTCATGGAAATACAATTAGAAAACTGTCAAGTGACCTAGTTTTATAACCTTTTCCCATGAACATTGCTCAGGTATAAAACTAAGCAGATGAAGGAATCTTCTATCAATACTCCTAAGAATATTTAGATGCCTAAAATCACGGTCATACGACACTCACTGGAAAGAGATAACCATAAGTTCTCCAAGAAAGATTACACCCTTATCTTTTATGAATTTCCTTATTAAGTTAGAAGTCGAGATTCAGCCAGTGAAATTTGCTAAGTGATAAAGAAGCACGGATCGTCATCAAGACTGAAGATTAAGATGCATATAGAGTTTACATTTAATAATGATGATTATTTATGTCTATACATGAGAGAGAATGGGCAAGCATTCCAAGTATGTAAAGGCAGTCTCAATATGATTAGAATTTAGATTGTTTTCTACACAAATCTAGATTTAGCAGAAGTCTCGCCTTAAAATCCCACAAAACATATTCAGAAAATTATATTAGGAAACTGAAGACAATAGTGCTGTATGAGATTTCTATACCTGCCGCCTTTAGCACTGTCAACAAGAATCCAATCAACTTGAGAGCATTCTTCATCAGAAATTGAATTCAAAAGTTCACCATCTTCTTTTGCATGAAGAACATATATTACTTTGTTTTGTTTGACTACGGTTTGAAAAGCATCCCTAGAACCATTTCCATGAAGCTGCATGGACACGAGTTTATGGAATGAACAAAAGAGGAAAGGAGTAGTAAATAATACAGATAGTGCTGGTAACGAGGTATTAACCTGCACATATCCAAGTTCTGCTTTCTCTGAAGCTCTTAGTATAGTTTCCGCATCATCATCGACGAATACCCCAACAGGCTCAGCTCCATGTTCCCTTGCCACTCTCGAAATCTCCTTGGCAACAGAAAGCGAAACAGACCTTTTTGAGTTGGGCCAAATAATCATCCCAATAAGATTTGCACCAGCTTCTGCTGCCATAGCAGCATCTCTAGCTGATGTGATTCCACACATTTTAACTGAAGGTCTAATCTTATTGTGTTCCTGTTGAGCAGCAGAAACACTTTCTGAGTGATGCAGCGTACATGTTACTTTCATCTTTTGGAGGACTGGGATATTGGAAAAACGGATTTCCGTCCATGAGAGACCTGCAGATTGGCGGCGTGCTTGGTGGGTCAATTTTATGTTCCACTGTTAAAACACAAGAACTCTTAATCTTCTAAATTTAAATGTATGTATAAGTGAATAAGTGATTACAAATTTTCATATACTAACAATCCTTCTCTATCTCTGGTCGGTTGACTGGTGACACAATCTAAGATACTACCTAGTTTTAACCAGGACAGATGTTTTGCCATATTTTCTGTCATTCTGATACACAAAAGTCACAACTTAGTTTTAAACAAAAATTGGAAGCACGCATCATAATACGTATGTAGTGGTATCCTGTAGTTGACAGCTTTTAAAATGAATTTGGGTTCACATTCTCCTTTGGTTAATGACAAGTTGATAACATGAGGGACCTTCGGTATGCGTAGCAAAGCCAAATATAAAAGTTCCTCAATAGAATGCAACCAAAACGAAACCAAAATGAAGAATTCTGCAATTAGCATCCATGGGATTTTGAATGTTTATAGAATATGGAACCACTAGTCAAAAGACATAATTTTGAAGATGGGTAGGACGAAAAATATTAAAAATACACTAACATTTTCCCATAGAAGCACATCAACGATGAGGGCTATGTTAGCAAACAATCTGGATACCCAATGGAGAAATATATCATCTTCAGTTCTTCACTACGAAGATCAACTTCCAGATTCAACCAAGTATATGAGTTTTCAATTAATCACAATGTCTATTAAGAAACTAATCATTTTTTATTCTTCTTTTAAACATGAATATGCAGCAGAACCACTTAATCAGAACCACCATAATACAACTCTTACAAGTCTCTTGATTTTTAGAATCTTCATTTATTGTTCAAAAGAAGTTAGTGCCACGAATATGATAGAAGATTTGTGCTTTCAAAATCAGAAATTAGCACCATAAGACTTGTCACAAACACTTGAAAGAAAGTGGGACAGATTGAACCACGGTTTGTTGCAAATCTTACGGCTGATTCATGTGACCATTACAAATATAGTCAGCTAATAGAAACAGAACGGAAAAAAGAACCAGACAAGATAATAATCCTATCGAAGATAATCCCATGGAAGACACATTTTGAATCAACTTGACATTATCACACAGAACTTCCCTTTTTAAAGCTAAATTATAAGTAGATTCATGCATCTTTTCTCCTAAAACACAAAACTTCCCAGCTGTTTTCAATCTGCTATCGAAATAATTTTCCCCCATCATAAATTTATTGAAGACATTAGAGACAATCAAAAGGATCATTTTGCATTTGCCAAATTTAAACATCTAAAAATATAACACAGCAAACATTAAGCATAAAAGAGAACTTCGATTTTGAGAAATTCTACGCTAAAACCAGGAATCTTCAGACATATGTTACAGCTCTTTTTTTTTTTTTCTTTTTTTTTTTTCATTATGCTGAAACTTGGATTTTCCACATGATACATAAGCTACAAAGATAGATTGTTTAGGAACTTGAGCATAGAATCTGCCATTTTATTGATGCAAGAAGTTTTCAGGAATACCTGGACGTTTATGCATAGTAGACACTTCAGGCAAAAGCTGTACTCCCACATTGCCACCTTAGAAAGAGAGAACATCAAATTTGCAGAATACCTCAAAGCTACAGAACAATACATCAGAGATCGTAAGGTGGGTATCAAAAGAAAAAGGTTGCGAATTGCTGCATCTTTCTATCAGGAGTTTTCACAAACACCTGATGTGCGGAATGCACAGGTCCCGTAAATGTTCATACATCACACAATGCTCAATCATGCAATCACACACTTATTATTGAGAGAGAAAGAGAGAGACCTGAGAGCATATTAACTGCCGCCGATTATGAACAGAAATGTAAAGAGAAAATATCTAAAATTTGAAGAAGAAACAGCAGCAGCTGCTGCTTGGAGCACGTGTTCAAATTGGGGTCGGTCCGACCGGTTGAACCAGCAAAAACGCCGATCGAGTGTCAAATAGAAACAGGTTGAACCCGACGAAAACCGCTAAAAACCGGAAACCGGGATAAACTGCAACTTTTGCCGTCGTTTTCGGCTCGGTGAATTGTGCTTAATTTTCCTCTCCCAAAAAAAACAAGGAAAGAAGAAAAATTAATGCATTGTACATCAATATTTTTGGGTCAAATGTAAATATCTGAGATCTTATTAGTTATTACTTCACTTTCAATTTTTTATATTCTTTTTACGTAATCAAATTATTAAAAGTAGCCACGCCGATCGAGTCTCTACATTTGTGGCAAAATTTAAGATACTGAACTCAAGTCCATCGTGAACTCAAGTCCATCGTGTGCGATCTTTAATTTTTTTTTATTTATTCGTATAATTTAAAAAAAGAAATATAATATTTCCAATCATAAGAAAACTTTAGTGCTAAAAGTTTGGTATGGTTTAATGTCATTCCGAAATTACAAAATAAGTTAAGGACGCTGATTTTTTTTCTTTCTATTGTCGAAAAGCTGCCCTTTTAATTAGAAGGCTTATGTTTCGGGCCTTAAGCCCAAACATAAACATTTTTTTTTTCTTCTTTATGATATAAACCATACATTTACTTTCTAGGGTTAATATTTGAAATTCTCAAATGGAGCCCAAGATTAGGTTTTGCGAATATTGAACTAAAAAGCAAGTAAGCGACGATGATAATTTAATGTGGTTGGTTTTGAGTGGGTGTGGGACCCACATGCTTCAAACTTTTCACCTCGCATAATATGGCTATTTAAGCTTCGATTTGGTATCTTGCTCTTCCGAATAATACTGTATTTATCTTATCGGGAGAGAGCACCAATTCCTTCTCTCTTCAAAGTGGGCATCCATCCGCACTATCATATTAATTCACATAATTTCTTGCGTCTCATTACCAAAATATTAATTTAAAATCTTAGTGTTTAAATTGGACCAACCCTAAAAAATAACTGCACGACGGGCGGAACCGTTACTTATATAAAAGTGGGAACACTGCTTACTTATAAAGTGGGAAACCTCCCACTAAGAAAAGTCTTTGAGTGTCTCAGTCTTGCCAGTCTCATTGGCATTTTCGACTCTAATCTTAAACTTTAATTTCTTTTTCGGATTAGTCCGTAAAATTAGAAAGTTTGTGAAAAAATTATAACATGTATAAATTTTCTTGATAACACACTCTGTAACAATTACAAAACGTGTAATATTTTATTAACTAAGACACTTGGCTGACTGTAACATCAAATTTAGAAGCAAAGTAATGAAATTTGAAGATTGAATTTTTTTCGTTTATTCAGATCAATCAACTCGATTTTCAACGCCAGCTCTCCTTTAATTTTTTATTTTATACATATATAATTACTTATTAATTTCATATTAGATTGAAATCTCTCCACATAATCATCTAAAAATAGCTTGAAGCGATGGTTCACTTCAATTCCTCTCCACTCCTATTATCTTGATCATTACGAGGTAAAAAAATTAAATAAAAATGTTGAACAATTATGTATTAGCATAGCTTGACATTAAGGTCTTAAACTGCAAATCTAGTTCATTACATCTCTCTCATTAATTGAATATGTTCTAAATAATAATTAAAGTTGATGTTTGGTTTGATTTACATGTATCTTTTTTTTTTGTGGTTAAAAAGTTACATAGATTTTATAGTATCACATAACGGGAAATCTGTGCTAGTCAAAGAAAATTTGACGCGTGCAGAAACACAGAGTTATGATGAATTGATGATAAAGTGGATTAGGACAGTAGGTTTTGGTGGTGATGAATGATGAATATGGCGTTGCACTTTTTATAGGCTTCTTTTGATTCACATCCCATTTAATTCCACAATAATCTACATGCTTTTGCCTACTTAATTTTGTGGTGTGAGAGCGTGACTTCCACTAACATATAGTAATATATAGTACTAGATTCGCATTCAATGGAGACCACTAAATATTCAAAGAATAGAGATCAAATCTTAGTCGTTGATCTTATCTAATTTAACGGGAACCATATATTCACGCGATGTTCAATAGAATTTTTTTGTTGAACAAATACATGGTTGAATCCCACAACCCCCAAAAAATCAGCATTTATTCACGTCATGTTCAACGGAGTTCATCAAATCCGTTGAACATATCAGTAAATTTGTTGAATGTTCATCAAATTCGTTGAACATGACGTGAATAAATGCTGATTTTTTGGGGATTGTGGGATTCGACCCTGTATATGTTCAACAAAAAAAATTCGTTGAATATGGCGTGAATAAATGGTGACTGTTAGATTATATAACATTAACAACTGAGATTTGATCTCTGTTATTTGAATATTTAATGGCTTCCATTGAACTCTTCTCTATAGTACTATATTTAATTGAGGAAAAGTAAATATCTTAACTATAAATGATACAGTGACCACAAATTTTTAATTTTAACGTCAAATATCTTAAGTTTGAATTCTATTAAAACTTTTATAGGTTCGAGCATGTCACATTAATTTTTTAGTACGGTTTGTTATTGTAGATTACTATGAACAATAAAGAAACTCCCCAAACTATACAATTTGTGAGTTTTTTCTTCAAAGAAAAACTAAAAAAGAAAAGAATTTTTGAAGGAATAAGAATGAAAGTGAAAAGGAAAACTTAATATTTTCTGGACTTAAAACCCTAAAGATGAATAAAGAATTGTATACTTTCATGTAACTATGTAAGATATCTAAAGTAAACTACTTTTTCTTGACATTTTTTTTTTGTTTGTCAAAAATTGTTAGAAAGATACATTTACAAC